>NC_050097.1:40662336-40965366 GCF_902167145.1 Zea mays | reverse complement strand
ATCAAGAATATTAAGCTCATGCCTAAGTTTGTTAAAGGTTTGTTCATCTAGTGGCTTGGTAAAGATATAAGCTAATTGTTCCTTGGTGTTAATATATGCAATCTCGATATCCCCCTTTTGTTGGTGATCCCTTAGAAAATGATACCGAATGGCTATGTGTTTAGTGCGACTATGCTCAACGGGATTATCCGCCATGCGGATTGCACTCTCATTATCACATAGAAGAGGAACTTTGGTTAATTTGTAACCATAGTCCCTAAGGGTTTGCCTCATCTAAAGTAATTGTGCGCAACAATGACCTGCGACAATATACTCGGCTTCGGCGGTAGAAAGAGCCACGGAATTTTGCTTCTTTGAAGCCCAAGACACCAGAGACCTTCCCAAGAACTAGCAAGTCCCCGATGTGTTCTTTCTATTGATTTTACACCCCGCCCAATCGGCATCCGAATAACCAATTAAATCAAATGTGGATCCCCGCGGGTACCAAAGCCCAAACTTAGGAGTATAAACTAAATATCTCAAGATTCGTTTTACGGCCGTAAGGTGAGCTTCCTTAGGGTCGGCTTGGAATCTTGCACACATGCATACGGAAACCATAATGTCAGGTCGAGATGCACATAAATAGAGTAAAGAGCCTATCATCGACCAGTATACCTTTTGATCGACGAATTTACCTCCCGTGTCGAGGTCGAGATGCCCATTGGTTCCCATGGGTGTCTTGATGGGCTTGACATCCTTCATCCCAAACTTGTTTAGAATGTCTTGAATATACTTTGTTTGGCTAATGAAGGTGCCCTCTTGGAGTTGCTTCACTTGAAATCCCAAGAAGTACTTCAACTCCCCCATCATCGACATCTCGAATTTCTGTGTCATGATCCTACTAAATTCCTCACATGTCGATTCGTTAGTAGACCCAAATATAATATCATCAATATAAATTTGGCATACAAACAAATCATTGTCAAGAGTTTTAGTAAATAAAGTAGGATCGACTTTTCCGACTTTGAAGCCATTAGTGATAAGAAAATCTCTTAGGCATTCATACCATGCTCTTGGGGCTTGCTTGAGCCCATAAAGCGCCTTAGAGAGTTTATATACGTGATTAGGGTACTCACTATCTTCAAAGCCGGGAGGTTGCTCAACATAGACCTCCTCTTTGATTGGTCCATTGAGGAAGGCACTTTTCACGTCCATTTGGTAAAGCTTAAAGCCATGGTAAGTAGCATAGGCAAGTAAAATGCGAATTGATTCGAGCCTAGCTACGGGTGCATAGGTTTCACCGAAATCCAAACCTTCGACTTGTGAATATCCCTTGGCCACAAGTCGAGCTTTGTTCCTTGTCACCACACCATGTTCGTCTTGCTTGTTGCGGAAGACCCACTTGGTTCCTACAACATTTTGATTAGAACGTGGAACCAAATGCCATACCTCGTTCCTAGTGAAGTTGTTGAGTTCCTCTTGCATCGCCACCACCCAATCCGAATCTTGTAGTGCTTCCTCTACCCTGTGTGGCTCAATAGAGGAAACAAAAGAGTAATGTTCACAAAAATGAGCAACACGAGATCGAGTAGTTACCCCCTTATGAATGTCGCCGAGGATGGTGTCGACAGGGTGATCTCGTTGGATTGCTTGGTGGACTCTTGGGTGTGGCGGTCTTGGAACTTGTTCATCTTCCTCATCATGATCATGGGCATCTCCCCCTTGATCATTGCTCTCCTCTTGAGGTGGCTCAACTCCTTGATCGTCCCCTTCATCATTTTGAGCCTCATCCTCATCTTGAGTTGGTGGAGATGTTTGCATTGAGGAAGATGGTTGATCTTGTGCATTTGGAGGCTCTTCAGATTCCTTAGGACACACATCACCAATGGACATGTTCCTTAGCGCGACGCACGGAGCCTCTTCTTCACCTATCTCATCAAGATCAACTTGCTCTACTTGAGAGCCGTTAGTCTCATCAAACACAATGTCACAAGAAACTTCAACTAGTCCAGAGGACTTGTTAAAGACTCTATATGCCCTTGTGTTTGAATCATATCCTAGTAAAAAGCCTTCTACAGCCTTAGGAGCAAATTTGGACTTTCTACCTCTTTTAACAAGAATAAAACATTTGCTACCAAAGACTCTAAAATATGAAACATTGGGCTTTTTACTGGTTAGGAGTTCGTATGATGTCTTCTTGAGGATTCGATGTAGATACAACCGGTTGATGGCGCAGCAGGTGGTGTTGACCGCCTCGGCCCAAAACCGATCTGAAGTCTTGTACTCATCAAGCATGGTTCTTGCCATGTCCAATAGAGTTCGATTTTTCCTCTCCACTACACCATTTTGCTGTGGCGTGTAGGGAGAAGAACTCATGCTTGATGCCCTCCTCCTCAAGGAAGCCTTCAATTTGAGAGTTCTTGAACTCCGTCCCGTTGTCGCTTCTAATATTCTTGATCCTTAAGCCGAACTCATTTTGAGCTCGTCTCAAGAATCCCTTTAAGGTCTCTTGGGTATGAGATTTTTCCTGCAAAAAGAACACCCAAGTGAAGCGAGAATAATCATCCACAATAACTAGACAGTACTTACTCCCGCCGATGCTTATGTAAGCTATCGGGCCGAATAGATCCATATGTAGGAGCTCGAGTGGCCTGTCAGTCGTCATGATGTTCTTGTGTGGATGATGAACACCAACTTGCTTCCCTGCTTGACATGCGCTACAAACCCTGTCTTTCTCAAAATTAACATTTGTTAGTCCCAAAATGTGTTCTCCCTTTAGAAGCTTGTGAAGATTCTTCATTCCAACATGTGCTAGTCGACGATGCCAGAGCCAGCCCATGTTAGTCTTAGCTATTAAGCAAGTGTCGAGTTCAGCTCTATCAAAATCTACTAAGTATAGCTGACCCTCTAACACTCCCTTAAATGCTACTGAATCATCACTTCTTCTAAAGACAGTAACACCTATATCCGTGAAAAGACAGTTGTAGCCCATCTTGCATAATTGAGAAACGGAAAGCAAATTGTAATCTAAAGAATCTACAAGAAAAACATTGGAAATGGAATGGTCAGGAGATATAGCAATTTTACCCAATCCTTTGACCAAACCTTGGTTTCCATCCCCGAATGTGATAGCTCGTTGGGGATCTTGGTTTTTCTCATAGGAGGAGAACATCTTCTTCTCCCCTGTCATGTGGTTTGTGCACCCGCTATCGATGATCCAACTTGAGCCTCCGGATGCATAAACCTACAAAACAAATTTAGTTCTTGATTTTAGGTACCCAAATGGTTTTGGGTCCTTTGACATTAGATACAAGAACTTTGGGTACCCAAACACAAGTCTTTGATCCCTTGTGTTTGCCCCCAACATACTTGGCAACTATCTTTCCTGATTTGTTAGTTAAAACATAAGATGCATCAAAAGTTTTAAATGAAATGTTATGATCATTTGATGCAGTAGAAGTTTTCTTCTTAGGCAATTTAGCACGGGTTGATTGCCTAGAGCTAGATGTCTCACCCTTATACATAAAAGTATGATTAGGGCCAGAGTGAGACTTCCTAGAGTGAATTCTCCTAATTTTTCTCTCGGGATAACCGGCAGGGTACAAAATGTAACCCTTGTTATCTTGAGGCATGGGAGCCTTGCCCTTTACAAAGTTAGACAATCTTTTAGGAGGGGCATTAAGTTTGACATTGTCCCCCTTTTGGAAGCCAATGCCATCCTTGATGCCAGGACGTCTCCCACTATAGAGCATGCTTCTAGCAAATTTAAATTTTTCATTTTCTAAGTCATGCTCATCAATTTTAGCATTAAGTTGAGCTATGTGATCATTTTGTTGTTTAATTAAAGCCATATGATCATGAATAGCATCAATGTTAATATCTCTACATCTAGTGCAAATAGTGACATGCTCAATGGTAGATGTAGATGGTTTGCAAGAATTAAGTTCAACAATCTTAGCACGTAAAATATCATTGTTATCTCTAAGATTGGAAATAGAAGCATTGCAAACATCTAATTCCTTAGCCTTGGCAATTAATTTTTCATTTTCAACCTTAAGGCTAGCAAGAGAGACATTCAATTCTTCAATCTTATCAAGCAAGTTAACATTATCATCTCTAAGATTGGGAATTGAAACATCACAAATATTTGAATCAACCTTAGCAATTAATTTAGCATTTTCATTTCTAAGATTGGCAATAGTGTCATGGCAAGTGCTTAGCTCACTAGATAGTTTTTCACATTTTTCTACTTCTAGAGCATAAGCATTTTTAACTTTAACATGCTTCTTATTTTCCTTAATTAGGAAGTCCTCTTGGGTGTCCAAGAGTTCATCCTTCTCATGAATAACACTAATTAATTCATTTAGTTTTTCTTTTTGTTGCATGCTAAGGTTGGCAAAAAGAGTGCGCAAGTTATCCTCCTCATCACTAGCATTATCCTCATCACTGGAGGTTTCATATTTAGTGGAGGATCTTGATTTTACCTTCTTCCTTTTGCCGTCTTTTGCCATGAGGCACTTGTGGCCGACGTTGGGGAAGAGGAGGCCCTTGGTGACGGCGATGTTGGCGGCGTCCTCGTCGGAGGAGTCGGAGGAGCTCTCCTCGGAGTCCCACTCGCGGCACACATGGGCATCGCCACCCCTCTTCTTGTGGTACCTCTTCTTTTCTCTCCTCTTGCCCTTCTTGACGTCGCCCTGTCACTATCACTAGATAACGGACATTTAGCAATGAAATGACTGGGCTTACCACATTTGTAGCACACCTTCTTGGAACGGGGCTTATAATCTTTCCCCTTCCTTTGCTTGAGGATTTGGCGGAAGCTCTTGATGATGAGCGCCATCTCCTTATTGTCGAGCTTAGAGGCGTCGATGGGTTGTCTACTTGATGTAGACTCCTCCTTCTTCTCCTCCGTTGCCTTGAATGCGACCGGTTGTGCTTCGGACGTGGAGGGGCCATCTAGCTCGATAATTTTCTTTTAGCCTTTGATCATCAACTCAAAGCTCACAAAATTACCTATTACTTCCTCGGGAGACATTAGTGTATATCTAGGATTACCTCGAATTAATTGAACTTGCGTAGTATTAAGAAAAACGAGGGATCTTAGAATAAACTTGACCATTTCATGGTCATCCCATTTGGTGCTCCCGAGGTTGCGCACTTGGTTCACCAAGGTCTTCAAGCGGTTGTACATGGCTTGAGGGTCCTCGCCTTGGTTGAGGCGGAACCGACCGAGCTCCCCCTCGATCCTCTCCCGCTTGGTGATTTTGGTCACCTCATCTCCTTTGTGCGCGGTCTTGAGTACGTCCCAAATCTCTTTGGCACTCTTCAATCCTTGCACCTTGTTATACTCCTCTCGACTTAGAGAGGCGAGGAGTATAGTGGTGGCTTGAAAGTTAAAGTGCCGGATTTGGGCGACCTCGTCCGAATCATAGTCTTCATCCCCTGGTGAAGGTACATGTACTCCAATCTCAACAACATCCCAAATGCTAGTGTGGAGTGAGGTTAGATGATGCCTCATTTTATCACTCCACATATTATAATCTTCACCATCAAACATAGGTGGTTTGCCTAATGGGACGGAAAGTAATGGAGTACGTTTGGAAATACGAGGATAGCGTAGGGGAATCTTACTAAACTTCTTGCGCTCATGGCGCTTAGAAGTTACGGACGGCGTGTCGGAGCTGGAGGTGGATGGCGACGAAGAGTCGGTCTCGTAGTAGACCACTTTCCTCATCTTTTTCTTCTTGTCACCGCTCCGACCCAACTTGTTGTGTGAAGGGGATCCCTTCACCTTGTTGGCGGACTCCCCGGATGGAGCCTTCCCATGGCTTGTAGCGGGCTTCTCGTCGGTCATCATCTCCTTCTTGGCGTGATCTCCCAACATCACTTCGAGCGGTTAAGCTCTAATGAAGCACCGGGCTTTGATACCAATTGAAAGTCGCCTAGAGGGGGGGGGGTGAATAGGGCGAATCTGAAATTTATAAACTTAAGCACAACTACAAGTCGGGTTAGCGTTAGAAATATAAACGAGTCCGAGACAGAGGGCGCAAAACAAATCGTGAGCAAATAAAGAGCGAGACACGATGATTTATTTTACCGAGGTTCGGTTCTTGAAAACCTACTCCCCGTTGAGGTGGTCACAAAGACCGGGTCTCTTTCAACCCTTTCCCTCTCTCAAACGGTCACTAAGACCGAGTGAGCTTCTCTTCTCAATCAAACAGGACACAGAGTCCCCGCAAGGACCACCACACAATTGGTGTCTCTTGCCTTGGTTACAATTGAGTTTGTCCCAAGAAGAATGAGAAAGAAAAGAAGCAATCCAAGCGCAAGAGCTCAAATGAACACAACAAATCTCTCTCTCTAATCACTAAAGCTTTGTGTGGAGTTGGGAGAGGATTTGATCTCTTTGGTGTGTCTTGTATTGAATGCTATAGCTCTTGTAAGGTGTAGAAGTGTAGAAACTTGGATGCCATTGAATGTGGGGTGGTTGAGGGTATTTATATCCCCAACCACCACAAAGTGGCCGTTGGAAGGCTGCTGTCGCATGGCGCACCGGACAGTCCGGTGCGCCAGCCACGTCAGCAGACCGTTGGGGTTCGACCGTTGGAGCTCTGACTTATGGGGCCTCTGGGCTGTCCGGTGGTGCACCGGACAGGTCCTGTAGACTGTCCGGTGCGCCAACTACGCGTGCTCTAACTCTGGCGCGCACTGTAGCGCATTGAATGTGGTTGCAGTCGACCGTTGCGCGCAAAGTAGCCGTTGCTCCGCTGGCACACCGGACAGTCCGATGAATTATAGCGGAGCGCCCTTGGAATTTCCCGAAGGTAGCGAGTTCAGCTTCAAGTGCCCTGGTGCACCGGACACTGTCCGGTGCGCCAGACCAGGGTGCCTTTGGGTTGTCTTTTGCTCTCTTTGTTTGAACCATTTCTTGGTCTTTTTATTGGCTTATTGTGAACCTTTGGCACCTATAAAACTTATAGACTAGAGCAAACTAGTTAGTCCAATTATTTGTGTTGGGCAATTCAACCACCAAAATCAATTAGGAAAAAGGTGTAAGCCGAATTCCCTTTCACTCTACACTTTAGTTCTAATAAAGCAACCATACTTCAATCCTGTAACACATATTTTTTATTCTATTTTTAGGATCGCTTAGAAAAAGCTAAAATAAATCGACAAAAGCTAAAGATGCACCATACAGTCGGCAGTGTGAGCTATGCATGTTCAGAATATGATTTGGTAATGTTCTTTGTATTTTACTATCTCTATTCATGATTACATCCTGCTACTCCACATTCGATAGATATGGCTTTAGACCTAAGCAAAACATTGATATATAAGCTCTATTGTCCAGTCTGAAAGCATAGGCAACAGTGATACATTTTAGACACAAAATAGATTGCTACATGTGCTGCTTGTGCCGCTGTGCTACTGTTTTCCTTGTGTCAACAGAACCACTTGACTACTTTACTACTAGTGCTGCTGTGTTGTGTTCCTTGTGCTGTTGTAGTCCAGTTTTCACCACTTGACTACTTGTGCTGCTGTGCTGTTTTCCTCAGAACCCACTCCTAAACCACCTATTGAGGTTGTAGTCCTCAAAAATATATTGTTGTTTTCCTTGTTGTTTTCAATGAACTTGCATGTTACATTTTTTCCTTTGTGAAATGTGATACCTTAAGTTCGAAGGGTGAATATGGAGATAGAAGTCATACTGCATTGTTACTCACTTGATAATCATTCATTTTTTACTAAAATGTGGGCACCAAATAACAAAGTATGTTTGCAGGCTGTGAAACTAGGATGTCCTCCACGAAGAGATGAAAACTTTATCCAAACCCATACAAGAAAAATGGAGTTCCTATAGAACAGGCAAAACCAATAATTGTAAGGCTTTGTTGTTAATTTTTAGTACAATATGCATTTCTATCTGAATTACCTTTTATGATGTGAATCATCTTTAATTATCTACAGGACCAACTTAATGATGTTCTTGGAGTATATCCAGAGTTAAAGGATCGGTCAATTCAAGAGGGTGATGCATTCTCTGTTGTTTGTGGAACGAAAGAGCCAAAAGGATATGTTCGTGTTTTGGGTTTAGGCCCTACTCCTCAAGATATTGGCACTCCAGGGTTGAAGTCTAATACTGCAACAAGACTACAAATGGAGATTTTTGCTCGTACAAAGGTTCAAAGTGAGAAGGCTGCTTTAGAACAGTGTGTACTTGAGCTACAGACTCAAATTGAGCAAAGGGCTCAACCAGACCGGGCAAGTGAAGAGCCCATGTCACATCGCGGCTCTACTTCATTTCAACATAAGATATTCAATATTTTCATTCATGCTGCTTTATCCTAATTTTCTAGATTCCTTGTACTATGCTATGAAATTGTGTTTCTTAAGGTGATGAGGAACAAGTTTGCTGCTGAGGATGAGGTAGACAATGAAGAATATTGTGCTTCTGAAGATGAGGAATTAGATGATGAGGATGATCAAATATTTCATCAGATGCAAGGTGCAAACTCACCAAGATCTACAAGGCACTTTGCTGAAGCTTCACACTCTAAACATGATGATCTTGTAATGCTCTCATTCATTTCATACATTTTATAACCTTTATTTTCATAAACCCTCAAAAACATTGAAGTGAATTATTCTTAATCATTTGCACGTTGGAAAAGATGTCATATTATATGCTATGTTGAGATCTGATTTGCCTATGGCTAAAGGGACAATTGTTTCAACTAAACCAAGCACCACAGTTGGAGGCCAGATCCTTGGAAGGCAATATTGTGAGGTTATTGTAACTTGTGTGCTAAAACGAGATACAACTTTGCCTCGCCCTTGTGCCAATGTGGAAACTATGGCTGATGCTTACATGATGTCATTTGCATGGTCGTACAAGAAAGTAATAGTCTATATCTTATCTTGTTTATGTTTAGATTTATATGAGCCATCAACTTAATGATGATTAACCTTGATTGCACCAGCTGAAGTTGGTGCATAAGGCTGCAACACCGTCTAGTGGAGGTAGATAAGGCATCAAAACTGTATTTTTATTTGCAAATGTAGCAATAATATATGTTGGGGGCCTTCGTCCTCCGAAGGTCCTCAAAAACATGATTTGACAATGCTTTCCAAGTGAATTATATGAACAGGTATTTTCGGATTCAGAATTATGGATATGGAGCACGACCAGGACGAAGGCTGAGCCAGACGAAGGTCGAAGGCAGCCGAAGCTGTACGCAGGGAAGCTTCGGCGCGATAGCACAAGGGGGAACCGACTTAAAGATAAAAAGACTTCGGGGTCCTCAATAGATTTCCATAAACCGTTAACAAATGTAATGGACATGGATGTAATTTTACGTGGGCTGCGTCCCGCGTCTATAAATAGATGAACAGTACTCCCGTACTGTTCACGCTGACTTGACATTCGCTTTTGCGTCTCGCTCGTACTTTTCACCTTCTCTCAAGACCGAAGGTATATTTGTAATTTGAAATCATTTCTGTTTTTCCATGTTAATAAAATAGAAATGATTCAATGATGATGCTTATATTATATTCCATGCTTTACGTGAGTCCTTCGTCATCACTTGTTATGTTTACGAAGGTATGTCTCTCATGACCTTCGTCTGAAACTCATTATTTCCCGAAGGGATATAATGCTTCGAAGGACGAAGGACTATAACACTTAACACTTTTTATGTTGTCTTGTTCTTAACTCTAAGGATTTGAGAACAAGTCCCCAACATTGGCGCCCACCTCCGGTGAACTCACTTCCACTTCGAGCTTTTTTGAACACCTTCGGAAGCTATGGCGCCGAAGAAAGCTTCAGCGACTGGGGCTTCAACACTGCAACCGTTGGACATCAACCAGGAGACCGTCTCTCTTCGGGAGGCCCGAAGCCAGAAGAGAAAGGCTGTCAGCCCGACACTTCAGGAAGAGGAGCTAGACCAAGAAATCAGGGATATGGAGATGCTACACCAACAAGTACAAAGGAAGAAGGAGAAGATGGCCCGCCTAGCCGAGTTGCAAAGGCAGATAGACGAAGCCTCTGAGGAAGTCCGCCATCTTACTCACGATGAGCAGAACAGAAAGCCTCATCAGAAAGACCTTCATCAGGAGGGCTTCGTCAACGAAGATGACTGGTATGATAATTTCCATCAGGGAAATTTTGTTTTTGATGATGCTTCTCCTCTGTCTGCTGAGCTGCAGGCTACACCTTGGCCACCATCCTATAAGCCACCCCAGCTCCCCATGTTTGATGGTCATTCCGACCCGAAGCAATTCTTGATGAGCTACGAAGCAACGGTATCTTCGTACGGGGGCAATGCTGCAGTCATGGCAAAGTCTTTCGTCATGGCCGTCAGGAATGTTGCTCAGACCTGGTATTCCTCCCTTCGGCCAGGAACAATAACCTCATGGCAGAAGCTGAAGGATATGTTACTGACCAGCTTTCAAGGATTTCAGACGAAGCCGGTCACAGCTCAAGCCCTGTTCCAGTGTATTCAGGATCACGAAGAGTACCTTCAAGCGTATGTCCGAAGGTTTTTACGATTGAGGGCGCAGGCACCAACGGTGCCCAATGAAATTGTTATCGAAGCTATGATCAAGGGGCTTCGTCCTGGACCTGCAGCCCAATACTTTGCTAGGAAGCCTCCTCAGACTCTGGAGAAGCTACTCCAAAAGATGGACGAGTACATTCGGGCTGATAATGACTTTCGCCAAAGGAGGGAGGAAGCCTTCAGATTTTCTGAAATGACCAGGGGCTTCGGAGGGAGATATTACCCGAGGCATGTCCGATCCATCCACAACACTCAGAATGATGATAAGGGGAATCAGAACAGACCGCAATGCTCCTCACAGGCTTCGGGACAACAACAAACTTCCTTCCGGCCACCAGCTCCAAGAGGCAGAGGCGCCAGGGGCTTCGGCGGAAGATTCGGAGATCAGCCAAGGAGACTGTTTTGCTTGTTCTGTGGAGAAGGCAAGGGCCATACCACTAGGTCGTGCCACATTACAATCCAGAAGCAAAAGGAAATTGCCGAAGCTGCATCTCAACAAGCTCAGCCGAAGCAGGTCATGCATACTGCTTCGTGTCATCCGCCTTATATCCCACAATACATAGACAACCACCCTGCAGCTTCCGTAGCTTCCGCAAGTCAACCTCAAGCTTCCTGGCAACAGCTTCCGCCCCCACCTCCATTGCAGCAAGGTCAACAGCCAGAAGGGAGTCAATACGCTCCACAGCAGAGGGACTTCAGAGAGCAGTCCGAAGCTCGCACAGTCAACAGCACTGTGCCAGAGTCGAAACACATTTATTGACACATATCCTACCTTTGATAGCAGTCTTTCTTATTCAGTTTTATTTTCTGTCAAGCAAAAAAAAAACATTGATAGTTTTCATGTAATAATGTCGTTGTTTTCCACGAGGAAGATCTATTTGATCCACAAGCTTAAGTTGCTGAAGCTTAAAATTTTTTCCGTTACCAAGGAGGACCTTCGAATTAAAAATCCTTCGGAGTAACGAAAAGTCGTTCTAAGGAACGCAGAGTAAGTTTGTGAAGTCACAAAAAGCCGTTCCAAAGGGAGCGCAGTGTAAGTTTTCTGCTCAGAAGTCGTTCCTAAAGGAATGCAGAGCCTACAGCGAAAAGTCAACGCTGATACCGCCTAAGTAAAGGGCGAAGAAGCTCCTAAGGGAGGCTTACAGCGAAAAGTCAACGCTGATACCGCCTAAGTAAAGGGCGAAGAAGCTCCTAAGGGAGGCTTACAGCGAAAAGTCAACGCTGAGATCGTCTAAGTAAAAGACGAAGAAGCTCCAAAGACGTTCCTAAGGGAATGCAGAGCTTACGAATGTGTTTTGTGTGTATCTTCGGAACAGACGTCATTTGCATAACATAACATCATCACATCATTTCGCATAGCATAAGCATCATACATCATGTTGCATACGGCAAAAAGAAGGGCACACAGTACTAACCTTCGAAAGAATGATTTGAGAAAATGCAAATTGTGCAAAGTCACAAGGGAATATAATGATGATCTTCGGAAAATAGCTTCGGAGAATGCTTTCACGAAGCATGGACGATTAGCTTCAGTGGCTGTTTTTACGAAGCATGGATGTGTTTTTTCGGAACAGTTTTAACGAAAAATGTTTTCTTCACGAAGCATGAAAAGAAGGGAAGGTGTTTTTTCGCCGAAGGCTCAAAAATGGTATGTATGTACAGTTTCATGCATCGTAAAGAATTGAATAATGGAAAGAAACTTGTATATTACATTCAAATGTACAAATGTTACATAGATTACAATTTAACTGTTTTTCTAAATAACATCTAGTCTTCTCTTAAAACTGCTTCGGCGACTTCATTTAAAAGTTGATCAACAACTTTGTCCATGATAGCTTCGGCCATTTGTTTAATTTCATCATCCCCTTTTGTTTGGGGATCGACAGTCGATGCGGTACCTTCGGGAGCAAAAGAACATTTTTTCATTACTATTATAAACTGTGAGTAGAGTGTGAAACAAAAACTGCAACACAATAAGAACGACTAATTAATACCTAATTGTCTTTCGGGCTCCGTACTTTTTTCGGCAGTCTCTGCCACTTTCCTAGCTTCGTGGATGCCTTTTTCGCTCCTTTCGATAATTTCTTGTGCCATTCCTCGGCCGCCGTCGTTCCAGATATCAGTAAAAAATTTGCCAGCAACCACGCTTGCTTCGGCTGAGGGGTCCTTGATATCTTCGAAGGGTAAGGTAGCTTCGGACTGAGCTAAAAGTTTTACGTGCCCGCAACCCTTCTTTTCTAACACAGAAGTAATTCCTCTAGCGCCTGAAAAAGCGCATATATCGCCACGGCTGTTCAGAATTTCTTCGAAGGCCTCTGCTTCGTGGCTAATCCATTCCAGCGGATCTTCGGGATTGCCTCGAGAAAAATTCTCTTCGCTGGAAAAGGCGCCGACGTTAGCAAAGCTGTTTTTAATTTTATTCACGCATTCTATAGATTTAACATAGCATTTCCACTGCGATGTGCGAAGCTCCTTAACTCTTGATTCCAATTTGTTGACCATAAAATCACTAAGTTCACGCTTCGTTTCCTCAAGCGCGCGCTCCTCTTTAGCTCTAGCCAGTTGTTTCCGAAGATCTTTAATCTCGCGTTTTTGAGCTTCGGATTGGGCCTTTGAAGCGGCTTCGTCTTTTTTCACTTTATCCACCAATGTAAACAGAATTTTATCTTTTTCCAAAGCTTCATTTCTCAGCTTGATAACTTCGGAACGTAAATTATTAAACGCAATTTCATAACTTTCATCTTCGGCGCTCTTCTGCGCTCTTAGCGCGTTGCTTAGGATCAGGCCCTATACGAAAAAGAATTCAAATAAGGAAAAAGGAATGATGTGCGTAAAAATAATAAGGGGGTTTTTTCAAGTGTTTAATTCCGGTACCTTCAAGCTATTATACGCAAGGCTGTCTGCGAGATCCTCTTTCGTCATGGCACTTAACCCAGCTTCAAGCTTCGGAAAGCCTATGCTTCTCGCCATCTCTCGGCAGACGGATAGCTCTTTGTTATCAGGCAGGCAGTATAAGAAGTCATCTTCGTTTGTTCCATTGAATATTACTGCCCCCTTCGGATATTTCAGCTCCTTTGCATAATGGTTGGCCTCATAAGCTTCTTCCTCAGATAGCTTTTTCCCCGAAGCATGTCGTATGATGTAATCATGCATGCCGGCAGGTGCTTCGGGGATGACGGTGCCCGTTTCTTCAACTAATATTGGTTCCGGAATTTTTACTGCTTCGGCTTCAAAAGGTTGTTCTTTGAAGGGCTCTGAAGGCCCAGCTTCAGCTTCAGCTTGTTGAGCCGAAGCTTCAGTAGAACCTTCAGCAACATCAACACTCTTTTTTGAAATTGTATTTGAAGACTTAATCGTCTCCAAGACGTCTAGTACATTTACCATTCTTTTCCTTTTTGGGGTCACTAATGGCCCCTTTTGGTGTTTTGCTGTCCCAACAATTGCTGTAGGACTCAAAACTTCTAATGTTTTGGAGCCCTCAGTTGCTTCTCTTACTTCCTCAATTTTTTCTGTGAGCGGCGCTTCGGTTTTCTCTTTTGTTTCTGACAACAAAATGTTTGATTGTTCTGATTCAATCTTTGGTGGCACTTCGGCCGTTTCTGCGATCTCTGGCAACAAGGCTGACTTGATTAGTTTTTCAGCTTCGGTGGCTGAAGAAGTTTTCCCGGTAAACTCCGGCACCGAAGCTGGTTCAATATGGCGTGGTCGATGTGTGAAGACCTTCAACCTTTTTCCTTTTGGTTCTGGCTCGCTAGGAGCGGTTTCAGCTTCTTCTTTTTCAGAGGTTATATTTTTCCTTTTTTGCCTTCGGATGGGATAACAATAATCAGGGTAGAAGAACCCGATTGCATCAAACACTCGGTTCAGTCTCTTCTTCTTTCGGCCTCCGAAGGCTGCTGATAGTGCAGTATTTTCAGCCTTCGAGTATGCCCCAAGTAATTCATCACTTAATGTTTCAATGCTTTTCAGCCAGTCATCATCAGGTTCAATAAATTTATCTGCATATTTGAATGTGTATTTTAATCTGACTAGTCCGCCTTCGTCGGACTCTTTGATGGTTTCTTTCGGCATTTCCCACTTTTCTGCAAGTGGCCATACCCTGAAGGCAATGTGCTCCTGGACCAAGTCCCTTGTCCCAATGAAGGAGCAGACTGCGCCGAAGGCTCTTTGGCATTCTTCGGCTGCCTCATCCATTTCAACCTTCGGCCTTCGAAGTCCGAAGCGTTGCCAAATTGGGTACATAATGATACTTTTGACATTATTTTGCGCTGTTAGATCATTTTTCACATAAAACCATTCAGACATCCAGGCTCCGGGCCACCTCTTCCGAAAGGTTGGCACAGGGTAGCTTGACCCGGAGCGGGCGCCGAAGCTGTAGCACCCAAAGTTGTTGTGGTATTGCTCCTTTCCCCAGGGCTTTGTCTCATACAATAACTCGTGTATGTTGCAGAAGCTTTTAGCGTTTGGCTCCAAACCTTGGCTTCTCACAGCCCAGACAAAAATCCCCATTCTTATAATAGCTTCGGGAGTGAGTTGATGAGGGTAGATTTGGAATGTTTTCAGTACCTCAACAACAAAATTGCTCAGGGGGAATCGAAGCCCAGCCTTGAGGAAGCTTCGGAAAATCACAACTTCATCCTCTTCAGGGGTGGGAGAAGTCTTTTCCCCGGCATCAGCTCTCACAATAGATATGTCTCGGAAGTATCGCCCCCTCATATTATCAATGTGACTCTGCTTGATGGTTGTTTTCCCAAAAACTGAGTGACTTGGTCGCCACGGTCGATCTTCGGCCTCTTCCCCATCACTTTCTACATCATAGCTGTCGCTATCATCAGTATCTTCGGACAAACCTTCGAGAATCTCCTTCGTGATTTTCTCTGTATTAGTCTCTGCCATCGCTATCAGGAACCCCAGATTCTTCTCCTCCTCGAGACTCAGCTTCGTCTCAGCAGGGATCTTCTTGTCTTCAGACATCTTCGGAAACACTAAAAATTTGTTCCCGAGGCCGAAGCTTCGAAGTCAAAAAGACCAGCAAATCTCAATGAACAAGAGCTAAAAATTTTTAGTGGGCCGAAGCAAAAGGCAAGCGTGTGTACCAAATGAATTCACGATGTGTTCTTATTTATACGCCTAGGGCGTTGAAAGTTAAAAGGCCCCGCTTGTCAGTGAATGTTGCTATTCTAGCAAAGGGAAGGTGTTTTTTCGGACCTTCGGCTCAAGGCCTTCGTCCATATCGCAATCTGAATTTATTATTTACAAATTAATATTGCGAGGGGCTACTGTTGGGGGCCTTCGTCCTCCGAAGGTCCTCAAAAACATGATTTGACAATGCTTTCCAAGTGAATTATATGAACAGGTATTTTCGGATTCAGAATTATGGATATGGAGCACGACCAGGACGAAGGCTGAGCCAGACGAAGGTCGAAGGCAGCCGAAGCTGTACGCAGGGAAGCTTCGGCGCGATAGCACAAGGGGGAACCGACTTAAAGATAAAAAGACTTCGGGGTCCTCAATAGATTTCCATAAACCGTTAACAAATGTAATGGACATGGATGTAATTTTACGTGGGCTGCGTCCCGCGTCTATAAATAGATGAACAGTACTCCCGTACTGTTCACGCTGACTTGACATTCGCTTTTGCGTCTCGCTCGTACTTTTCACCTTCTCTCAAGACCGAAGGTATATTTGTAATTTGAAATCATTTCTGTTTTTCCATGTTAATAAAATAGAAATGATTCAATGATGATGCTTATATTATATTCCATGCTTTACGTGAGTCCTTCGTCATCACTTGTTATGTTTACGAAGGTATGTCTCTCATGACCTTCGTCTGAAACTCATTATTTCCCGAAGGGATATAATGCTTCGAAGGACGAAGGACTATAACACTTAACACTTTTTATGTTGTCTTGTTCTTAACTCTAAGGATTTGAGAACAAGTCCCCAACAATATACTAATTTGATGTATTTTTCTAGGGTGTTCTGGACAAAGAAAGCTTGTACCTTAAAATAGGAGGATACAAGAAGCTGGAGTGGTTGTCTGAAGGCTTTTGAACTGCTTGAAGCATTAGTGTAGCTTTGGTGCTTTTGTGACTGATCAGCTCTGGAGCAGCTAGAGTGATGTAGTTGTGGGCTTTTGAACAATAGCTGGAGTGATATGAAACATTAGTGATGTAGTTGTGGGCTTTTGAACTGCTTCAAGCTGGAGTGATGTCGCTGTGGTGCTTTTGTGACTGATCATCTCTAGAGCTTTTGTGAATGATCTAGCTAGCTACTTTAAATGATCTAGTTGTGAATGATATTATAATTGTGATGCTTTTGTGAATATATAATTGTGGTGCTTTTGTGTTTATGTGATGGATCTATGACTGTGGTATACTGATTAACTGTGTATGTCTTTATGATTTGTGTATAAAAATCTGTGATTTGTGGTGCTTAATTAAATGTATGTTATTATTAATAACAACTATAAAAAGGGTGACTTTCTGTTGGTTGCTAAGGGTGTGTTTGGTTTGACTTTTGGCTTTGGCTTTTGCCCCCCTAAAAGCCAAAAGCCAACCAAAGGGTTGTATCTAGTAAGCAGCTTTTTCTAAAAGCCGACTTTCTCGTAGTACAAATCTGAAAGCACCCCTGTACCTGCTTTTAGTGGCTTTTAGGATGGAATTGTGAAAACATATATCGAAGAATTTTTAACAACTTTTAGTGGTTTCCACCAAACGGTTTTTAGCTTTTTAACAGCTTATAGCCTACAACAACTTTTTCCACAGCTCACAGCCCACAGTAACTTTTTTCATAGCCACAGCCCAACCAAACAGACCCTAAATGTATACTATGACGACTTACGGTTGGTTGCTAAATCTATAGTACAGCAACCTACGGTTAGTCGCTAAATATACAATATTAGCAACGGACGGTTGGTCGCTAAAGCCTTTTGCGACGGCACTTACAACGACCGTCCTTATGGGTCGACCAACCGTAGGTCGCTGAAGGCCGTTTTAGCAACCAACCATAGGTCGCTGTAAGTGAACCGTCGTGTAGTGATTAGACACAGCACAAATGTACCTATACACCGAATGGAAGATGTATCCTTATTTCACTTTAGTTGTATGTTGATACATGAATGTCAACCAAGTTGATATTTCCAAAAACTTAAAAATACTGAACCGCTCAGTGTAGGGAGTAGTGCTTAGTCAAGTTGTTAGCTGTTTTACCGGCTACATCTGTGGCATGTAATTCTCCTTACCGCCCTTCACGGAACGTCTCCTTGCACTACCGGAATTCGGCTCTTTGCCGAGTGCCGGCGGCTTTGCCGAGTGCTTTTTATCGGACACTCGGCAAAGCCGAGTTTGCCGAGCGTCGCACTCAGCAAAGTCCTGCGCTCGGTAAATAGCTTATTTACCGAGTGCAGGACACTCGGCACAGCCAAGCACTCGGCAAAGACTGCTTTGCCGAGCGTCAAGCACTCGGCAAATATGGCTCTCGGCAAAGGGCCGTTAGCGCCGTCTACAACTGACGGCCGTCAGTCTTTGCCGAGTGTCCTATGTAGACACTCGGCAAAGCATATTTTTATTTTTTTTTTATTTTGGTCACCAAACTTTTTGTGGTATGTTCCTACACTATGTAGACCTACATGTACCATTTTGGGACAATTATAACAGTGTTTTCTATAGCTAGTATATTTAGTTTGTTTATTTGAATTTCTTCGGAAAATTCAGATTTGAACTGCAGGTCACTCGAAACTTGGAAAACCGTGCATGCAAAAATGATATCAATGCTACTTAGCATAAGTTACGACCGATTTCAGGAGCGGACCGGAAACTTCGAGCACCATGCTCACTCAACATGACCGTAAACTTGCCATCCAGGTGTTTAAAAATTGTATAAAACAGAAACAAAGTCAGAAAATCATGAAACCTGTCCACGTGTCATGATATCATATGTAGAGGCTGTGATAAAAATTTGAAAAAGTTTCGAGAAAGCTGTAACGCACTATGTGTACAAACCTAAGAGATCCACATTGAAACTCTATGATTTCATGTGTGGTTCTCTTAGGTTTCTACACATAATGTCTCACAACTTTCTCCAAACATTCTAAATTTTTTATCACAGACTCTACATATGATATCATGACATGTGGACAAGTTTCATGATTTTCTAAGTTTGTTTGTGTTTTATAAATTTTTTAAACAGTTGTGTGGCAAGTTCACGGCCATGTTGAGTTAGCATGGTGCTCGAAGTTTCCGGTCCGATCCTGAAATCGGTCGTAACTTGTGCTAAGTAGAATGGATATTATTTTTGCATGCACAGTTTTCCAAGTTTCGAGTGACCTACAGTTCAAATGTGAGTTTTTCGAAGAAATTCAAATAAAAAAATTAAATGTACTAGCTATAGAAAACACTGTTCTAATTGTCTCAAAATGGTACATGTAGGTCTATATAGTGTAGGAACATACCACAAAAAATTTGGTAGGGAAAATAAAAAAATAAAAAAGTAATTTGCCGAGTGTCCACAAATGACACTCGGCAAAGCATGCTTTGCCGAGTACCAGCGGGGAGACACTCGGCAAAGGATTGTAAAAGATTCTTTGCCGAGTGTCATCCAGCTGGCACTCGGTAAAGGACACTTTGCCGAGTGCCAGCGATCTGGCACTCGGCAAAGAATATTTTAATATTTTTAAAAAATATTTGCCGAGTGCCAGATCACGGGCACTCGGCAAAGAAAACAAATAAACGGCTCTCGCGCGTTCTTCCTTTCTCTCCTTTCTCTCCACTCACTCTCTCTGTTACGACGCCGCGCCGCTCGCTCGCCGCCGCGCACGCCGCCGGGCACGCCGCCGCGCCGGCCCCTCCCCGCGCCTCCCCGCGTCGGCCCCTCCCGCGCCGGCCCCTCCCCGCGCCTCCCCGCGCCGGCCACGCGCACGCCGCCGCGCACGCCGCCGCGCCCGCGCACGCCTCCCCACGCTGCCGCGGCCCACGGCCGCCCTCGACCTCGGCCCCGACGCCACCTCGGCCCCGACGCCGCCGCGTCCCATGGCCGCCCTCGCCCTCGGCCCAGACGCCGTCGCGCCTCCACGTTGGTATAAACATATGTTCTTTCGTTAGTATATATGTTCTTGTATTATCAAAGCTTTTATGTGCTCAAAACATATGCCCATAAATGCTTTGTCGCCTTCAACGGTATTATCAAAGCTTTTATGTGCTCCTGGTATACGTGTGAATGTCAGCCATCGTGCTGTTACTTTTATTTGCAGGTTTTGGAAACCTCCCTGTGCAGGGGAGGTGCTGCTGAATTTTTTTGTTGACAGACTTGTTTATTTTTTTGCAGAGGTCTTCCTAGCCGCTGCGGGTCTGCCTCGCGTCGCCACTGCACCGACCCGCCACAGCCCCACTAGCCTGACTCCACCGCCACCCTAGGTATAACCTTTATTTCCGCATCATGGTCGTAGATCATGTAACCCAGTTAGGTGTCTCCCGTTCGAAAGAGATACAGTGTAGATATGCAGATCTTTGCATATCTACAAATGTATCAGTTTCAAATTGTCCACGTTTTTTGGACAGCCCGCGGTTGCGTAGATGGTGTTAGTTTCATGCTCTACTCCGGTTCGAGATAGAGTTTCGGCGTCACCTCCCTGTTGTTCTCCGGACAGTACACTCTCCCTGCCAGGACGTGTATCCGGAGAACAGCGGGGAGGTGCTGCCGAAATTCTATCTCGGATCGGAGTAGAGCATGGAAACTAACTCCATCTATGCAACCGCGGGTGGGATTAGGACCTATCATCACCTATTAGAAGGTAGGAACGTAGTGTACATGCATTACATGTCTATATTAAACTATACTCGGTTATATATGTTAGAGGATGGAGGACCGTGAGTGGATGTACACGGGCCACGTTCGACGTAATGATGTCACCCCTGAATGGATTAGGAAGACCGATGCTTTCGTGGAACGGGCATATGGCGAAGCTGCTAAAGGAGCTAGCCTAGTCCCTTGTCCATGTAGCAAATGTGACAACCGGAAAATAAAACCAAAGAAGGCCATGGTAGAACATATTTGGAAGAATGGATTTACGCCGGACTATACTCGGTGGATCTTCCATGGTGAAGCGCATCGCACGAGAGAGGAGGTGGTGAGACAACGCGTCGAGGATTACGATGCTGGTGCCGGGGTAGCGGACATGTTGAACGACTATCACGAGGCACAGTTCGCCGAAGGACGTACAGAGGACGAGCCAGAGGCGACCGCAAAGGCATTCTACGACATGTTTGACGCGGCACAGAAACCCCTTCACGGCAAGACAAAGGTTTCTCAACTGGATGCCATTGGGCGTATAATGGCGTTCAAGTCGCAGTATAGCATGAGTCGAGACGCCTTCGATGGTTTGTTGACAGTTATTGGCAGCCTGCTTCCGGAGGATCACGTTCTGCCAAAGAGCATGTACGAGGCACAGAAACTCCTCCGTGCACTCAAGATGACGTATGAGCAGATACATGCTTGTCCGAAGGGCTGTGTCCTATTTAGGAAAGAACACACTAAGGCAAAGTACTGTCCGAAGTGTAAATCGTCTAGGTTCATGGAGGTAGACTCTGGTGATGGACAGAAGAGGCAGCTCGACATCCCCGTGACAATCCTACGCCACCTTCCATTCATACAGAGGATCCAACGTCTATACATGACAGAGGAATCTGTGAAACAGATGACATGGCACAAAAAGGCAAACGATACAATCCTGACAAGATGGTTCACGCATCCGATGGTGAAGCATGGACCCACTTTGATGCCATTCACCATGAGAAAGCCAAAGAGGCTCGTAATGTTCGTGTTGCACTGGCCACAGATGGGTTCAATCCCTATGGAATGACCGCTGCCCCATACACATGTTGGCCTGTGTTCGTTATCCCCATCAATCTCCCCCCCGGCGTATGCTTTCAAAGACAGAACATATTTGTGTCGTTGATAATTCCTGGACACCCGGGGAATAAAATGGGCGTGTACATGGAGCCTTTGATTGATGAATTGGTCCGTGCTTGGGAGGAAGGGGTATGGACGTACGACCGAGCTACGAAGACAAACTTCAAAATGCATGTTTGGTACCAGTACTCCATGCATGACTTTCCGACGTATGGGCTATTTTGCGCCTGGTGTGTTCACGGTAAGTTCCCATGCCCACTTTGCAAGGAAGCTCTTAGGTTCATTTGGTTGAAAAAGGGTGGCAAATATTCGTCATTCGATAAACATCGACAATTTCTCCCTCCTGACCATGCATTCCGACTAGACATCAAGAACTTTACGAAAGGTGTCGTGGTGACAGACCGCCCACCTGCAATGATGACTGGTGCCGAAGTTCGCGAACAGATAGATGGTCTCGTGGCCAACCCAGAAGGTGGTTTTGTGGGATATGGTGAGCAACATATGTGGACACATAAGATCTTTCCACCCGGCTTCTTCAATCCGATGCAGCATTTGATTATTCATCTCCCGTATGAGGCACGAATGGGGGGGCCGTGCAGGGACGTTGGTGCTATCCAATCGAGAGATGTCTAAAGACTATCCGAAAGAAATGTAGAAATAAATGCAAAATCGAGGCTTCCATTGCAGAGGCATACATACTGGAGGAGGTGTCAAACTTCACAACAACTTACTATGGTGACAAACTGCCGAGCGTGCATAATCCACCCCCTCGTTACAATGATGGCGACAATGAATCGAACCTCAACATTTTTCGAGGGCAACTCGGAAGCGCAAGTGGTTCGACCACCAAGACCCTGAGACATGAAGAGTGGTGCCATATCATGCTATATGTATTGACCAACCTTGAAGAGGTGATGCCATACATGGAGCAATTTCTTCATGAATTCTGGCGTCGATCAAGGGACCCAACTCCACAGGAATATGATACCCTTCTTCGAAAGGGTGCGGGAAATGGATTGCCCGATTTCATTTCCTGGTTTAAACGTAAGGTACGTGCTTAGTTTGTCATTTGAAGTTGCTCTTACGTGCAAATAATATAACAATCTAGCGTGTTTGAACTTGCAGGGCCAAAGAGAGCCGTCTATGAGTGCCGAGTTGAGACAAGTAGCCAATGGCTTTGCCTATAGGGTCAGGAAATTTTCTGGGTATGACGTCAATGGATACCGTTTTCGCACAACAAGCTACGACCAAAGTCGGCCCAATCAAAAAACCACGTGTTCTGGAGTCTTTACGCCCGGGCTTGACGAGGTCGAGTATTATGGAAGAATTGAAGAAATATGTGAACTCAATTTTTATGGTTCCAAACCTCTTACTCCAGTGATATTCAAATGTCATTGGTTTGACCCTGAAGTTACGAGACGGACACATTCTAATCTTGGGCTAGTCGAAATTTGACAGGATTCCACCTTACCAGGAGACGATGTCTATATTGTGGCCCAACAGGCCACACAAGTGTATTATCTTCCATATGCGTGCCAAACGAAACAACATCTTAAGGGTTGGGATGTTGTGTATAAGGTATCACCGCACGCTAAATTACCTATTCCAAATGATGAAGATTATAACTTAGACCCGGACACATATGACGGAGAGTTCTTCCAAGAAGATGGGCTCGAAGGGCAATTTGAGATAGACTTAACCGAAGCGATCGGAATGGAAGTAGATATTGAAATGGTTGTTGATGACGAGGATGATGAGGTGCAAAATGAGAATGACTTAGAAATACTTGAAGGCAATGCCAATGACGAAATTGCGCCTTCAGATGATGTTGACAATGAAATGGTTGATAGTGATGATGACACTTATGATCCGGCTAACCCGGACACATATGAAGATTATTTTTAATCGATGTAATGCTATATTTCATTTATTTTGCATATGTTTCTAAATACATATTTTTTATCTGTGCTTAATTGTTTACTCTTAATTGCAAGTTGCTGGACAAAGATGGTGGGCGGTGGGACGAGGACGAGGAGGGGGAGGGGGAGGAGGAGCACCCGTAGGACGGAGGAGGAGGCGCAGCAGGACGACGCCGTACAGCAGCAGGTGGAGCAGCAAGCTGCTGTCGATGTGGCACAGCAGGACGACAACGATGTGGCGCAGCAGGACGACGACGACGCCGCCGCCGCTCAGCAGGACGTCTCAGGTTCAAGGAGTATCTACCTGCGAGGTCCCGCGAGTCTCCCTAAGCGACCCATACTTCGTGACAGACGTCCGCTGATACGACCCGATGGAGAGAGGTATGTAACTTTAGATGTTGTTGCTGCTTTTTCATATTATATGTTCAAATTAATAATAGAAACTAATACTTCATCTTAATCACTTGGACAGGTCTTGGATGGTTTTGGAGACTGCAGGGGGTCACGGCCGCAACCCCAATGGCATCCTCGGCCTTCTATGCAGGGAACACTTCCCTGGACTTGTCGAGTACGCCGGAGTGACGAGCCCAGCATACACCTTCGACCACTACGCCGTCGCCCCCGATGCAGTAGGTCGGGACGGCAGACAATTCAACAACAAGGCGGAGCGGGTGAAGCAAGAGCTGTGGGTAAGTCTTCCTCGCACTATATTGTTTAATAAGTCGCATTTGTTGCATATTCTTGAAATAATGTATGGATACATCGTCTTTGTATGTAGGATTTCTTCAGATGCGATGCTGGATACGAGGCCAGGGCGGATGTGGTGTCTACTACGTGCTGTAAGAAGCTCGTCGTGGACATGCACTACGAGGCGCGCATCCAGGCCATCGTCACTTACCATGGCTCCGTCCTTGGGGAGAAGGTGAACAAGAAGGACGCCCGAACCATG
Organism: Zea mays; assembly: GCF_902167145.1. Taxonomy (NCBI): domain Eukaryota; kingdom Viridiplantae; phylum Streptophyta; class Magnoliopsida; order Poales; family Poaceae; genus Zea; species Zea mays. Next base: position 40,941,055 of record NC_050097.1, on the reverse strand, counting down.
TCGTTGACTCCGGACCAGTACTTGTAGGTAAATACAAAACTTTATTATTGGTACTAAATATGCTTATTTTTATCTTCTGATATGCGGTGTACTTATATTTTTTAGATGATTCCTCATTGGTGCGCCGCGCATCCTGAGTGCTGGGAGCAGATGGTGCAGAGGTGGTGCTCGACTGAGTGGGACGAGGCGCACAACGCTAGCCGGGAACGGCGTTTGCTGATGCAAGGTCCCTCCCACCATCAAGGCAGCCGCAGCCTGGGCAAATACGCGGAAGCATGGGTAGCGCTCTTTTTTATTTAGGTATATAACTTTCGATTAGACATGATTTCTAACCATCTCGTTGGTTTTCTCACAGTCGGCGGCACATGGTGGCGCGCCTTGCTCCACGTTCTCGGTATATGCTATGGCCCACAAGGGGAAGGCGACGTCCGACGTCACCTACAACCCGGATGACGGGCCCGAGGCGTACACCAACCCCGCCATCCACAGCCGCCTCAGTGAGTACACCGCCATGGCCAAGGAGGTCCATGGGCCAGATTACGATCCGAGGACCGAGGACATCAACGGAGATGTCCTCATGAGGGTCGGAGGAGGCAAGAGGCATGGGCGGTACTGGATTGCCGACGGGGCAATCGACTCGTCCTCCACTCCCACTCTCTCTCAGGTGCGAGCAAGGAGCACGAGCGCGAGCCCAGCCATACGACCTCAGCAGGACAGCTCACAGCATCGTATCCAGCAACTCCAGGTTATTCCTTATCTATTCATCGTTCATTGATTATTATATATCTTCTCTTTGCATTATCGTAACATTAGGGCGAAATATTACAGACTCAGCTAGATGATGAGAGGAGGCAACGTGAGAAGCTAGAGAAGAGAATGGCGGAGATGTTCGCGTACATGCAGAGCCTTGGCGCCGCACAGGGTCATGCTCCACCACCTCTGTTGTTCCCTGCAACTGACCCTGCTGAGTTCACTACTCCTGTGAGTATCAAAATTTTAGTACTGCATGATATATATTCATATGTTCTCACACATACAATCTCTTCTCTGTGCAGGGTCAATCGGCGGCATCGAACAACCCTCATGCTTCGTCCAGCCCTTCGCCGAACCAGTCCAGATGCCCACCTCGTTGATGATCCAGACTTGGTCTTGTGAGTGTTGGTGATGTTTGGCTAGACTTGGTCTTGTGAGATACTTGGTGATGTTAGTGATGATCCAGACTTATATCTGTTTTGTGATGATCCTGACTTATATTTGTGAGACTTATATTAGTGAGACTTTGTGATATATATGGTGTTGATGATAAATGTGTTCATTCTGTGATGCGATTGATAGATAATGTGATGTGAATGATATATATCTTTTGTTTGTTTGGATGGAACAGCAAAAACAAATAAAAAAGGGACATCCTGGTCACTTTGCCGAGTGTAACACTCGGCAAAGGGTCGCTTTGCCGAGTGCTATGACCATGGCACTTGGCAAAGAAGGAAACCTGGGAACCGGTAAAGCCATCTTTGCCGAGTGCTGACCATGGCACTCGACAAAGAAGGAAACCTGGGAACCGGCAAAGCCATCTTTGCCGAGTGCTGTTGCCAAGGCACTCGGCAAAGGGACTGGCAAAGGGGCCCACTGGAGGACTCTTTGCCGAGTGCCGGTCCACTAGACACTCGGCAAAGAGTCCTCCTTTGCCGAGTGCCTACGAGAGCTCTCGGCACAGGGACTGGCGGTGGGGCCCACTGGACCCGTCTTTGCCGAGGGCCATGATAGCAGGCACTCGGCAAAATTGGCCTCTTTGCCGAGTGCCAAAGAAGACACTCGGCAAAGGATCCGTCACCGTCACTTGGCGCCGTGACGGTGACTTTTCGACAAAAAGTACTCGGCAAAGAGACCGCTGCCGATGTACAGTTCGCCGAGCGTTCTTTGCCGAGTGTTACACTCGGCAAAGCTTTTGCCGAGTGTAAAATAGCCTTTGCCGAGTGTCTGAGACACACGGCAAAGGAGCTGTGTCCGGTAGTGTTGCATGCCGGTCCTTTGGTTACATCCATCACCAGCCTCTGCACTTGTAAAAATTCTTTGTACACGAGTAATACAATGTGTGGATTCCCCAATTCTTCCTCTTACACTCAGAAGTACAGGATGCCAAATACTGAACCGCTCAGAAGTACAAGATGCCGCATGTGTGAGAAGATCATAAAGTTTTAAGTATGGAAGCACAAGAAAGCAGAAATGATTGTGACCATCAGATTAGGTATATGACCATACAAAACACTCTTTTGCACTATAGATAGTGTTGTTTACACAGGAAAGTTTGAAACAGGGGTGACCCCCTAAACCTCCCGTACATTCAATATAAAACATAGAATTTTCTTTGATTAAAATAAGTTTCTCTATCTAAATAAAAAATTATCGTATTTTTAAAACATCAAATTCATTGCTAATAATAAAATCGATGAATTTTAGTCTAAACTTCTCACCGGATAGTTATTGTCTGCGCGGCAAATTTGATGCTTCACCTTGAGTATACAACCATTTAGAGCCAAATACATTACGATCACTTGCTGTTTTGATAAAAAAGCCTTTTCAAATTATATAAAAGTTTCATGTATCAAATGGTTTACGCATTACTAAGATTAATGGTCACACTTCTAGTCTCAACTGCAACCACTGAGAGGGCCTTTTAGCTACAAAACTTATCAAAACACATCTACAAAATAAAATAGGAGATGATTTTATGTGAAGTTACTTGATCAACTATATTGATATAGAATTGATAGCTATGATCAACTCTCATGATATAATAGAAACTTTTAATTTAACCTATTATCTTAGAGGCAAATTATTTTGACCTATGTTGGAGTTAATTAATATATAATTATATGGTCCAAGTATTTTTTATTAATTTATTCTCTATGCAATACATAAATTAGTATACGTAATATTTTTACCTTATAGTATTTGATGAATTGCTTGGCCCCTCCTATATCGTAATCCTGACTCCGCCCCTGGTTTGAAATATGATGTGAGATAGGAGATGTGTAGGAGAGTTGCTAGAAACAACCTATATGTTTGGAATGGCTCCTCCCCAAGAGCTCCTCCTTTTTCCACCGAAAAACGACTCCAAATAGCTTCTCCTCCTAAACCGTTTGGTAAGTCTCCTCCAGAACAGCTATAGCCAAAGAGGAGCCCTACCAAACATAGCCTAAGATTTAGTATTTGCTACATCAGATCTCTATAACATGTTAAATAATGAATTTAGAACAGCTTTACTATCAAGGAAATGAAACTATGTTTGCAATCAACACATTTAGAACAACTTTGAACAATTTATGCTATCACCAGCTCTTATTCCTTGAAAGCTACCAAACATCTTTCAGAAAACCAACAACTGATACAACGTAAAAGTCTTCTGCACTGGCGGAGGCCGGACTCGTTGTAGCCTACTATGACAACTGTCATACCTAAAAAAGATGTGTGGTGGACTGCTTATTGTATATTCTTTCCATTTAATTCGCGAGTTTAAATCTTCCCATACGTAGTGTTTTTTCTCCTTTTCTTTTTTTTCCATCACCCATATACCTTAATTTTAATTTTATGTTGTTTTCTCCTTTTATTTTCTTTTCTTTTCCCGGCAGCCATACCTCACTTTTAGGTTGTCCTCCGCCACTGGTCTCCTGTGTCGATTTATATTTATCTAAACACACAGTAAAGTTATACATTATTAAAACTTGAACTTACCAAAAGGGATCCCGAGGCAAAAGTCATGGATTTTAGCAGACCTGTTCTGAGGAATAACATGCTCCTCCACCTGTAAGTCCTTCATCTGGATGGAATGCAAATCTAACTCCTCAACTCAAGCATTCTCATTGGCGCATTTTGTTGAAAGTATAGAAGAAAAACCAAATGTCTTCATACACACTCCACTTGTAGAAATCGAAAGCTGTGGAGGAAACAAAACATTAAGCCATCCTCTGATAGTGATAGCCAAGCAAACTTTTAGCTTGACAATTATAGGTTCTAGGTTCTGACAAACACATAATTGCTGATAAAACGTGGCCAAGAGCTCAATCCGGTGGAATTGGACATTTGCTGACAGAGGGGACACAGGAAGAACACAGACACACAGGTACTCCCTACAGTTCATCATTTTATACATAAACCAAACCTACTGAGATAACAAATTGAGGGTCAGGAAATTGCGAGGAGAACATGCGGTTGAGTCCTGAAAGACTGAAACTGAAACAACATAGGCGGCATTCAGTGACACAGGTTCCTCGCGTTCTTCTGAACTCCGAGGCAACTCTGGCAGTATCAATGCGACATGTTTCCACTCCACGGCAATAAAGGAGGAATGCACTTGAAAATCATAGAGAACGCTGCCACTCCCTGTCCCAGATCCTGCAGGTGACCTGCTACGTACTGCTAGTATATGCTGCTGCTGTTCGTCATCCCGGCCCTTGGTCCTTGTTGGAGATAAACAATCTCCAGTTCGCTTTAGCCTACTGCTGCTGCATTCTCCATTATATCATTACAACAAGAAGAAAAGCAATCCAAAACACATACTGGACTGGAAATCTGGAATAGCCTAGCCTAGCCTAGCTTCTGGGTGATTAGCCCCTCGATGGAGCCGACGAGCGCGAAGGTGCTGACGAGCAGGCAGACGACGCTGAAGGTCTGCAGGACGACCCAGCGTGTGGACCACCGGGGCACGTTCCGCTGGACGAAGTACATCTCCACGGGGAAGTAGATGGCCAGCGGCCAGAAGTTGAGCGCGCCCAGCAGCGCCAGCACCTCGTTGAAGTAGGGGAACGCCACGGCCACCGCCGTCGTGGACGCCACGTACAGCGCCCGGAAGCACACGCGCAGCAGGTTCACCCGGCACGCCGGCAGGCACGCGACCCGGACGGTGTGGAAGTCGTTCACGAACCCGCTGTCGGGGAACCGCTCCGCGAAGAACCGGTCCGCGAACTGGAAGATGGGCTGGCTGTACACCTGCAGGGTTTGGTTTCAGATTCGTGTTTCGGCGGGCTGTCACTGTCAGCGCGCGTACTAACCTGGTACCCGCCCAGCAGGTGGAGGATGATGCAGGCGTTGGCGAAGTCGATGAGCCAGTACGGCTCGTAGAAGCCGAAGCCGGTGAGGAGGTTGCCCGGCGAGTCGCTCCCGAAGGCGGCGTAGCCGAAGCAGCCGCAGCAGAGGTAGAAGAACGTCGTGACGAGGATCGAGCCAATCGATGCCCTCTTCATCGTCTTGTTCTCGGCCGGCGGTGACTTCAGGGTGTCCTGAGTTACCGAAGGCGAAAACAAACATCTTTTTTACCCTGATTGGTTTGCTGGCAGTGTTTCTAAGAGAACGGGCGCGCGTGCGGCTATACGTTGATGCACCTGTATTTCCAGGAGGATCAAGGAGTAGGGGTACGAGAAGGCGATGTCGCCGACGGCCTGCGAGACGCGCCAAACCTTCTGCATAGGCGTCCTCATCCGAACACCTGTTATGCTTCCTTTGATCGTCCCGTTAGCTGAAGACAAAACAATTCTGTGAGCTTTTCTGCCGCCAACATTATATTCATATGTCATATATATATATATATATATATATATATATATATATATATATATATATATATATATATATATATATATCAACCGGGCCACTAAAAGAAGCAGAGTGCGTACCAATGGTTGTTGCGAGGCCGAGGCCAATGCCGATGAAGGAGTACGAGAATGACATGACCGCGGCGACGATGGAGAGCCACGCCATGTCGTGGAATTCCGGTATGAAGGAGAGGAGGAGCTGGGCGCCGCCGAAGATGAGCATGTAGTAGCTGCCACCGTACTCGCAGTGCGCGCCGTGTCCATGCTCGTGGTAGCAGTTCGCCTTCAGAATCGCCCTGCGATACCCAACAGCAGAGCAGCCCGGCACATAACACAGGAGCAAATCACACAAAGTCGTCAAGAACAAAAAAATATTCAGCAAAAATAACAGGTAGAAGGACAACAGAACTACAGAAGCAACCATCGTCAGAGCCCTGCACCTGCTCGCTAAAAAGACAGGGAAGGTAACTGCAGACAGCTTGAGATGTAAGGAAGTTTTGAGAGAGAGAGAGAGAGGAGGGAAACTTTGTTACCGGCCAGCAGCGGCTACCTTATGCTAGTGGCGGTGGTGATGGTATAGGCGACGCCGCAGCCGTACATGCTCACGTACTGCAGTGAGCCGCACGCCCAGGTATGCTTCTTGCCTGAGCGTGTCGTCACAGAGCAACACACACAGTAGAAGGGTTATTTACTCATCAACATGGCCATAAAACCATACCACTAACAAAGCAAGTTCAATTCAGAAGCACGCCCAGCCCAGGTATGCTGTTGCTGCTGTGCTTCGTTCTAGCAGCAACCAGCAAGTAGTGAGATCGATGACAGATATACGTATATATGATGTAGTAGTACCGAGGTAGACACGGACGGCGTCCATATAGGAGCGGTTCCGTGGCCCGTTGCCGGGGTCACCGCGCCGGTAGCAGTCGGCGAGCAGCGCCGCGGAGACGTAGGTGACGAGCGCGAAGCAGAACATGCAGGCCGGGCCGACCACCCAGCCCAGCTGCGCCACGCTCCAGGCCAGGGACAGCACCCCGGAGCCGATCACCGCCGTGATGATGTGCGCCGCGCACGTCCACGCAGTCCCTGCACGACGCACGACGCGCAGTGTTTGGTTGATGAGCCGCGCCCCGGCCGGGCCACCGAGCGCGCGAGAGGCAAGGTTCAAAGGCGGGGCGCGAGTCGAGGGCGTTACCAGTCCTGCGCGGGTGGCCGTCGTCGTCGCAGCGGCCGTCGAGCACCTCGAGCGCGTGGTGCACCGCCATTGCATGCGATTCCCGTACGACGGTACGAGAGATCTCCGCGCGCGGCGTTCCACCACACGAACCGTCGGACCGCGGGTTGTGATCGGTCGGACCGTCGGAGCACTGCGGCGCAGTATCAGTCGGTACGGGAGGAGCTATGCCTAAGCAACAACTGCCGCGGCGGCGGTCGGCGGCGCCAGGTTTTTTTTGTCAGCATGATCACGATCTAAAAATAGTAGTTCAAAGAATAATCTGACACGAAATAATATGGATCAGGCTACCACAGTCTGAATGTAGGTCTAGACTAGACCTTAAATTTCGGCATGTCAGGCCCAACACGGTCCAATAAAGCCCATATTATTCAATTTTCTTTAATTTAGTAAGCTAAGTACTTTATATTGTTATGATATTTAGACTTTATGTGGTCAAATAATGCTATAATTGCTTAATATCTTTAATTTAGTAAGATATGAACTTTATATGGTGTAATATTTTGATTTTATGTGTTCAAATATATGGGTCGTGCTTGGGTCGGCATGGACGCACGACCCAACGAAGGTACGACGTGATTTTGGACCAGACCGAGCTACTGTTTTTACACTTCGGGCTGGCACGAGACAACCTTAATTTTTTTTTTGCTTTCTTGGCTCGAACCCGTTTGGCATTTATACACACACTAATGGTACATTCACATTTTTCCTTTCATTTGAAGCTTAAATGAAAGAAGAATGGGCCCCTGAGATCGAAATAGCTCAGAGCAATACAACTATACAAGAGCAAATGGCAGGATTTATTTTTTGAGTAAGTGAAAGATTCACAAGAAGGATATATGTTTTTGATAAAAAATAACTTATTCACTTCCCAAGAGTTGGATTTGTTGTAATGTACAAGCTTTTGTAGCTTATGTATAGTTTCATATACAAGCTTTTCTGTATCTTCCGCGCAACTCTAGAAAGCCGTCCTTACTCTTGAACTTTAACTAGCCAGAAATCTGAAATAAAAATATCTATATTTAAGGGTTGTTTGAATGTATTAGAGCTAATAGTTAGCGGCTAAAACCACTTCAGATATCTAAACACTCTATTTAATAGTTCAGTTATTATCTATTTTTAGTAAATTAGTTAATAGTTAGGTAGATATTTATTAGCTACCTAATTTTTATTAATAGTTTTTAGCCTTTTAACTATTATTTTTAGTGTATTCAAACACCCCTTAGTTAATAAATTAAAGTGACCATTGGAGCTTATTCTTTTCATCAAAATATATATTCGCAAGCATTGAAGCAGCATGCATATATATTTTTAGATAAAGGAAGCTTATATTGAAAATACCAAGTCATTACATCAAGAGGATACAACTCCTTGGTACAGAACTTCCGGCCTCTGCCTAATGCACATAGCCAACTAAAAAAACCAAAATAGACATTGATCTAATGATAACCGATCCGAAGTCTAGATCGCCACCCGTGCCTCCGGGAGAAAAAACGCCATGGCCACCCTCACCAAGGTTCGTGATCCTGTTACAACCATAGGACGAACCTCCTTCCTCTGTAGAATAGCCCACCGTGAAAGGCAATGTGACGCCGACAAGATAACCTGCAAAGGAGAGCAATAGAGTTTTTTCTCAAACACTAAATCGTTTCTACCGGTCCAAAGAGCCCAGCACAAGACCGCCGCTCCAAGTAGAAACACAGATTTCAGTATTTTATTCAGGCCCAGAAGCCATCCCCCAAACATATGTTCTACATTATGCGGTGGATTGAAGCCGGTAGCCATTTGTACAATATTCCAAACTGACCGAGCTAAACGGCACTCAAAGAAAAGATGGTTGATGGTCTCTTCCTTATGGCAGAAAACACAAGTTAAACTTCCATGCCAGTTTCGTTTGGCCAGATTATCTTTTGTGAGAATTACTCCCTTTCGTAAATACCATAAAAAAAGTTTAATTTTCAAAGGGGCCTTCATCTTCCACATGTCTCTGTTTACATTAGGGGTAGTACTAAACTTTAAGGCTGTGTAAAACGATTTTACCGAGAACTTCCCATTTGGGGTAAGGTTCCAATAAAATGTATCACGGTCAAGGGACAACTCCAAACCCTCTATCCGTGACAACAAGGAAATCCAATCCACCAAGTTGGATCCATAAAGTTGTCGTCGCCAGGAAAAGTTAGGAGGGAAGGAGCTCATAGCTTCCGCTATAGTTATTGATTTGGGTCTTGTAATGTTATACAGGGAGTGATATTGATCTTTCAGCGGGGACCCGTCCAGCCAGCTATCCTCCCAGAACCTTACTTGAGATCTGTCATTAACCAGAAAGGTTCCGAAGCGTAGAAAGTCTGGTTTTACCTTCATTAGACAAGACCAAAAGTGGGAGTCACCGATTTTCCATTCCACTTGAGCCAGTGATTTTGAACCTATGTATTTATTACGGAGCAATTGTTGCCACATACCATCAGAGTTAAGCAATTTATACAACCATTTGCTAAGAAGGGCTCTATTCATAATGTTCAAATCTAGGATTCCAATTCCTCCCTGGTCTTTTGGTTGGCACAGAATAGACCATTTAGCAAGCCTATATTTTTTTTGTTTTCATCCCCCTGCCAAAAGAATCTTGAACGGAAATAATCTAATGTCTTGATAACTCCTTTGGGGATGGAGAAGAAAGACATCATATACATCGGAAGGCTACTAAGAACTGAATTAATCAAAGTCAGACGGCCTCCGATGGAGAGATGTTTCCCTTTCCAGCTACTGAGTCTCTTCTCAAAGCGCTCTCCAACTCTAGCCCAATCCCGATTTCTTAATTTTTTGAAGTGAATTGGGATGCCAAGGTAATTGATTGGAAAGTTGCCGGCTTTGCACCCGAAGAGTTCCGTGTACAACTCTACCTGCTCATGGGCATCCCCAAAACAGAACAACTCACTCTTGTGGAAATTAATCTTAAGACCTGAAGCTAGTTCAAAAGCAAATAGAAGAAGCTTCAAATTGCGAGCTTTGTCCAGATCATGATCCATGAAGAGTATAGTGTCATCTGCGTACTGGAGGATCGAAAGCCCACCATCAACTAGATGGGGGATGATTCCCACAACTTGCCCGTCCAATTTTGCCCGACTAATGAAAACTTTCAGCATGTCCACCATAATATTAAATAGGAGGGGGGACAAAGGATCCCCTTGACGGAGTCCCTTTTTTGTTTGAAAGTAGTGTCTGATATCATCATTAACATTTACAGCTACACTGCCGCCTGAAATGAAAGTCTCAATCCAAGAAATCCATTTGGACGAGAAGCCTTTCATCCGGAGTGTTTGTAAAAGGAACGGCCACCGTACTTTGTCGTATGCTTTCTCAAAATCTAGTTTTAGGATTACTCCGCTCTGTTTTGTTCGATGTAATTCGTGAATTGTTTCATGAAGAATGATTACTCCTTCGAGAATATTTCGATCTTTAATAAAGGCAGTTTGTGATGGGCTAACGACCTTATCTGCTACCACGCTTAGTCTGTTCGTGACTACCTTGGTAAAAATCTTATAGCTCACGTTAAGGAGGCATATTGGTCTGTATTGTTGGATAACATTTGCATGAAGGACTTTAGGGATGAGAGTAATGATTCCAAAATTAAGGCTGAACAAGGGGAGTTCGCCCTTGTCTAAATCCCGAAACATTTGCACGAGATCCCCCTTGATGGTCTCCCAGAACTGCTGATAAAACTCAGCAGGAAAACCATCCGGACCGGGAGCTTTGTTGGGTTTCATTGAAAAGATAGCCTCTTTAATCTCCTCTTCGGAGAACTCAGATGTGAGTAACATATTTTCCTGGCTGGATACCTGAGGTAAGTCAAGAATTATGGATTCATCTAAAGTGAAGGAATTTTCTTCCGGTTCACCAAACAAACCCCTATAGTAATCTGTGATGAAGTTTTTTAGATTAGCATGTCCTTCAATTTTATTGCTGCCATCTTCGAGCGATAAAATCCGCTTTTTTCGGTGCTTTCCGTTGGCAATCATATGGAAATATCTAGTATTATTATCTCCTAGGAGGATGTGCTTTTCCTTTGCCCGTTGGTAATATTTAATTTTTTCTTCTCTCAGAAGTTTGATCAAGTTCTCTCTAGCCTGAGACAAGCATTCTAGCTCCTCCACATTCAAATCTCTGACTTCGGCCTGAACATCTAAAGAGCATATAGTGTTTTGAAGATCTGATTTCTTTTTCTTGTACTCCCCATTTATTTGAGCTGCCCATCCTCTAATGAATCTCCGCAGAGCACTCAACTTGTTATTCCATCTTTGTACCGAATTACGACCTTTGAATGTGTTAGTCCAAATTTGCTTAACCCGTTCTTGAAAACCCTCCCGCTGAAGCCAAAGTAATTCAAACTTAAACAGTTTGTTACTTCCAAAGAGGGCAGGAGTTCCAGTGTCAAGAAGCAAAGGTGAATGATCAGAAACCCCTCTGTCCAGCGCATGAACCGAGACCAGAGGGTATTTAAATTCCCAATCAGTCGTCAAAAGGACTCTATCTAACTTTTCATAGGTCGGGTTAGGGAGAGAGTTTGCCCAGGTGTATTGTCTTCCTGTTAAGGCTATTTCTCTTAAATCAAAGCTATAAATCACAGCATTGAAAAGAAACGGCCAACGATTATTGAACCTATCATTATTTTTCTCCCTGCTGTTTCGCAAGATATTAAAATCCCCACCAATGAGGGAAGGTAGAGGGTTATGCTGACAAGCTCGAACAAGCTCCGCAAGGAAAGCAGACTTAAATTCATCTTGAGCTGGGCCATACACAGCCATCAGTGACCATTTAAATTTATCTGTTCTATTGCATATATGAAACTTAATATGAAATTCTCCTTCATGAATAAGGGAAACATCAAACACCTTTGCTCTTACACCCAAAAGGATGCCTCCACATCTACCTTTCGGAGGGAGGTAATGCCAAATGAACTCCACACTACCGGACAGACGTGCCAGATTTGATTTTGACATGTCCTGCTTTCCTGTCTCCATTATCGCACAGAAATCGAGATTGGAGTCTCGCACGGCATCCGAGATGTAACGATATTTAGCCAAGTCTGATAGACCTCTGCTATTCCAGAAAATGCCTTTCATTGAGATACTTTTTTTTTTGTTTTTGATTTGTTACCTCCAGGTTTTTTGGAGTGCTTTTTTGATTTCCGTGTAGAGGCCCTAAGTTCACAAATTTTTGTGTCTAGGTCTACATCATCAAAATCCACTTCCGCTACATCCTTAATAAGGAGGTCTAAAACATCGACATTTATTTTATCTGTCTCATCATCGCTACCATTACCAGGCAAGCCCAAATTGCTATCTTCCCCACTAAGGGAATCTGACGTGCATACTGATTTATTAATCGAAGTCATCCTGTCTAATTCCATTTTTTTCAAAATATTAATTGACATATTAACAGCAGCCTCGCTAGATCCCAATTTAAAACCTAACTTCTCAAGTCTATTGGCACAAATGGAATCTGCTAAAGAGCTAATAGCAGTAATATTTGGGTTTTTCATACCTGACAAAATCTGCGTAGCCTGTGAGTTATCAGCTGGTAGTAGAAAACGACCAGCTAGCTATTTTCCACATAAATCCCCATCCAAATTGCGCCTAGAAGCCCTTTTCATAGCCTTTAGAGTCGCATCCTCATCTGCCCGGGGAAGACCATTAGCATCTAAAACATTGGAACGAGTACTTCTTCTAATGAACAGACCATTGTGAAGGGGATAAAATTTTGAACCTGTTCCAGAAGAGCACAGTGAACCAACAAAGTCATCATCACATGCATCCCTTGCTTCCTGAGTGTCCTGCACCAGGGAACCAAACATTCCCTGAGAAACAATAGGCATCAGCATTTTATTCTGCATGGATGGAGACAAATAGACAGGTTCATATGAGATGTCATTAGTTACCTTTCTCAGATCAGTGTTATTCAAAGTAGAGTTTCCCATAGTCACGCACAAGTCAATCTGAGCGGTAACAGGAGTCAGCAATGTACCTGCTCCCACCTCACAAACTGGGTTATGAACCCCTGAATATTTTGACGAGTGATCTGCAGCGTCAGTTGAGCCATCAGAGCTGAACAAACTACAGAAAGGGCCATGTAGAGACGTTGTGAGGGGAAGAGCAGCAGCATCAAGCATAGGTACAACATTTCCCCCACTATCTCCCCCACCCGATGAAGCACCAGACCCACCAACACTCCATCCATTTCTTTGTTTCTTCTTTGCATGACCTGGGTTTTTGTCATCTTGGTCATCTCCAATATCCCCGCCACCATCGCCATCCCATCGTGGGACATCTGTGAACACCACAGGGTCTGCAGGGGTGAATTTCTCATCTTCCAAAACAAAAGTGATCTCATATCCTTTAGTGCCAAAGACAATGTCAGTGGTAAGGGGGAGAGGATCTCTGTTCATCATTCCAACAAGCACTCTAATCACTCCCATTTTTCTATATGTATACATATCCACATCCAAGGTCGCTCCAATCACCGAGCCTAGAGCCCAAAAACCTAGGTAATGTCTCCAAGCATGGGGAACCCCCTTGATATGGACCCATACCTCATCAAGCTGGTAACTAGGATCAGCATCACTAGCATCTTTCCATTCCGAGATAGTGAGAGTCACACCATGATTTTTAAGGGTGAAGTCCACATCAACCATTCTCTGTAATTCCTCAACCGAAGGGAAAACCACCAAGAAGGATTCCTCACTATGGGGCAAAGCTTCCCAAGTCCAGTCCTTAGTAATGAAACGAGCCAGTTCCGTCTGCACTGCCGCAGGCGTAAGTTTTCCCCCAGTTACTTTGATGAGGGCAGTCGGGGCTGGATCCGGTGTTTCTAACTTATAATCAAATTCTGGTATGCGAAAGAAACCCAAATCATTATTTCCAAAGCCAAAAAAGGAAGCATCCGGCCTAGGAAATTTCAGAAGAGGACACTTGGCTACCACATGCGAGTTCTTCTTATTGCAGACCACACAGTCTAAAATTGCTTTGCAATCCTCATTCATATGGCCACTCAACTTGCATCGAAAACAGAAAGGATTCTTTGGTTTCTTGGCCTTAGAAATTGTACCTGGATCCAAAGATGTTGAGAGAGGCTTAGCCGTGGTCCTTACCACCTCTGCAGTCCCAACAGGAAGCTCATCCCCAGGCGCCATTTCATGGCTAGCCGTAAAACCTTCCACCCTCCTCTGGTAACGAGGCTGTGGAGGGAAGCGTCCTCCTCGTCCAGCTAGGCCACGGCCAGGCATCCCTTGATTGCCCCGGCCATGACAAGCACCACGCCCAGCGCCTCGACGATGCAAAAATGCGCCATCTCCATGCCCGTGCCGCGAGGGTGCCTGCCCCCGCCATCCACCTCCTTGCATGGGTGCCGCCATAGTCGGATTTCTGTTACCCGAAGGCACAGGCCGGTGGTCAGAGTCCCCTGCCCGATTAATAGGAGGTGGTGGTCTAGCGGCCATCTCTGCATACGAAGGAGATCGCGTATTGCACAAGTTCCCTGGGCAAGAGACCGGCTTAAGAAGGGAGAACCTCCCGTCAACCTTACTCTGACTGCCTCGTAGCAAACAGGATCTCGGCCTTCCAAACGCCTTAGCCTTCTTAATTAGATCGGCAGTGGAAGGACCCGAGGCAGTTTTTTGTAAATCACGCTCTGAGTAAACTTCACGGCCGCACCTTGGGAAAGACCCGTGCGCCGTCGCGGAGGGCGCCACATCCAGCAAAGGAGTCCCCGCCATTACTGCGGTGTTCTCTCTCAAGATTGGTTTGTGGGACAAATTTGAATTAGGAGGCAGGAAAGCTTCCAGTGTCACATCCCGCATCGGTCGTGGCTTTGGCAACGGTCCACGCCAAGGCCGCATCGAAACTGTCCGACGCGGAAAGGGCATGCCAAAGGCCACGCGCCCCACCTGACGGCCATTAGCCCCAGACCGTAATGGAACATTATGGATTGGCTTTGTCTCCGTATTCACAATGACATTACCGGCAGGAAATTCGAATTGTTTTGCTGGATGCCCAGCCAAAACACCAGATTCCTTCCGCGTAGATGACTGAATAGCAGAAACAGATTGATTTCCTTGTTCCAAACCACGTGACTCAGAATCAAGATCTTCATCAAGATGAGATTCATGGCTAGAACACAGATCAGATAAAACCGGAGGGGTGAACTGAGAAGAACTACTTCCAGCATCCCAGCCGAGATTGCTTAGAGATGACGTATTCCCCCCCAAATCGCAGAAAAGATCAGGGTCAAGGAGAACACTTATCTTGCATTTCGCCCGCTCCGTGGTGACCGCCATGGATCTCATCAGCTCCAAAGCTTACACGAGAGCATCTCCGAGAGCCCAGATGTGCGTGAGGAGCTCTCCGGGCGGCTCCCTTCCGGCTTCCGCAGCGCCAGCACACCCCGGCCCGCCGTCCTGTCGTCCTCCTACGCGCGCTTGGAGAGTACTACGGGCGTGTTTGGATTACTGCCGCTAACACCACGCCACGCCACACGCCGCGCGCCGCAGTTGTGGCGGCCGAATCGGCCGCCGCACCTTAGGCGGGGTGTGGCACTGGACGTCAGCCTCCAAACAGGCCCTACATAATCGATCGATCGACTATAGAGCTTCTCTTGAATTACTCCAAGGTAACTATTATATACCGGTAGAAGTTCTTACTCTCAATGTATAAAATTGGAACAAAAATAACCAAAGGATGCATGCGTAGCAAGCAAAGCAGAATTAAAGATGGTATAAGGCTGGTCAGTTTGTTTTACCTCCACGGTTTGAGCTTGTCAGTGCGCGTCTATACGCCTAATTTTTGAAAACCCAGCCTCTAATAACATATCAGGCCCTGTTTGGAACTATAGTATTTTTGCAGTTTTGAAACAATACTATAGTATTTGATGATACTATAGTATTGGAGCTCAAAAGGTGTTTGGTTTGTACAGTCAAAACTCAGTTTTAAATACTATGGTTTGCCCAAAACTGTGTTATTTTTGGAGTTTTCGAAACTCCACTCAGGACCTCAGTTTTCTTCTCTTCTCTCTACATATACTTTGTTTTTCCAATAAAACCAAAAAGATCTCGGTTTTGAGCAATACTGTAGTTTTACTGTGGTCAAACAATACCGTAGTATTTATGTTATGTACAATTGTAAACTATAGTATCTCAAAACTATAGTATTTCAAAACTGCATTCCCAAACAGTAGTGATTAGTTTGTTTCACTTGCTTCCGTACGCCTGAATTTCCAGAACCCGGGCTAGCTTCCCAATCGGACGGTACCCACCACGTACCCCAGCCACTATCTGCGGCGGCGCTGCTGCGTGCCACGCGCTTTCCCGCATAGCGCCTTCTCAGTCTGGGACGCGAGAAGAGATGGCAGTGCTAGGATGGGCCCCACTGCCGCGAGTTGAGGTGAGGGAGCGAAGGCTGATAGGTGCGTGCGTGCGTGCGTGACTCTCTCTCCCAACACCAACACATCTGCTTCCTCTTCCTCCTGCCTGGCCGTTACAAAAAGGAAGGACAAGAGCCCAGGCCAGCTCCCTCTACTACTCTACTCCACGCCTGCCTCCTGCAGCCCTCCACACCATACCACCCGCGCGCGGATTTCAGCTCATCTCCGAAAGAGGTGAGACCGATCGATCCCACCTTCTCTCGCCCACCGCCTCCTCCTTCCTCCCTCTCGATCTCTTTCCACCTCCCCGACGACAAACCCTCGTCGTCCGTCCTGCCGGTAGCGCGCTGGGGCTAGCTAGGTTTTCGCTGGGACGAAGCTATAGTGCGGCGCGCGCGTGATGTGTCTGTCTGGTGCGGCGCTTGATGATGGAACCGCGCTCCGGCTGCTAGGTATATATGGTTGTTATATATCCTGCGCTGCTGTATGCACGCGGTTCGTTTCGTTGTGCGGATTTGATTTGTTTTCGTTCGCCCTATATTCCTCTCAGCTTCTAGCTAGCTATGGTTCGTTGCGCGCTGCGTGGATTGTTCGTTTGTGTTCATTCTCCCTGTATTCCTGACTCCTGTCGTCAGCTCCTTGTGCTGCGCGCGTGGGGGCCGGTAATTGATCAAGTTCTTCGGATTTGGGCGAGATTATCGTTTTCGTTTTCCTGCCTCTCCCTCCGCTCCTGTTTTTCTAATCTCGTGTACCCATGCTCTAGATACGTACTACAGTTACTGCTATTGAGGTGAGAAAGTAGTAGAGCAGCGCGAGATTTTTTTTTATCCTCTTTTTTTCCTCTTTATTTAACCAGATGCAGTGCAGATGGCATTTCTGGTTCCACACAGTCACCACACCAGCTCCTCATCTGCTGTTCTATCTTTATGTTCATCTGAGCTAGCCGTCGCAACTCGCAATATGCTGGCGCGCGCTGGATCTGTTTCCGCCATCAGTATGGAGCTAGGACGATTTATTTCTTTCCTTGCTCGCGCTTGATTTCCATCAGTCTGCTGGCGCTAGATATATGCATGCGCCGCCCGGTTAATTAGTCGGTTACTTTCCTTCAGTACTGTCGCCTACGACATCTACGGCTTCCATGTTAGTCGGATATTTGTTTCCTCTTGTTTTCACAGATCGATCTACTCCCGTTTGGAAACGATCTAGCTAGTCGCGTGCATGATCCTTCCCTTGCTTGCCGTTTTCGCCCCGGAATTTAAACAGAAAACATGATATTTTGTAAGTCATGTAGTGCTAGTACTAGTGCTTTCTATTACTTCAGCAATAATGCGATCGTCCAGCTTTCTTCTCTTGCGCAAACTGAAAAACAACAGTTGTTTTGCTTTCCACAATATCCTGCAGGGGAGTAGCAGCTAGGAGTACATAGACTTCAGGTATTAGGAGTAGTAGTGTACTGCTAGTTCTTATCTCTGGGCTTCTGGTACTCTTTTGGCACAAAAGAGGATACAAAGGCTGCAAAGATCTCCTGTCACCACAGTAGTTCAGTACATGGAATTTCCCTCTTACTTTTCTAAATATCGTTTGACGTTTGTACTGCATTCTATCAGCCATTTCACTGATCCCCACACCATTGCACCAATGTGTTTGCCTTCACTGTCTCGCTGTGCACTGGGGTTTAATTCGGTTCTTCTTTTGGGTGCTTTGTAAATGGAAAGATTAATGTTGCACTTGTATAGTTGTATAGTACTTACCTTGCCTATTATTTTATGCTTAGGGAATGTTTGAATGTACTAGAGCTAATAGTTAATGACTAAAATTAGTTGAGACATCCAAACACCCTAGCTAATAGTTCAGCTATTAGCTATTTTTAGTAATTAGTTAATAATTAGGTAGCTATTTGTTAGCTAGCTAATTCCACTAACAATTTTTAGCCAACTTACTATTAGTTTTAGTGCATTTAAACATTCTCTTAGTTTTCTAACCATCTAAAAAACCAACTACACCTTTCTGCTAGTATTTTAATCCATTCTATTTATCTTAGGGGTGTTTGAATACATTAGAGCTAATAGTTAGTTGACTAAAAAATACTAGTGGAATTAGCTAACTAATAATAGCTAGCTAAATATTAACGAATTTACTAAAAATAGTTAATAGTTGAACTATTAGCTAGAGTGGTGTTTGAATGTCTCTAGCTAATTTGAACAACTAAATATTAGCTCTAGTACATTCAAATACCCCGTTAATCCGTCGTCTCATGTGTTTCACTCACTTTATTTTCTTCTCCAGGTGACAAAGGAGAAAGGACTACTCTCAGATCATAAGGAAGGTCGGCTCGATCGGCGCCTCGACCGAAACAGATACCCAGCAGCAGCACCGCAACTCCTCTCGCTCTGCTCAGCAACGGTGGACCCCATCATGAACTCCCAGCTCCAGCTCCAGGCCTATGAGGCCGCGGGGGCGGTTCGAGTCCATCCCGCAGAAGACGGCCAGACGGAGGCCACCCCGCAGGCTCCGCTGCGGAAGATCCAAGGCCAAGGTACGGCTGACGATCTGCCGCGGCGCCAAGGCAGTGGCCTTGCTCCGTCGATGGGGACAACCGGCAACACCTATGCTAAGTGCCCCGAGTGCCATAAGTGGTTCACGTCGTTGAAGGCCATGTTCGGGCACCTTAGGAAACACCCGGATAGGGGCTACAAGGGGGCCACCCGTCCCACGCCGGCGACGATCAGCGCCGCCGCGGCCGTGGCTGGAGACAACGAGCCGACCAAGAAGGTGCCACGGAAGGAGTCTGTTTTCCTGGCCCTCAACATGGCGGACGAGGAGAAGAAGCCGTGGGAGGAGGCCGGGACCAAGTGGCCGGCCAAGGCGAAGCGCAGGCGCACGCCCGTGGCGCCGATGCAGGCGACCAGCTGCAGCGAGGAGGAGCAGGAGGAGGCTGCGACTGGTATGGAGGAGGAGGAGGAGGAGGAGGAGGAGAAGGAGGCTGCGATGATCCTATTGGAGATGAGCCGCACGTCGTCCGAAACCCAGCAGCAGCAGCCTGCTCAGGAACCGGTGCATGCGCCCGATGCCGTCTCTGGCCACCAGATCCAGACGTCGGATGTCGAGGAGCTTATGCTTCAGCACCAGCCTGCAGGGCAACAAATTCCGGAAGCCGCGCAGATCGTTCAACTGGAGAATGCACTGGAGCTGATCAGCGCTGAGTCCCAAACGCCGGCAGCCAAACAGGTCACGGAGCTGGTGATTACCACAGAAACTGTCCTGACGATCATGGTTCCGGCGAACAAGGCCATCTTCCCGAGCCTCGGCTCTGGCGCCGGCGACAAGAAGGCCAAGAAGCGCCGGGTCAATTCCGAGCAGACAGTAGCATCGATGTCGCCGCCGCCGCCTCCAGAAGGCACCGTCCGAACGCCGCCGGCGAGGCGCATACCGTCGCCGGCGTCGGGCAAGAAGCACACGTGCCCGACCTGCAGCAAGTCGTTCTCCACTCACCAAGCCCTAGGAGGCCACATGGCCAGCCACGTCAAGAACAAGACCACCAGCGCGCGGCACGACGACCTCGCCGCGGCCCAGGCTATGGACAAGCGCAACATATTGGCGCATCGCGACCAGAGCGCCAGCAACGGAGACGTCATCATCCCCGCCAGCGCTGGCGCGGGCAAGGGCGCGTTGCACGAGCGCCAGGACGCCCAGCCGCCACCGGCGCGAGCGCCGACGCCGCAGACCTCGGCGCTGCAGCACAAGTGCGACGAGTGCAGCCAGACCTTCTCCTCCGGCCAGGCGCTCGGCGGCCACAAGCGGAAGCACTGGTTCCTGGAGAAGCAACAGGCCAGAGCGGCGCTGCCTGCGCCAGTGCTTGAGCCTGAGTCGCGGGACTTCGACCTAAATGAGCTGCCCAAGGAGGGGCAAGACGAGGACAACAATCAGCCCTAGCCATCACCATCAAAGCACCAGCTAGCGCATATGCCTGCTTTAAAATCCGCATTTTGTCTTGTGTGTACTTTGTATGTTGGGTTAATTAGTTGTGCGTTCTGGTTTTCATATATGTCATTGAACTTATTTGGCTGGTAATATTGCCATTAAACTTCTTATTAGATTTGAAATACGTATGTTATTTTATATTGAATCATGTATGTGTATTTTTATAAGCATGTTCATATTGTCCACCGGCAACCACCGCTAAAAGTCGACAAAACCGACCCGTTTGCCTTTTGAAATTCAAATCACCAGTTTACCGCTAAAAACCACCGGTAAACCGCTATTAATTTTCGATCGGTTTTTATGTCAGTTGGCAGTTTTAAACTTTTAACCGGTTTGTATTCATAAATTCAAATAAATCGGGGTTTTAGATATTTCCGACGGTAAACTGATAGTTTTCGTTGATTTTTTTTACCAGTTTTAATTTTTTTTGTTCAAAACTTATTTAAAAAAACAAATCACCGGTTTCCCACCGAGAACCGTCAGTTTTAATTTTCTTTTGGGTAGGATGGACAATAAAAAATACACATACCTACCCATGGACTACGTGATTGGACTACGTGATTCAGGGAAATCAGTATAAAATAGCATATTCCAAATCTAAGAAAAAGTTTAATGGCAACATTCACTACGGGAGAGACAAACTTTGCCTAGCGCTAAATATTTTGTCGAGCGTGAATTCACAGGCACTAGGCAAAGATCTTCTTTGACGAGTGTTACGCTGGGCAAACCAAGACACTAGCAAATCAGTCGTTTGCCGAGCGTCCGCCACTAGGCAAAGTAAAAACACTGGGCAAATCGAACCTAGTGCCAGACACTAGGCAAAAACAAACGCTCGGCAAATCAGAAGTTTGCCTAGTGCCACACACTAGACAAAGAAAAACACTTGATAAACTGGTGTCGTCAGCTAACACCATCCACCAACCGTTAACTTTGCCGAGTATCTGACTTCGACACTCGGCAAAGAAGGTCTATTTGCCTAGTGTCGAACTAGAACACTAGAAAAAGAGGCATTTTACCTAGTGTCTTATTTTGACACTCGATAAAATAATATTTTTTTCTTTTCTTTCTACTTCCAAACTTTTTATGATGTGTTTCTATAGCACCTAGAACTACATGTCAAGTTTTGGTAAATTTTTTGAAGTTTTTGCTATATTTACTCAATTTATTTCATTTAATTGAATTTCTTTTGATAATTCAAATTTGAACTGCAAGTCATTCGCATGATGGAAAAATGATATTCATGTTATTTATCATAATTTGAGGCCTTATCAGGTAACAGACTATAAATTTTAAACATCATGTTCACGAAACATGACCACAAACTTACGGTCCAGTTGTTTTTTAATTGTATAAAAATCAAACAAAGTCAGAAAATCATTAAACTTGTCGAGATGTCATGATATCATATGTGGAGGCTGTGATAAAAAGTTGTCAATGTTTCATACAAGTTTGACACGAACGATAGTTACCACCTAGTCGGCCTCTACATTAATCGTTAAACTTTTCTCTCAATTCTTTGGTTTGTAAGCATTGTACATAAAAACTTATATGAAATATTGTCAATTTTTTATCATAGCCTCCACATATGGTATCATGATATCTCGACAAGTTTCATGATTTTCCGACTTCATTTGCTTTTTATGCAATTTAAAAACAACTAGACCACAAGTTTGTGGTCAAGTTTCGTGAACATGATGTTCGAAATCGCTGGTATGTTACCAGATAAGGCCTCAAATTATACTAAATAACATGAATATCATTTTTTCCATCCATTTTTCCATTATGCGAATGACTTGCAGTTTAAATTTAAATTATCGGACGAAATTCAATTAAATGAAATAAATTTACTAAATATAGCTAAACGTTTTTAAAAATTATCGAAACTTTACATGTAGTTCTAGGTGCTATAGAAACATATCATAAAAAGTTTGGAAGCAAAAAAGAAAAGAAAAAAATATTTTACCGAGTGTCAAAAAAAGACACTAGACAAAATGCCACTTTGCCTAGTGTCCTGAACTAACACTAGACAAAGTGTTTGTTTGCCTAGTTCCTGAACTAACGCTAGGCAAAGTAAAAATGAGTATTTTCCTCATAGGCTTCCAGTACAACAATGTGTGCCGAGTGCCGCCACACTGCACACTTGGCAAAAAATTTAAAAAAATCGGGGCTTGTTCTGACAAGTAGACCAGTCCAACCCTAGCGTGGTGGCGGCGGCAGCTTCGGATCCGGCCTATGCGCTGGCCGCCGACGATCATCTGGCGGCGTGCTCAGCTCCCACCTCCGGTTCTCCTCCTCCATACAGTACTCGAGTGAGTCCCTGCACTCCAGTCTCCTCCGTCGTTCCTGCCCTCCCCGGCTTCTCCTCCTCCTTCGGTCGACCGACGTGTTCTCCCCAGATACTTCTATCCTATGCGAGTTGCCTGGCCGATCGCCAGACTCAGCCATGCATGGAGGTGGTAACTAGCTAGTGACGGTCGCCAGAATTACATAGGCTGATAGATAACGACATGAGAACCTGCTGATACATCGCAGCTGCTGACGGGGGAAACATGCATGCAACCCATTTGTTTTTTCCTTCTTTTCTAGTAGCATAGTTTATTTCTCGTGAATGTTTATAGTGAAATGAGCCATTGGATCATTGGGATTACTATTGAGAGTGGCGTTCCATGCATCACCTCACTCTTAACAGTGCGGCAGAAGGAGACCATTAAGTTGACTTTTTAAGTGAACATCTCCAAAAATGGCTGATTTTTTTCTTAGCAAATACAGGACATAATTAATTTGATGAGTAATGATGCCCTGTCACCTTGATCTGGATGTGATGCGTAGCTATCTCCTACCTAAGACTGCCCACCAGAGCCATTGTTGTAGAGAGTTTAAACAAATGGGCAACATGCATGACAAGCAGCTCCCTCTCCTCCGGCCTACTCTTCCCGGCTCCCCCTCCTCCTCTAGCCTGAGCGGTGGAGTGTGGTAGGGCCCTCGCCCACACTAGGCCAGCCGGCTCCCTCCTAGTCTCACGCGCACAGCTGCAGCGACCAGCTAATTGCGAGTGTCACCAATAACATTTACCGGATGTTCATTGGGAATTTGGGTGGCAACGGGCGAAACTAATTCTATTGTTTTATTTGTGGGGCCCATTTTAGCACTCATTTGCATCATTAGTACTAACCGTCAACGGTAACCTTCACTGAGTGCCAACAGGCAACCACGTCTTCACGTGACATGTTTATTTAGTTCTATAAAGGCTTTTATGGGTGCTCGGTTCATCATCCTTTCCTGAGAGGAGCATCTCTTCACTGCAATATTCTAGATTGGATTGGATTGCACGTGACATGTTTGTGCAGGATTGGATTGCAGTAATTAAATGATAAATTTTACTTGGTTCTTTTTACTGGAGTGGAGCTAGAGTATATTACTAGTATTGTTTTATATTGTTTTTACTAGTTGGTCCCTACATATTCTCTTACAAGCATTTAGAGAGTAGGAATGTTGTGTAGATGCAATTGTTGTTTATGTTACTCTCTACTATATATGTTAGGCGATGGAGGACCGTGAGTGGATGTACATGGGCCGCTCAGGTCAGGGTCAGGTCACCAATGAATGGATCAACAAGACCGATGCTTTCTTGGAACGAGCATTTGGTGAGGCTGCTAAAGGAGCGAGTAGAATTTGTTGTCCCTCCAGTAAATGTACAAACAGGAAAAGACAAACAAAGAAGGTCATGGGGGAACATCTTTGGTTGAATGGATTTACATCATACTATTCCCGTTGGATCTATCATGGTGAAGTCGGTCGAATGAGAGAGGAGGTGGTGAGACCACACGTTGAGGATTATGATGATGACGCTGGGGTAGCGGATATGTTAAATGACTATCACGAGGCACAGTTCGCTGAAGGATGCATGGAGGAGGAGCCAGAGGCAACCGCAAAGGTGTTCTACGACATGTTTGCTGCGGCACAAAAACCCCTTCATGACAAGACAAATGTTTCTCAATTGGATGCCATTGGACGCATAATGGCGTTAAAGTCGCAGTATAGCCCGAGTCGAGACGCCTTCGATGGTATGTTGACAGTTATCGGTAGCCTACTTCCAGAGGGTCATCTTCTGCCAAAGAGCATGTACGAGGCACAGAAACTTCTTCGTGCAATCAAGATGCCATATGAGCAGATACATGCTTGTCCGAAGGGGTGCATCCTATTTAGAAAAGAATACTCGGAAGCAAAGTACTGTCCAAAGTGTAAATCCTCTAGGTTCATGGAGGTAGACTCTATTGATGGCCAGAAGAGGCAGCTTGACATCCCCATGAAAATCCTACGGCACCATCCGTTCATACCTAGAATCCAGCGGCTATACATGACCGAGGAATCCGCGAAACAGATGACATGGCACAAAAATGGCAAACGATACAATCCCGACAAGATGGTACATGCATCCGATGGTGAAGCATGGACCCACTTTGATTCCATTCACCATGTGAAAGTCGAAGAGGCTCGTAATGTACGTGTTGCGCTTGCCACAAATAGGTTCAATCCTTACGGACTAATGGCTGTCCCATACACATGTTGGCATGTGTTCGTTATCCCCCTCAATCTCCCCCCCGACGTATGCTTTCAACGACAAAACGTGTTCTTGTCGTTGATAATTCCTGGACATCTGGGGAATAAAATGGGTGTGTATATGGAGCCTGTGATCGATGAATTGGTCCGTGCTTGGGAGAAGGGGTGTGGACATACGATCGAGCTACAAAGAAAAACTTCAAAATGCATGTTTGGTACCAGTACTCCATGCATGACTTCCTGGCGTATGGGCTATTCTCCGCCTGGTGTGTTCACGGGAAGTTCCCATGCCCAGTATGCAAGGAAGGTTTGAGGTTCCTTTGGTTACAGAAGGGTGGCAAGTATTCATCGTTCGACAAACATCGACAGTTCCTTCCTCTTGACCATGCATTCAGACTAGACATCAAGAACTTTACGAAAGATGTCATAGTGACAGACCGCCCACCTACAATGATGACTGGTGCTGAAGTTCGTCAACAGATAGATGGACTCGTGGTCAATCCAGAAGGTGGTTTTGTGGGATATAGTGAGCAACATATGTGGACCCACAAGTCGGGCTTGACTCGGCTCCCCTATTATGATGACCTTCTCCTTCCACACAATATTGACGTGATGCACATTAAAAAGAATGTCGTCGAGGCACTTTGGGGACCAATCATGGACATTCCTGATAATCAAAGGATAATGTAAAGGCAAGAGTGAGAACACCTAGAGGGGGGGTGAATAGGTGATCCTGTAAAAACTTGAAACTTAATCCCACAAAACTTGATTAGGCGTTAGCACAATAAAGCCAAGTGGCTAGAGAGGAGTTCTTGCACAACACGATAACCACAAGAGTATCAACACAGAGATGGCACAGTGGTTTATCCCGTGGTTCGGCCAAGTCCAACACTTGCCTACTCCACGTTGTGGCGTCCCAACGGACGAGGGTTGCACTCAACCCCTTTCAAGCGGTCCAAAGACCCACTTGAATACCACGGTGTTTTGCTTTCACTTTACTATATCCTGCTTGCGAGGAATCTCCACAACTTGGAGCCTCTCGCCCTTATAAAGATGTTCACAAAGAAGCACAGAAGTAAGGATGGGATGAGCAATGCACACAAGACACAAAATCAGAGCACAAACACGCGCACAAGTCACAACTCAAGCTCACAACACAACCCAAAGAGTTCTCTACTCAAATGGAGCTCTAGTTGCTATCACAAAGAATCGAATGCGCGAAATTGGAGTCTTGGTGCTTAGGAATGCTTAGAGAATACTTGGTGAACTCCTCCATGCGCCTAGGGGTCCCTTTTATAGCCCCAAGGCAGCTAGGAGCCGTTGAGAGCATTCCAGGAAGGAAATTCTTGCCTTCAGTCGCCTGGCGCACCGGACAGTCCGGTGCACCACCGGACACTGTCCGGTGCAGATTTCTTTCCTTCTTTAGCGAAGCCGACCGTTGGAGATTCAGAGCCGTTGGCGCACCGGACACTGTCCGGTGCACACCGGACAGTCCGGTGCACCCTTCTCACCGTTGGCTCTGCCATGCGTCGCGCGCGGATTACGCGGTCGACCGTTGGCCCAGCCGACTGTTGGCTCACCAGACAGTCCGGTGCACCACCGGACAGTCCGGTGATTTATAGCCGTACGCCGCCGACGAAACTCGAGAGCAGCCAGTTGACAGATGCCAGTCTGGCGCACCGGACACTGTCCGGTGCACCACCGGACACCGTCCGATGCACCCTGACCGAGCAGTCTTTTTGGCTGTACACAGACAACTTCTCCAAAATTGTTTCTCCTGTTTCTAGCACTTAGACATAATACATTAGTCTTCAAAACAATGTACTAAGTCTAGAAACATACCTTTAATCTTGATTTGCACTTCTTGAGTCCTTGGCACAATTTAACACTTAAGCCCTTGTGTTGAACACTTAATCACCAAAATACTTAGAAATGGCCCAAGGGCACATTTCCCTTTCAATCTCCCCCTTTTTGGTGATTTGTGCCAACACAACAAAAAAACAACTAAAAGAAGTGCAACATCAATGCAAATGAAAACTCAAATTTGTTTTGATTCAAATTTGGCATATTTGAATCATTCTTTGCCACCACTTGGTTTGTTTTTGCAAATCAACCTCAATTTCCTATCTCTAAGACAAACACACTTGTTGATACATAAAGAGAGTTGTTCCAAGAGAAATTGATCAAAAATTTCAAAAACTCCCCCTTTTTCCCATAATCAACCATTCTCCCCACAAGAGGCCAACTTTTGACAAAAGAGACAATAAGAGATTTTGACAAACCAAAAGCTCTATTCTACTATTTTCAAAATTCTCAAGTGGTAGCCGATCCATTTGTTGCTTTGGCCTTATTTTCTCCCCCTTTAGCATCAAGCACCAAAACGGGATCAATCTTGGCCCTTAAACCCCATTGCCTCACCAAAATCTTCAATTAAGAGTAAAATGGCAATAAGAGCATGGAGATGAACTTGGAATAAGTTACCCTCTCATCGGAGTGCAGTGGAAGTCTTGCATGGTCCAAGTTCACCTTTTCCCTTTCAATTCACCTTTGAGACTAAATCAAGCAAACTCAAGCATATGGTTAGTCTCAAAAGGTCAAGTTGTAACACAACTCCCCTGGATATGTGCATCACTTGCACATGGACTTTTGAGGTCCGAGGAGTGTTTGTACAACTTGAACACCATACATAAACAACAAAATGCATAAGGAACATGATCAAAAGCATAAAACACATGTATGCTATAAATCAATCCAAGTTCCACGAATCTAAGACATTTAGCTCACTACGCAGCCTGCAAAAGGTCGACTCATCTAGAGGCTTGGTAAAGATACCAGCTAGCTGGTTCTCGGTGCTAACATAAAACACTTCGATATCTCCCTTTTGCTGGTGGTCTCTCAAAAAGTGATGCCGGATGTCAATGTGCTTTGTGTGGCTGTGCTCAACGGGGTTGTCCGCCATGCGGATAGCACTCTCATTATCACATAGGAGTGGGACTTTGCTCAGATTGTAGCCAAAGTCCCTGAGGGTTTGCCTCATCCAAAGTAGTTGCGCGCAACACTGTCCTGCGGCAACATACTCGGCCTCAGCGGTGGATAGGGCAACTGAAGTTTGTTTCTTAGAGCTCCATGACAGCAGGGACCTTCCTAAGAATTGACACGTCCCCGATGTACTCTTCCTATCGACCTTATATCCAGCATAATCGGAGTCTGAATATCCAATTAAGTCAAAGGTAGACCCCTTTGGATACCAGATCCCGAAGCAAGGCGTAGCGACTAAATATCTAAGAATTCGCTTCACGACCACTAAGTGACACTCCCTTGGATCGGATTGAAATCTAGCACACATGCAAACACTAAGCATAATATCCGGTCTACTAGCACATAAATAAAGCAAAGAACCTATCATGGACCGGTATGCTTTTTGATCAACGGACTTACCTTCTTTGTTGAGGTCGACGTGTACGTCAGTTCCCATCGGAGTCTTTGCGGGCTTGGCGTCCTTCATCCCAAACCGCTTTAGCAAGTCTTGTGTGTACTTTGTTTGGGAGATGAAGGTGCCGTCCTTGAGTTGCTTCACTTGGAACCCAAGGAAGTAGTTCAACTCGCCCATCATCGACATCTCGAATTTCTGAGTCATCACCCTGCTAAATTCTTCACAAGACTTTTGGTTAGTAGAACCAAATATTATGTCATCGACATAAATTTGGCACACAAAAAGATCACCATCACAAGTCTTAGTGAATAAAGTTGGATCGGCTTTCCCAACCTTGAAGGAATTAGCAATTAGAAAGTCTCTAAGGCATTCATACCATGCTCTTGGGGCTTGCTTAAGTCCATAGAGCGCCTTAGAGAGCTTACACACGTGGTCGGGGTACCGTTCATCCTCGAAGCCAGGGGGTTGCTCCACGTACACCTCATCCTTGATTGGCCCGTTGAGGAAAGCGCTCTTCACATCCATTTGGAACAACCTGAAAGAATGGTGAGCGACATATGCTAGCAAAATACGAATAGACTCTAGCCTAGCCACAGGAGTGAAAGTCTCCTCAAAGTCCAAACCTGCGACTTAGGCATAACCTTTTGCCACAAGTCGAGCCTTGTTCCTTGTCACCACCCCGTGCTCGTCTTGTTTGTTGCGAAACACCCACTTGGTTCCCACAACGTTTTGCTTGGGACAAGGCACCAGTGTCCAAACTTCATTTCTCTTGAAGTTGTTGAGCTCTTCCTGCATGGAAAACACCCAGTCCGGATCTAGCAAGGCCTCTTCTACCCTGAAAGGCTCAATAGAAGAGACAAAAGAGTAATGCTCACAAAAATTAACTAATCTAGAGCGAGTAGTTACTCCCTTGCTAATATCACCCAAAATCTGGTCGACGGGATGATCCCTTTGAATCGTCGCTCGAACTTGAGTTGGAGGTGCCGGTTGTGTTTCTTCCTCCATTACATGATCATCTTGTGCTCCCCCTTGATCACACGCCTCCTCTTGATGAATCTGTTCATCGTCTTGAGTTGGGGGATGCACCATTGTTGAGGAAGAAGGTTGATCTTGCTCTTTTTGTTCCTGTGGCCGCACATCTCCAATCGCCATGGTGCGTATTGCGGCTGTTGGAACGTCTTCTTCATCTACATCATCAAGATCAACAACTTGCTCTCTTGAAGAGCCATTAGTCTCATCAAATACAACGTCGCTAGAGACTTCAACCAAACCCGATGATTTGTTGAAGACCCTATACGCCTTTGTATTTGAGTCATAACCTAACAAAAACCCTTCTACAGCTTTGGGAGAAAACTTAGAATTTCTACCTTTCTTCACTAGAATATAACATTTGCTGCCAAATACACGAAAGTAAGACACATTGAGTTTGTTACCGGTTAGAAGCTCATACGAAGTCTTCTTGAGGAGGCAATGAAGGTACACCCGGTTTATGGCGTGGCAAGCCGTGTTCATGGCTTCCGACCAAAAGCGCTCGGGTGTCTTGAATTCTCCAAGCATTGTTCTCGCCATGTCAATGAGCGTCCTGTTCTTCCTCTCTACCACACCATTTTGCTATGGTGTGTAGGGAGCGGAGAACTCGTGCTTGATTCCTTCCTCCTCAAGGTACTCCTCCACTTGAAGGTTCTTGAACTCGGACCCGTTGTCGCTCCTTATCTTCTTCACCTTGAGCTCAAACTCATTTTGAGCTCTCCTTAGGAAGCGCTTGAGGGTCCCTTGGGTTTCAGATTTATCCTGCAAAAAGAATACCCAAGTGAAGCGGGAAAAATCATCAACTATAACAAGACCATACTTACTTTCTCCTATGCTTAGATAGGCGACGGGTTCGAAGAGGTCCGTATGAAGCAACTCCAAAGGTCTTGATGTGGTCATCACATTTTTTGCATGATGAGAGCTTCCCACCTGTTTACCTGCTTGACAAGCTACACAAGGTCTATCTTTTTCGAAAGTTACATTAGTTAGACCTATCACGTGTTCTCCCTTTAGAAGCTTGTGAAGGTTCTTCATTCCTACATGTGCTAAACGGCGATGCCACAGCCAGCCCATGCTAGTCTTAGCAATTAAGCATGCATCTAGACCGGCCTCCTCTTTTGCAAAATCAACTAAATAAAGTTTGCCATCTAGTACACCCTTAAAAGCTAATGAACCATCACTTCTTCTAAAGACAGACACATCTACATTTGTGAATAAACAATTATATCCCATATTACAAAGTTGACTAACAGACAACAAGTTATATCCAAGCGACTCAACTAAAAACACATTGGAAATGGAGTGCTCGGATGAAATAGCAATCTTTCCTAACCCTTTCACCTTGCCTTGATTCCCGTCACTGAATATGATTGAGTCTTGGGAGTCTTTGTTCTTGACGTAGGAAGAGAACATCTTCTTCTCCCCCGTCATGTGGTTTGTGCATCCGCTGTCGATAATCCAGCTTGATCCCCCGGATGCATAAACCTGCAAGGCAAATTTAGGCTTGGGTCTTAGGTACCCAACTCTTGTTGGGTCCTACAAGGTTAGTGACAATTGTCTTAGGGACCCAAATGCAAGTTTTATCTCCTTTGAATCTTGCCCCTAACTTCCTAGCAATCACCTTCCTATCCTTTCTACAAATAGTGAATGAAGCATTGCAAGTATGAAAAATTGTAGAAGATTCATAGTTTACTTTCCTAGGAACATGAACAACATTTCTTCTAGGCATAGCATTTTTCCTAGCCAAATGCATAATAGAAGAACTAGAAGCAATCATGGGATGAGAATCAAAAGCATCATAACTTCTATAAACATTCCTAGAATGTCTCCTATCATGATACATGAAAGCATGGTTCTTTTGAGTACTGCTAGCCATAGGGGCCTTCCCTTTCTCCTTGGCGGAGATGGAAGCCTTATGGCTTGTTAGGTTCTTGACTTCCCTCTTGAAGCCAAGACCATCCTTAATTGAGGGGTGTCTACCAATCGTGTAGGCATCCCTTGCAAATTTTAGTTTGTCAAATTCCCTCTTGCTAGTCTTAAGTTGGGCATTAATACTAGCCACTTCATCATTCAAATTAGAAATTGAAACTAGATGTTCACTACAAGCATCAACATTAAAATCTTTACACCTATTGCAAATTGCAACATGTTCTACACAAGATGTTGATTTATTAGCTATTTCTAACTTAGCATTCAAATCATCATTTATGCTCTTTAAGCTAGAAATAGAGTTATGGCATGTAGACAATTCACAAGAAAGCATTTCATTCCTTTTAATTTCTAAAGCAAGGGATTTTTGTGCCTCTACAAACTTACCATGTTCTTCATATAAAAGATCCTCTTGCTTTTCTAATAACCTATTCTTATCATTCAATGCATCAATTAATTCATTAATCTTATCAACCTTAGTTCTATCTAGGCCCTTGAATAAACATGAATAGTCTATTTCATCATCGCTAGATTCTTCATCACTTGAGGAAGCGTAAGTACTGGTATTATGAGTGCTTACCTTCTTTTCCCTTGCCATGAGGCAGGTGTGATGCTCGTTGGGGAAGAGGGCCGACTTGTTGAAGGCGGTGGCGGCGAGTCCTTCGTTGTCGGAGTCGGACGACGAACAATCCGAGTCCCACTCCTTTCCAAGGTGTGCCTCGCCCTTAGCCTTCTTGTAAGCCTTCTTCTTTTCCCTCTTGTTCCCTTGTTCCTGGTCACTATCATTATCAGGACAATTAGCGATAAAATGACCAATCTTACCACATTTGAAGCATGAGCGCTTCCCCTTCGTCTTGGTCTTGTTGGGATGATCCTTGCGACCCCTTAGCGCTGTCTTGAAACGCTTAATGATGAGGGCCATCTCTTCCTCATTGAGTCCCGCCGCCTCAACTTGTGCCACCTTGCTAGGTAGCACTTCCTTGCTCCTCGTTGCTTTGAGAGCAACGGTTTGAGGCTCGTGGATTGGGCCGTTCAACGCATCGTCAACGTATCTTGCCTCCTTGATCATCATCCGCCCGCTTACAAACTTTCCAAGTATCTCCTCGGGCGTCATCTTGGTGTACCTAGGATTCTCACGAATATTGTTCACAAGATGTGGATCAAGGACAGTAAAAGACCTTAGCATTAGGCGGACGACGTCGTGGTCCGTCCATTGCGTGCTTCCATAGCTCCTTATTTTGTTGACGAGTGTCTTGAGCCGGTTGTACGTTTGGGTTGGCTCCTCGCCCCTAATCATTGCGAATCTCCCAAGTTCGCCCTCCACTAACTCCATCTTGGTGAGCATGGTGACGTCGTTCCCCTCATGTCAGATTTTGAGGGTGTCCCAAATCTGCTTGGCGTTATCCAAGCCGCTCACCTTATGGTATTCATCCCTGCACAATGAGGCTAGAAGAACAGTAGTAGCTTGTGCATTTTTGTGATTTTGCTCATTAATGAACATGGGACTATCCGTACTATCAAAGTGCATTCCATTTTCTACTATCTCCCATATACTTGGATGGAGAGAGAACAAGTGGCTACACATTTTGTGACTCCAAAATCCGTAGTCCTCTCCATCAAAGTGGGGGGGGGTTACCGATGGGAATGGAAAGCAAATGAGAATTGAAACTTTGCAGAATACGAGAATAATCAAAGGAAAAGTTTGGATTAACCATCTTCTTTTTCTCGTAGTCGTTGTCGTCGTCCTTTTGGGAAGAGGAAGATTCGTCGCTGTCGTAGTAGACTATCTCCTTGATGCGCCTTGTTTTCTTCTTCCTCCCATCTTTTCTTTTGTGGACCGAGCCTGAGTCAGTAGGCTTGTCATCCTTTGGATCATTGACGAAGGACTCCTTCTCCTTATCATTGACCACCATCCCCTTGCCCTTAGGATCCATCTCTCCGGGCGATTAGTCCCTTTCTTGAAGAGAACGCCTCTGATACCAATTGAGAACACCTAGAGGGGGGGTGAATAGGTGATCCTGTAAAAACATGAAACTTAATCCCACAAAACTTGATTAGGCGTTAGCACAATAAAGCCAAGTGGCTAGAGAGGAGTTCTTGCACAACACGATAACCACAAGAGTATCAACACAGAGATGGCACAGTGGTTTATCCCGTGGTTCGGCCAAGTCCAACACTTGCCTACTCCACGTTGTGGCGTCCCAACGGACGAGGGTTGCACTCAACCCCTTTCAAGTGGTCGAAAGACCCACTTGAATACCACGGTGTTTTGCTTTCACTTTACTATATCCCGCTTGCGAGGAATCTCCACAACTTGGAGCCTCTCGCCCTTACAAAGATGTTCACAAAGAAGCTCGGAAGTAAGGATGGGATGAGCAACGCACACAAGACACAAAATCAGAGCACAAACACGCGCACAAGTCACAACTCGAGCTCACAACACAACCCAAAGAGTTCTCTACTCAAATGGAGCTATAGTTGCTATCACAAAGAATCGAATGCGCGGAATTGGAGTCTTGGTGCTTAGGAATGCTTAGAGAATACTTGGTGAACTCCTCCATGCGCCTAGGGGTCCCTTTTATAGCCCCAAGGCAGCTAGGAGCCGTTGAGAGCATTCTAGGAAGGCAATTCTTGCCTTCAGTCGCCTGGCGCACCGGACAGTCCGGTGCACCACCGGACACTGTCCGGTGCGGATTTCTTTCCTTCTTTGGCGAAGCCGACCGTTGGAGATTCAGAGCCGTTGGCGCACCGGACACTGTCCGGTGCCCCCTTCTGACCGTTGGCTCTGCCACGCGTCGCGCGCGGATTACGCGGCCGACCGTTGGCCCGGCCGACTGTTGGCTCACCGGACAGTCCGGTGCACCACCGGACAGTCCGGTGATTTATAGCCGTACGCCGCCGACGAAACCCGAGAGCAGCCAGTTGACAGACGCCAGCCTGGCGCACCGGACACTATCTGGTGCACCCTGACCGAGCAGTCTTTTTGGCTATACACAGCCAACTTCTCCAAAATTGTTTCTCCTGTTTCTAGCACTTAGACACAATACATTAGTCTTCAAAACAATGTACTAAGTCTAGAAACATACCTTTAATCTTGATTGCACTTCTTGAGTCCTTGGCACAATTTAACACTTAAGCCCTTGTGTTGAACACTTAATCACCAAAATACTTAGAAATGGCCCAAGGGCACATTTCCCTTTCAAAGAGTGGATCTGACAGTGTTATGTGATAGACCAAACCAAGAGATGAAGACGCCTAGTAGTGGAAAGACATGGAGAAGGCCTAATGCCAATTTCGTCCTGAGCAAGGCACAGAGGAGTGAAGTACTAGTATGGATCAAGACATTAATGTTCCCTGATGGGTATACGGCTAACCTGAGTAGGGGGGTTGAACTTATCTACTATGCAAGTCTTAAGGATGAAGAGTTATGACTACCACATATGGATTGAGCGGCTTCTTCCGACGATGGTTCGAGGCTATGTCCCTGAGCATGTCTGGCTAGTGCTTACAGAGTTGAGCTATTTCTTCCGCCAGCTTTGTGCCAAGGGGTTATCTCGGACCGTGATTGCAGACTTGGAAAGGATGGCATCAGTGTTGTTGTGTAAGTTGGAGAAGATATTTCCACCTGGCTTCTTCAATCCGATGCAACATTTGATTTTGCACCTCCCGTATGAGGCACGAATGGGGGGCCTGTGCAGGGCCATTGGTGCTATCCAATCGAGAGATGTTTAAAGGTTCTTCTAAAGAAATGTAGAAATAAATGCAAAATCGAGGCTTCCATTGCAGAGGCATACATTTTAGAGGAGGTGTCGAACTTCACAACAACATACTATGATGACAACCTCCCTAGTGTGCATAATCCACCCCCTCGTTACAATGCTGATGAAAATGAATCGAACCTCAATCTTTTCCATGGGCAACTCGGAAGCGCAAGTGGTTCGACCACTAAGATCTTGAATCATCAAGAGTGGTGCCATATCATGTTATATGTGTTGACCAACCTTGACGAAGTGACACCGTACCTGCAGTAAGTTTTCAGCGAACCTTTTTAAGTACGCCTCAACCCGTACATGATGTAGTAAGTTCTCAATTATGCATGATGCAGAGAATTTCTTTATAAATTCTGACGTGGATCAAGGGATCCTACCCCACAGGAATCTGATATCCTTCTTAGAAAGGGTGCAGGAAATGGTTTGCCCGATTTTATTTCTTGGTTTAAACAGAAGGTACCATCCAATCTAGCTATTGATTTCATTTCTCAAATGTGTAAGTAATATAACAGTCTATTTTGCTTGAGCTCATAGGGCCAAAGAGATGTGTCTATGAGTCCCGAGTTGAGACAGGTTGCCGATAGTTTTGCCTATAGGTTTAGGTCATATTCTGGTTATGACGTAAATGGATATCGTTTCCGCACAACAAGCAACGAGTAGAGTCGACCTAATAGAAAAACTACAAGTTCTGAAGTTTTTACGCCTGGCCTTGATGGGGTCGAGTATTATGGAATAATTGAAGAAATATACGAACTCAAGTTTTATGGTTCCAAACCTCTTAATCCCGTCATATTCAAATGCCATTGGTTTGATCCTGAAGTAATGAGACGGACATATTCTAATCTGGGTCTAGTCGAAATTCGACAGGATTCTGTATTACCAGGAGACGATGTCTATATTATGGCCCAACAGGAAACACAAATTTATTATCTCTCATATGCATGCCAAACCAAAGAGCATCTTAAGGATTAGTATGTTGTGCACAAGGTATTGCCGCACGGTAAACTACCTGTCCCAAATGATGAAGATTATAACTTAGACCCAAACACATATGACAGAGAGTTATTTCAAGAAAAGGGGCTAGAAGGGAGGTTTGAGATAGACTTAACTGGAGCGATCAAAATTGAAGTAGACATTGAAATGGTTGTGCATGAGGAGGGAGATGAGGTGCAAAATGTGAAGGACTTACAAATTCTTGAGCAATTACATTTAGACAATGAAAATGACAACATTGATTCTTCAGATAGTGTTGATTATGACATGGTTGATAGTGATGATGATGCTTATGATCGAACTAATCCTGATCATGAAGATTATTTCTAATCAATGTAATATTATGTTATTTTGTAATTATGTTTTATTTATTTTGCATCCATTTATAATTATGCCTTGTTTATATGTGCTTATTAGTTTAGTGCTCTTAATTGTAGATAATTGAATAAAGATGGTGGGCGGTGGGATGAGGAGAGTAGCGTCGCTTTACCAAAGGCCGAGGCTTGTTTTACCTTCAGAGAGGAGGAGGAGGAGGAGCACTCGCAGGGTAGACGCGGAGCAGGCGCCTCCCGCCCCGTCATGTGAGGAAGAGCAGCTGCCCTTGGAGGCTGAGGAGGCGCAGAACGATGCCGAGGAGGCACAGGGTGACGCTGATTCGAGCAAGTAGCACGAGCCCGAGCCCAGCCATACTACCTCGGCAGGACAGTTCACAGCATCAGATACAAGCACTCCAGGTTGTTCATGCTATATTCATCGTTCATTGAAATATTTCTTTTCTGTGCATTATTTTAACATTTGAGTGAAATATTGCAGAACCAACTGGTAGAAGAGAGGAGGGAACTCTAGGTTGTTCATGCTATATTCGTCGTTCATTGATAATATATATTTTTTATGCATTATTGTAACATGTGGGTGAAATATTGCAGGCCCAACTTGAAGAAGAGAGGAGGCAACGTTTGGAGTTGGATGCGAGGATGAGGTCCGAGCAGCAGAGGACGGAGGACATTCTTCGTTACATACAGTCCGCAACGGGTGTAGCTCCACCACCTTCGCTATTCACTCCAAATCCACCTCCATCTCAGTTTTCCACTCCTGTGAGTATGACTGTTTTAGTTTGTATGTTCATGCTTAGGGTCAAACCACTGCACTAATTGAAACCTAGTAGAGTATGAAAGTTTTCGTTAAATATAATATATATTTATCTTGTCTCACACATGCAATGCCTTCTCATTTTTGCAGAATCAATCGGCGGCATCGAATGATCCTCATGTTTCACCAAATAAGCCTAAGTGTGTGCGTCGTTTGTGAACTTATTTGTGAGATATGTATTGTCAGTGATATATTGTGATCTTTGTGAACTTATTTGTGAGACATGTGAACTTATTTATGTTGTTACTGCTTTACATGTGATGTTGATGATATGTATGTGGTGTTTGATATGTATTTTCTATCTGTTTGGATGGAATATATAAAAATAAATAAAAAAGGGTGGCTCTGATCATTTTGCCTAGTGTTGCACTCGGCAAAGAGGGTCTTTGCCGAGTGCAACAACCATAGTACTCGGCAAGGTAAGAAGCGCGGGTAGCCTGGAAACACACTTTGCCTAGTGTTACACTCGGCACAGGAGCCTCCTCTGCCTAGTGCTGCACTCGGCACAGGAATCACCTCTGCCTAGTGCTGCACTCGGCAAAGGATTCGCCTCTGCCTAGTGCTGCACTCGGCACAGGAGCCGCCTCTGCCTAGTGCTGCACTAGGCATAGCCTCCGTTACCGTGCCTTCCACCATCATGGAAACTTTTCTTCGCCGAGTGACGTGTGGCACTAGGCAAAGTTTTTGCCGAGTGCCCGAGAAATGGCACTCGACAAAGACACTTTGCCGATCCCTTCGTTGCCGACTTCTCTTTGCCGAGTGCAACACTAGGCAAAACATTTGCCGAGTGTAAAAGAGGCTTTGCCTAGTGTCTGTGGCACTAGGCAAAGAAGACGAGTCCTGTAGTGATTATCAGCCAAAAAAATTCGACCACATACATCAAAACCAGAAAAAGTATAGCGTCACGCAACTAATTAACTATTGTACGTTACGAGGTCACAGTCCCGTTATTTCTAGTTATGTCTCTGCGATCTTGCTTCTGAACACGAAATGGCGTGTCTCATATCTAGTTTATGTATAGCATGTGTAATGCTCTGAACTCTCATGTACCCCGTTGGTTCCAAACACGAATGGTCCTGCAGGTTGCATGGAGTTCACCGAGTTATGTCAAAGGTGCAATATGGATGTAGCTTGAGGAATTTAAAGGTCAAACACTAGCTAGTTTATTACTCATATATATGTTTTGGCTTTTCTAAATGTATCATTAGAACTGTAAAAAAATAAAATATCTTAGAGCTAATTTGGCAACCTTATATTATTTTTACAAGAGATTTCCATTTTCAAAAGGAAAATTAGTTCGTTTTCTCTTTAGAAAATGAGAATCATTGTAATGAAGTTGCCAAACTAGCCTTTATATAGTGTAGAAATGTTCTAGAGCGGAGGTCGGGGCGGTCGTCTCGGGCCATCGATTTTTTAAAGGATCCAACCCTAGATATATACTTATATTGGCTAGACTATCGATTTATGGTCTACTAGTTCAGCGGTGAAGTGTTAACAACCACAATGTATTCGTACCTCGATCATATCGTCTAAGCATGTTATAAGAAACTTTTAAGGTAATATTATTGTAATATGTACTTTTTAATTTATTTGTTATTTGATATGAATATTTTTTTAGATGTACATTAAATGCTTATATTGGTAACATGCATGTATTAAAAAAAAATTAGAAGAGCCTCGATCTACTTTAAAATTTGCTCCGGGTCTCTAAAATCTCAGGACTGCCACTACTACCAGAGGTGTCCTCTTAGGGTTAACAATACCGATTAAAGACTAAAAACTGCTGGCTAGCGGTAACGGTTTTCTGCTCGAAAGAAGATAATAAGAGAACTACTATCATGTACGGGTTGCTGTACATACTTGTGCAGCGTCCGTACGTATAATTTGTTTGTACCCAGAGAGAGACTAACTGATTTTTTTGTTACACTTCCACGCTGTCTAGATTTTCGGAACCCGACCGGATGGCTACCGTCTGGCGCTTCCCGGCCGGATGTATCGGCTGGTTATTAGTTTATTACCAGCGCCGGCGCGCGGCTGCATGTTTCTCTCTCCGAAATCAAGCGGTTCCCTGCCCACATCCAGTTCTATGAACGGCCGAACGTGAATTGGGGCGCAATGCTTGTCCAGTGCTAATCGGAGGCTTCACCCCCTGCAGGCGGTTACATAAAGGGAAGGAGAAGAAGAGCCCAGCTCCCTCTACTCCACGGAAGCTCCTCCACACCATACCGAACCAGCGGGTTTCAGCTCATCTCCATCCAGAAGAGGTGAGATCGATCCCTTCCCTTACCTCACCTACCGCCCCGGCCCCCTTCCTCCTACCTTATTCGCACACTACTCTCTCTTTCCACCTCCCCGCCGACGGCAATCGATCGAAACCTCGTCGTCGTCGTCGTTGTCCCGCCGGTAGTATAGCTCGGGGCTAGGTTTTCGCCGGGAAAAGCTAGCAGTGCGGCGCGTGAGAGGTCTGAGGCGGCAGTGATGACGAAACCGGGATCCGGCTGCTAGCTAGCTATGGATGTTATGCTGCGCGCTGCTGTATATATGCATTCGTGCGTTCGTCGTTTCGTTATTGTGGTGGATTGATTTGTTTAATTTTCTTTCGTTGCGCTTCTGTTGTGTGGATTGTTGATTTGTGTTCGTTCGCCCTACAATATTATTCCCGTCGTCAGCTTCTTCTTGTGTTGTTTGCGTCGTGTGGTCGATTAAGTTTGTTCGGATTTGGGCGAGATCCTCGTTTTCCTACCCCCTATCTTTCTCTCCGCTCCTATTTTTACTAATCTCTTGTAGACATGGCTCTAGATAGATAGGTACTACTACTACTACTGAGGTGAGAAGGTAGAGCAGCTCGAGATTTTTTTTCATTTATCCTCTTTTCAGTCGTCGTCGATTGAGTCCAATATCGGTTCCTTTTTCAGCTCCATCTTTCCCCACTTTATTTTGCAGATGCAGTTGGGATTTCTGGTTTCAGACAGCTAATTAAGGCACCTGCTCCTCATCTGCTGTTCTCTATATCTTTATTTTTTTCATCCGAGGAGCTAGCTAGCCGTCGCAATGCATGCAGCACATGCATCATGGAGATGATTTCTTTCTTTCCTTGCTCGGGCGCTTGATTTTCTCCATCAGCACCGAACCGCCTACATATATATAGATAGTTCTTTGTTTAGATCATCTCCAACAATATCTTAAACTGGTGACCCAAATTGAAATATGAAACTCTACTAATGAGAAAACTACTCCATTGCCTTATTTTACAAAATTTGGTAAACAAATTATAGGCTAGCTTATCAAGTGCCCCAAATATACTAGGTCGTAGTAGGCTGACCTATAACCTAAATTTTAGACTTTGCTGTCGTAGAGGAAATGGTTTGTTGGTGCCTTAAATTCTATAAAATATATTTATTTTTAAATTATAGTGCATTTTTATTGGCCACATTGTTGGATATGATCTTATGCAACTTCGTACGCGCGCGAGTGATCACATCATTCTGCATGCCAACGGATATTTCATTCCTTGTTTTTCGCACTTCACGGATCTCCTCCCGTTTGGAAACGATCCAGTCGTGCATGATCCTTCCTTGCTTGCCGTTTTCGCCCAGGGATTTAAACAAAACGCATGGTATTTTTGTCATCAAGTGTAGTGCTACTAGCTACTAGCTAGTACTTTCTACTACTTCAGCAGGGTGCTATGCAACGATAATGCGATCGTCCAAGCTCTTCTTTATTTCCCCAATCCTGCAGGGGTGGCAGTGGTAGCTGCATGCCTGGAGTAGTAGGAGTACACTGCAGGGCAGTAGAAGTACTACTAGTTCTTATCTCTGGCCGTCGGGCTTCTGGTTCTCTTTTGGCACAAAAAAGGATACAAAGGCTGCAAGATCTCCTGTCACATCAGTAGTCAGTCAGTACATGGAATTTCCATCTTTTTCTAAACACCGTTTGATGTTTGTACAGTTGTACTGCATTCTCTTTGGTGAGAGCCAGCAGCTGCTACCTCCGTCCCTAGGCCTATGGCTACTTTCACTGATCCCACACCATTGCATCAATGTGTTGCCTTCACTGTCTCGCTGTGCACTACTGGGGTTTAATTCGGTTCTTCTTTTGGGTGCTTTGTAATTGGAAAGATTAATGTTGCACTTGTATAGTACAGTACTTACCTTGCCTATTATTTTATGCTTCCTTTTTTTTTGCCTACCATCTCAAAAACTAACTATGCCTTTCTGCTAGTATTTAATTCATTCTATTTATCTTAGGCTGTCTCGTGTGTTTTGCTCACTTTATTTTATTTTTATCCAGGTGACAAAGGAGAAAGGACTACTCTCAGATCAGACGCATAGGGTCGGGGGGACCCTTTGAGTTCCAGCAGACTCCTATTTCGGTTACTATTTGCTCGGCGCCTCGATCGAAACAGATACAGCCACCTGCCTGCGCACCAGCACCACCCAGCAGCAGCAGCACAACTCTCGCTCTGATCAGCAACGACGGACCTCATCATGAACTCACGGGCGCTCCAGCTTCAGCTCCAGGCCGCTGCGGCGGCGGCTCCAGTACATGCCGGAGAAGACGGCGAGCCGGAGGCCACCCCGAAGGCTCCGCTGCTGAAGATCCAAGGCCAAGGCAGTGGCCTTGCTCGGTCGATGGGGACAACGACCGGCAACGCTACCAAGTGCCCCGAGTGCCCCAAGTGGTTCCCGTCGTTGAAGGCCATGTGCGGGCACCTTAGGCAACACCCGGATAGGGACTACAGGGGGGCCACCCGTCCGACGCCGGCGACGATCAGCGCCGCCGCGGCCGTGTCCGTGGCTGTGGCTGGAGACAACGAGCCGACCAATAAGGTTCCGCGGAAGGAGTCTGTTGTCGTGGCCATCAACATGGTGGCCGCTGCTGCGACGGCAGTGCAGAAGCAGCCGTGGGAGGAGGCCGAGACCCAGTGGCCAGCCAAGGCGAAGCGCGGGCGCACGCACGTGGCACCGATGCAGGCGAGCAGCATCAGCGAGGAGGAGGAGGCTGCGATGGAGGAGGAGGCTGCGATGATCCTATTGGAGATGAGCCGCACGTCGTCCGAAACCCAGCGGCAGCAGCAGCCTGTGGAACCGGTGCGTTCCCCCTACGCCGTCTCTGGCCACCAGATCCAGACGACGTCGGTTGTCGAGGAGCTTATGCAGCAGCAGACTCCGGAGAATGCCCTGGAGCTCAGCGCTGAGTCCCAGACGTCGGTAGCCAAACATGTCACGGACCTGGTGGAAGCTGTCCTTATCATGGTTCCGGCGAACAAGGCCATCTTCCCCAGCCTCAACTCTGGCGCCGGCGACAAGAAGCCCAAGAAGCGCTGGGTCAGGAATCCCGTGCATACCGCTGCATCGACGACGTCGCCGCCACCTCCGGAAGGCGCCGTCCGAACGCCACCGGCGGGCAAGATGCACACGTGCCCGACCTGTCCCAAGTCGTTCTCCACCCATCAAGCCCTAGGCGGCCACATGGCCAGCCATGTCAAGAACAAGACCACCAGCGCGCGGCACGACGACCACGCCGCGGCCCACGCTGTGATCAAGCCCGACGTCTTGGCGCATAGCGACCAGAGCGCCGGCAACGGCGACGTCGACATCATCCCCGCCAGCTCTGGCGCGGGCAAGGGCGGCGCGTTGCAGGAGCGGCAGGACGCCCAGCCGCCACCGGCGCGAGCGCCGACGCCGCCGCAGACCTCGGCTCCGCACAAGTGCGACGAGTGCACAAAGTCCTTCTCCTCCGGCCAGGCGCTCGGCGGCCACAAGCGGAAGCACTGGTCCCTGGAGAAGCAACAGGCCAGAGCGGCGCTGTTTGCGCCAGTGATTGAGCCTGAGCCTGAGTTGCGGGACTTCGACCTGAATGAGCTGCCCAAGGAGGAGCAAGACGAGGACAACAATCAGCCCTAGCCATCACCATCAAAGCACCATCCACCAGCTAGCATATGCTGATATGCCTGCTTTAAAATCCCCGGTGCATGCCCAAGCAAGCAGTATCAATTATTTTGAAGAGAAATTACAGGTGTCACCGCATTTTGTCTTGTGTGTACTTTGTATGTTGGGTTAATTAGTTGTGCGTTCTGGTTTTCATGTATGTCATTGAACTTATTTGGCTGGTAATGTTGCCATTAAACTTCTTATTAGATTTGAAATACATACGTTATTTTATATTGAATCATGTCTGTGTATTTTTATAAGCATGTTCATTTTCCACCGGCAACCATATACCGCTAAAAGTCGACAAAACCGGCCCCTTTGCCTTTTGAAATTCAAATCACCAATTTACCGCTAAAAACCACCGGTAAACCGCTATTTTCGATCGGTTTTTATATCTGTTGGCAGTTTTAAACTTTTAATCGGTTTGTATTCACAAATTCAAATAAATCGGTTTTTCAGATAATTCTCGACGGTAAACCGATAAATTTCGTTGATTTTTTTGTTTTTACCAGTTTTTGAATTTTCTGTTCAAAACTTATTTAAAAAAACAAATCATTAGTTTCCCGCCGAGAACCGTCGATTTTTATTTTCTTTGGGTAGGATATGGACAATACAAAAATACACATACCTACCTATGGACGTACGTGATTCAGCGAAATCAGTATAAAATAGCATATTCCAAATCTAAGAAAAAGTTTAATGGCAATATTATCAGCCAAAAAATTTCAACCGCATACATCAAAACCAGAAAAAGTATAGCGGCACACAACAAATTAACTCTTGTACGTTAGGAGGTCACGGTTCCATTATTTCTAGTTATGTCTGTGTGATCTTGGTTCGGAACACGAAGTGGCGTGTCTCAGTATCTGGTTTATGTATAGCATGTGCAATGCTCTGAGCTCTCATGTACCACGTCGACTCTAAACACGAATGGTCCTACAGGTTGCATGGAGTTCACCGAGTTGTGTCGAAGGTGCAGTATGGATGTGGCGTGAGGAATTTGAAGGTCAAACACTAGCTAGTTTATTACTCGTATATATGTTTTGGCTTTTCTAAATGTATCATTAGAACTGTAAAAAAATAAAATATCTTAGAGCCAGTTTGACAGCCTTATTTTTACAAGAGATTTTCATTTTCAAAAGGAAAATTAGTTCATTTTCTGTTTAGAAAATGAGAATCCTTGTAATGAAGTTGTCAAACTAGACCTTATATAGTGTAGAAATGTTCTAGAGCGGAGGTCAGGACGGTCACCTCGGGCTCTCAATTTTTAAAGGATCCAACCCTAGATATATACTTATATTGGCTAGACTATCGATTTATGGTCTACTAATTCAGCGGTAAAGTGTTAACAACCACAATGTATTCATACCTCGATCATATTTAAGCATGTTAGAAAAACTTTTAAGGTAATATTGTAATATATACTTTTTAATTTATTTGTTACTTGATATAAATATTTTTTAGATGTACATTGAGTGCTTATATTGGTAACATGCATATATATAAAAAGATTAGAAGAGCCTCTACTTTAAAACTTGTTCTAGGCCTCTGAAATGTCAAGACCGCCACTGCCGGAGGTGTCCTTAGGATTAACAATACCGATTAAAGACTAAAAACTACTGGTTAGCGGTAACGATTTTCTGCTCGAAAGAAGATAATAAGAGAACTACTATCATGTACGGGTTGCTGTACATACTTGTGCAGCGTCCATACATATAATTTTTCGTACCCAGAGAGACTAACCGATTTTTGTTACACTTCCACTGCACGTCTGTACACCTAGATTTTCGAAACCCGACCGATTTGACGGCTACCGTCTGACGCCTCCCTGATCGATCAGAGGGTTAGGGTTATTACCAGCGCCGACGCACGCTGCATGTTTCTCTCCCACAACAGGAAAACACTGAACATCAGACGGCTGAGTTATTTCCGACAGCTTCCATACAAGCTATCG
The DNA here is from genome assembly GCF_902167145.1 of Zea mays. Classification (NCBI taxonomy): domain Eukaryota; kingdom Viridiplantae; phylum Streptophyta; class Magnoliopsida; order Poales; family Poaceae; genus Zea; species Zea mays. The sequence continues at coordinate 40,896,094 of NC_050097.1, read as the reverse complement.
GAGATACCATTATCTCCAACGGCTTCCAACGGCCGTCGGACATAAGATAGTACATCCAACGGCTTGTGTGACTGCCTTCAGAGATAAGCTTATGTTCGATAGCTGTCAGAGCCGGGCCGTCGGAATCAAAGGATTTTAATCCCACGGCGCTGAAACCAGTCGTTTCATTCTATCTGTTTCATTCTATCTCCAACGCCGCCGCTCACTCTATTGCTCCAATGCCACCGCTCACTCCGGCCGCCGCACAAGTCGCCACCGCCGCAGCACTCCGACCGTCCCTCCACGCTCCCGCCGCCGACAGCCCCTTCCTCGGCCGCCCCGTCGAGCACCTGCCGGCCCCGCACCGCCCTACCCTCGCCTCGGCTGCCCCGGCATGTCCAAGCCGGCGCCGGCCTGCCCCAGCCCCGACCGTCCTGTCCCGCCGCCCACCGCCGGTGCTGCCCCGTCACCGCCGGCCGCAGCCCTGTCCCGCACTCCCCGCTCACTAAGTGAGTATTTTTTAGTATTATTTTGTATATGCTAATATTGTTTTGTAGTTGTCATTTTTCATTATTAAATAATTAGTATGTTAAATATTGTTTAGCTTGTTATGTCCGATGGCCGGAATTTGATTATGTAATTAATTTAGTTTGTTTTATTATACTTAGTGGTGCTTAGATAACTTAAACTTTTAATTTCCGAGGGTAATTATTATGCCCTCGAAAATAAAGTCATTTTATATGGTTTGTCACACGTGACAATGTTATTTAGTGGTGCCTATATAATTTAAACTTTTAATTTCCGAGGATAATTATTATGCCCTCGAAAATAATGTTATTTTATATGATTTAGGGTCCCGTGAAATGATTTTTCTATATAAGATTGTATTATTGTGGTTTATTATATTAGGGGCGTGATTTACTTAACTAATCAAGTTAACATCTCGTATCTAGTATGGAGGAGGATCGTAGATGGATGTATGAAAGTTGGAAGAAAAAAGGTGCTCTATCAAGTGAGTGGGTTGCCAAGACTGACACGTTTCTCGACCATGCTTTTGCTCGGTTAGAGACTGGAACCGATGTTAGGTGCCCTTGTAGCAAGTGTCGGAACATTTATTTCCATGATAGGAGGACTATGTTTGTAACACCCTGAATTTGGGGGTATAAAATTTCTTTTCTAATATCAACCAAATTCAGATGTTACCCTCTCCTTACTTTGCTCTACTTCTCTTTTTCGTAAAATATTGAGGGGTTATTTTGTATTAAATATCAATCATAGGAAAGTAAAACCCTATGAGAATAATGATTGTAGTATCAGGCCGGAATACATTTATATTTGTTTGATGTTTTGCTTGGGCGTGCATCCATTTAAAATTTGTGACTCTTTCTTGTGAATAAATTAAATTAGGAAGAAAAGAAAAAGAAGAAATAAAAGAAACAAGATAGAAGAAAAGAGGGAGAAAGAAGCCCAAAACCCCCCTACACGGCTCAGACCTCCTTCTCCCCTTTCCCCCTCCCGCAGCCGCGCCCCCCTCGTGGCCCAGCGCGCCTCCCTCCCCGCGGCCCACCCGCAGCCGTGCCCCCCGCGTGCCCTAGCTCTCGCGCGCGCAGCGGCCTCACCCGCGCCGCCAGCCGCCCGGCCGTGCCTGCTGCGTGTGCACGCAAGCCATCACCCGCCCATCTCTCTCGCTTCCTCATATTCTCTCCTGCTTCCCCACGATCTCCCACTCAAGCCCTAGGACGCACTCATTCCCTCCTCTCCCCAAACTGCCAGCGCCGACCTCCTCTCCCTCCTCCCTGTCCCCCTCCTCCTCGTGCTCGCGGCGCGCGCGGCGCGCGCGGCCTGGAGCTCGGCCCAGCGGGCCCGCGGCCTTGCGCGCGTGCGGCTTGGCGCGTGCGACCGGAGCTCGCCCGGTGCGGCACGCCCCCACCCCCTCACGCCCGCTGGTCTGGCCATGGCACCCCGGCACGACACGGGCGCATGGCCCTCCGCGGCGGCAAGGGCGCGCGACCCCGTGACCTGCGGCGCGGACAAGCGGTCTCGGCTCGGCGTGCGGGCGCTCGGCCCCGGCGCGACGGCGCGGGCGCGCGGCCAGCCAGCGCGGCGGCCCGGCGCGGCCTGCCTACGCGGCGGCCCAGCGTGGCCTGCCTGCACGGCGCGCTCTCGCACGGCCCAGCTGCGGCCTCCCCGGCCGGTTCTCCCCGGATGCGCATCGTGGCCGAGTTCCCCTCGTGCGCGCCGTGGCCTACGTGCCCTCGGCTCGCCCAGGAGCGGCCCCGGCATAGCTCGCGGCGCCCTCGCTCGGCCAGCGTGGCTCGAGCGGCCCCGGCATAGCAGGTCGCGCCCTTGCACGTCGCGCAGCACTGGTTCGTGGGTGAGTTGGATTGTGGTCACATGAGATCCCATCCTATCGAATCGTGAACGAGTACGTATTCAATGTGTATGCATAGCAGATACATTTGATCCTGTTCTAATTGTGATAACTTCGTAATCATGTCGAATGCACGTCAATAATAGTATTTTGTCTCATCACAGGTTCTGGCTAACTAATGTATTGTTTGCTTGTCTAATGGTTAATAAAATAACATTCTAATTTAGGTGTAGCTTTAATTTACCCTTTTATAAATACTCGTTAAATGTGATTATGTCAATGCAAATGTTGTAATTAACACTTTCGTAGTAGGAATGCGGTATCGATTAGCGATTCTAGCATATCGTCGCGTTGTTAGCGCGAGTCGCTATTCACGCACCTTAATAAAATCGTTTTGTCACCTCGTTAATGTTAAATAAGTGATTTCCTATTTATTTGTCGGTCATTCAATTAACAACTCAATTGAAACAAATTTATAATGTTAATTATGCGTTTGTCACGCGCCTTTCGCGTGTGTCGCGCGTCTCGTCGCGTGTTGCTCACGCATGTCTCACGTGTCGATCACGTGGGTCGCGTGACGTCTGCTCGTGAGGATAAATTGCTTCCACTTATAATCACTTGTGTTAAATAATGTTAAATCGTCAGGTCATATGTTTTAGATAATTAACTTGAGGTTCACTCGACTAATATCTATTAGGTTAATATTCAATTAGATTAAATATGTAGTGTTCAACTTGCGCTTTATTAATAAACATTAACATGACTAATATTAACTAAACTACTTTTTATTTATTTAATATTTGTTTAGTATAAACGTGACATCTATTTAGTTTTCCTTGTCTGTCATGCGTGTGGTTTCGCACGTGGTGGCATGCTGATTCGCGCGTCGTTCGCGCTAGTCGCGCGCACTGTTTCGTGCCTCGTCCGCGTGCTGTGTCGCGCGTGTCCGCGCGTCGTTCGGACGCTGTCGTGCTGTTTCGCGCGTCGTTAATTCGCCTCGCTTAGAATCTCTCGTTCTAATTAAATTACTTAATTAAACTAATATTTATTAGTGTAACAGATTAATCTAACTAAATGATGTGTAATATTTATATTTGATAATGTTGAACTAAAAGTTATAGTTAATACTTGTTTAGCGTAAACCCGTTAACTTCTTGATCGCAGCTTCGAGTTCTACGTTTCTTTTCCTCGTGTGACCGTAGTAACGCACTCTATTTTGTTTTGCATGTTTGATTATGTTTTTCTTTGTATGGTGTAATGTTATTATGCTTATGTATATGTTTGTTTGCTTGTGTCTGTTCGTTTTCGCTTCGCGTCGTGAACAGACTGCGATCCATTTTCGAGCTTCGAGGAATCGACAGTCAAGCTTCGACGACCAAGTGATCGAATTCTTCGAGTTCTACAAAGTTGAAGACCCTGAGCATCTGTTTGGTGAAGGCAAGTGTCCTCTGACCCATTATGTCCCATTTACTTTATAATTCACTGTCCCGCATACTATGAACAACCTAAGAATTGACTAGCTTTCTATTTACCTTGTTCTTGATTACCTTTTGGGTTACTATGGTTAGCTTCATGCTAGTGCTTTACTTTAATCAATGAACATGATGAGATACAATGATGATACTATGGTTTTATTCTGGATATGATGATATACTTGTGACATTTAAGGGGACTCGAGCGGTTTCTCGAGTGCCTCTCCATAAGGACTGGTTCGTTGGATGACCGCCCGGGAAAACAGTGCAACCATGAGGGTGGAATGGGACGCCCTTAGCTAAATAATTAGAGGAACTGGGGTGTAGTTCGCTTCGCCGTCGTGTCGTTAATGGGGCTCGGTGTATGCAGCTCGCTCTGCCAAGGTTGGTTCGCCCCTTGGGGCGGAGTGCGATGCATTTAGGAAACCTAACGGGCGGCTACAGCCTCAGGGAATCTTTGTAAAGGCTTCGTAGTGAATCCCTGGCCATTCACCTTGGGAGTGAATAAGGGTCTTGCAAGCTCGGGCTAGAGAGGGAATCACGGCTTGTGGGTAAAGTGCGCAATCTCTGCAGAGTGTTATGAAACTGATATATCAGTCGTGCTCGCGGTTATGAGCGGCCAAGGGAGCTCCATTGATTAGAGACACTTTGATCAGAGATGCTTTGTTTACAGATGATGATGAGGATAATGCTGGTTTCTATTGTGATTATGATTATGGTTTGTGGTATTCTTTCCATTTGGAAAGGGTACTTTTGGGTTAACAACTTGTGTTAATGTTAAAACTTGGCTCTCTACTAGTAATAATTATCTGATCAACTAAAAGCAACTGCTTGACCCTAACCCCACATAAAGCTAGTCCACTTCAGCCAAACGGGACATTTGCTGAGTACGTTGATGTGTACTCACCCTTGCTTTCACAAAACACCAGGTTGCATTTGGTGCAATCTATGCTCAAGTAAGGAAGGTGTCGAGGCAGATCTCCAGGAGTTCCAGGACTTCGACGAGTTCGAGGATTAGGCTAGCGACCTCCCCTAGTCAGCTGCCTATGGTGGGTTGATTATGTTGGCTATGTTTCGATTCTATGTACTTTGATTCATATTATGTAAATGACTCTAGTCTTTAATATTATTACTTACTCTTTATTGTAATTTGAAGCATTGTGCTATGATGAGTCATTTATGTAATCACTATGTACGTGAATTTCTGATCCTGACACGTACATGGTTCGCATTCGGTTTACCTTCAAAACCGGGTGTGACAATGTCGATAGATCTTTATAAGAATGGTTACATGCCAAGCTATGAGGTGTGGGTGCACCACGGTGCGGATCCACCTCTTCGTACTGTATCGAAAGTTCAGTCACATGAATTGGGACTACGATAGGATGGAAGAGATGCTTGACGATGTATGCCATGAGCTTCTACCCATCGATTTTGAAAGGGAAATGTGCCCTTGGGCCATTTCTAAGTGTTTTGGTGATTTAGTGTCCAACACAAGCACTTAAGTGATAAACTATGCCAAATTGTGGATAAGGTGCAAATCAATATAAAGGTATGATTCTAGACTTAGTACATTGGTTTTTGTGTGCTAACATGTTTGTCTAAGTGTTAGAATCAGAGGAAATTCAACTGGAAAAGCTTGGCTCGAAGCAGCCAAAAGTCTGCTCAGTCTGGGTGCACCGGACTATCCGGTGGCGCACCGGACAGTGTCCGGTGTGCCAGGCTGGCTCTGGCGAACTGACTGCTCTCGGGACTTCGACGGCGGCGTACGGCTATAAATCACCGGACTGTCCGGTGGTGCACCGAACTGTCCGGTGAGCCAACGGTCGGCCGGGCCAACGGTCGGCCGCAGAATCCGCGCGCGACGCGTGGCAAGTGCCAACGTTCGGAAGGGACACCGGACTGTCCGGTGTGCACCGGACAGTGTCCGGTGCGCCAACGGCTCCAAGACTGCAACGGTCGGCTTCGCCAAAGAAGGAAAGAAATCCGCACCGGACAGTGTCCGGTGGTGCACCGGACTGTCTGGTGCGCCAGGCGACAGAAGGCAAGAATTGCCTTCTTGAAATGCTCTCAACGACTCCTAGCTGCCTTGGGGCTATAAAAGGGACGCCTAGGCACATGGAGGAACACACCAAGCATTCTCTAAGCATTCCTAAGCACCAAGACTTCGATTCCGCGCATTTGATTCTTTGTGATAGCAACTAGAGCTCCATTTGAGTTGTGAACTCGTCGGGTTGTGTTGTGAGCTCTTGTTGTGACTTGTGTGCGTGTTGGTACTCTGATTTCGTGTCTTGTGTGCGTTGCTCATCCCTCCCTTACTCCGCGCTTCTTTGTGAACTTCAAAGTGTAAGGGCGAGAGGCTCCAAGTTGTGGAGATTCCTCGCAAGTGGGATATAGTAAAGTGAAAGCAAAACACCGTGGTATTCAAGTGGGTCTTTGGACCGCTTGAAAGGGGTTGATTGCAACCCTCGTCCGTTGGGACGCCACAACGTGGAGTAGGCAAGTGTTGGACTTGGCCGAACCACGGGATAAACAACTGTGCCATCTCTGTGTTGATCTCTTTGTGGTCATCGTGTTGTGCAAGTTCTCCTCTCTAGTCACTTGGCTTAATTGTGCTAACTCCTAATCAAGTTTTATGGATTAAGTTTCAAGTGTTTTACAGGATCACCTATTCACCCCCCTCTAGGTGCTCTCAATTGGTATCAGAGCCGTTCTCTTCAAGAAAAGGAATAATCGCCTGAAGAGATGGATCCTAAGGGCAAGGGGATGGTGGTCAATGATAAGGAGAAGGAGTCCTTTGTCAATGATCCAAAGGAGGACAAGCCTACTGACTCGGGCTTGAGCCACAAAAGAAAAGATGGGAGGAAGAAGAAAACAAGGCGCATCAAAGAGATAGTCTACTACGACAGCGACAAATCCTCTTCTTCCCAAAAGGACGACGACAACGACTCTGAGAAAAAGAAGACGGTTAATTCAATCTTCTCTTTTGATTATTCTCGTATTCCTCAAAGTACCAATGCTCATTTACTCTCAATTCCACTTGATAAACCTCCTCATTTTGATGGAGAGGACTACGGATTTTGGAGTCACAAAATGCGTAGTCACTTGTTCTCTCTCCATCCTAGTATATGGGAGATAGTAGAGAGTGGAAAGAAATTTGATAGCTCGGATAGTCCTTTGTTTATCAATGAACAGATTCATAAAAATGCACAAGCTACTACTGTGTTGTTAGCCTCATTGTGCAGGGACGAGTACCATAAGGTGAGCGGCTTGGACAATGCCAAGCAGATCTGGGACACCCTCAAGATCTCACATGAGGGGAACGACGTCACCATGCTCACCAAGATGGAGTTGGTGGAAGGCGAACTCGGGAGATTCGCGATGATAAGAGGGGAGGAGCCAACCCAGACGTACAACAGGCTCAAGACCCTCGTCAACAAGATAAGGAGCTATGGAAGCACGCGATGGACGGACCACGACGTCGTCCGCCTAATGCTAAGGTCCTTTACTGTACTTGATCCACATCTAGTAAACAATATTCGTGAAAATCCTAGGTACACCAAGATGTCGCCCGAAGAAATTCTTGGGGAATTTGTAAGCGGGCGGATGATGATCAAGGAGGCAAGATACGTGGATGATGCATTGAATGGCCCAATCCACGAGCCTCAAACCGTTGCTCTCAAAGCGACAAGGAGCAAGGAGGCACTACCTAGCAAGGTGGCGCAAGTTGAGGCGGCCGGGCTTAATGAGGAAGAAATGGCCCTTATCATCAAGCGGTTCAAGACGGCGATAAAGGGTCGCAAGGAGCACCCCAACAAGAACAAGACGAAGGGGAAGCGCTCCTACTTCAAATGTGGTAAGATTGGTCATTTTATCGCTAATTGTCCCGATAATGATAATGACCAGGAAAAGAAGAGTGGAAAGTGGGAAAAGAAGAAGAACTACAAGAAGGCGAAGGGCGAGGCACATCTTGGAAAGGAGTGGGATTCGGATTGCTCCTCGTACGACTCCGACAACGAAGGACTCGCCGCCATAGCCTTCAACAAGTCATCCCTCTTCCCCAACGAGCATCACACATGCCTCATGGCAAAGGAGAAGAAGGTATGTACTCGAAACAATACTACTTATGCTTCTTCAAGCGAGGATGAGTCTAGTGATGATGATGAAATAGACTATTCATGCTTATTCAAGGGCTTAGATAGAACTAAGATTGATAAGATTAATGAATTGATTGATGCTTTGAATGATAAGAATAGATTACTAGAAAAACAAGAGGATCTTTTATATGAAGAGCATGATAAATTTGTTAGTGCACAAAATTCTCTTGCTCTAGAAGTTAAAAGGAATGAAATGCTTTCTTGTGAACTATCTACTTGTCATGAAACCATTTCTACTTTAAAAGGTGTTAATGATGATTTAAATGCTAAACTAGAAGTAGCAAATAAATCTAACTCTTGTGTAGAACATGTTATGATTTGCAATAGGTGCAAAGATTTTAATGTTGATGCTTGTAGTGAACACCTAGTTTGCATTTCTAAATTAAATGATGAAGTGGCTAGTCTTAATGCCCAACTTAAGACTAGCAAGAGTGAATTTGACAAGCTAAAATTTGCAAGGGATGCCTACACGATTGGTAGACACCCCTCAATCAAGGATGGTCTTGGCTTCAAGAGGGAAGTCAAGAACTTAACAAGCCATAAGGCTTCCATCTCCGCCAAGGAGAAAGGGAAGGCCCCTATGGCTAGTAGTGCTCAAAAGAACCATGCCTCCATGTATCATGATAGGAGACATTCTAGAAATGGTTATAGAAGTTATGATGCTTTTGATTCTCATGCCATGGTTGCTTCTAGTTCTTCTATTATGCATGATAGAAATTTAGCTAGGAGAAATGTTATTAATCACATGCCTAGAAGAAATATTGTTCATGTTTCTAGGAAAATAATAAATGAACCTTCTACAACATGCTTGCAATGCTTCATTTGCAATTTGTAGAAAGGATAGGAAAGTGATTGCTAGGAAACTAGGGGCAAAATGCAAGGGAGATAAAACTTGCATTTGGGTCCCTAAGGATATTATCACTAACCCTTGGGCCATTTCTAAGTATTTTGGTGATTGAGTGCCAACGCAAGTGCTTTTGTGTTAATCTATGCAAAGTGGTGGACAAAGTGCATATCATGTCAAAAGGTAAGTTTCTCAGACTTAGTACATTGTTTTAGAGACTAATGTATTGTGTCTAAGTGCTGGAAACAGGAAAAGAACAATTGGAAATGTCTTGGCTCGAGCAGCCAAGACTCTGCTCAGTCTAGGAGCACCGGACTGTCCGGTGGTGCACCGGACAGTGTCCAGTAGTGCACCAGACAGTGTCTGGTGCGCCAGGCTGGCTCGTGCGAACTCGCTGCTCTCGGGATTTCATCGGCGGCGTACGACTATAATTCACCGGACTGTCCGGTGTGCACCGGACTGTCCGGTGAGCCAACGGTCGGCCGGGCCAACGGTCGGCTGCGCGATCTGCGCAAGACACGTGGCCGAGCCAACGGTCGGGAGGGGGCACCGGACTGTGCAGTGTACACCGGATAGTGTCCGGTGCTCCAACGGCTCCCAGGCGCCAACGGTCGACTTCGCCAAAGAAGGAAAGAAATCCGCACCGGACAATGTCCGGTGTGCACCGGACTGTCCGGTGCGCCAGGCGACAGAAGGCAAGATTTGCCTTCCAGGAATGCTCTCAACGGCTCCTAGCTGCCTTGGGGCTATAAAAGGGACCCCTAGGCGCATGGAGGAGTTCACCAAGCATTCTCAAAGCATTCCTAAGCACTAAGACATCGATTCCGCGCTTTTGATTCCTTGCGATTGCAATTAGAGCTCTAGTTGAGTTCACTACAACACACCTTACCTTCTATGACATTCACCTTGTGTCATTGATAAGTGAATATATGTCATATTTTGAAATCTATGACGCATGTGTGACGTTTTTTGGTTCGTCATGTATGTGACGTGGCTAAACATGTTCTATGACGATTTGAAGTTTTTCTGTCATTAAAATTGTGACAATTATACTTCGTCATAGATTTTATGACATTTGCATATTGTCATTACGCCAAACAAGAACGTCACTAATAATCAGCTAGAGGCTTGCCATGTGGACCAAATTTTGTCATAAAATCATGCGTACTAGTGATGTGGAGCTGATGTGGCAAATGCTTATGACGTTTATCAATATGACATGTCGCTTTTCAATGACGAACTTCGTTGTCATAATTTATAAAATGGCTCGTCCTAGTGCTACGCCAAAATTGTGGCCTCATTAAATCTAATTTGTAATTTTCTATTAATACAATTTTATATTAGCAAAATCTGTAGCCTATTTTTTGAACAATCACATTCAAATGTACAGATGTTCGCATGTCTTATTTCACAAAATGTACATATCAAAAGACCAAAATGATAGGAAACACAATTTGTAATTCATAGGTCACAATACGTCTTATAAGAAGCAACAATGTTCAACACAACTTGGAGCTACTAGTAACAAAAATCAACAAACTTGGACCTACTTAGTTGTACATGTAAACAACTAGCAACCAACTATTGATAAAACTAGACATAGTTCAACTAAAAACCAAATTTCAGAACAGAAACATCCTACAATAGTTCACTGTTGGTGGCTTAGTAACTTTATGACCCTGGATTGTGTTGACCCTGGTTGAAGCTCAATAGTTGGCGAAGGAGACCATGCATTTCTTGTGATGTCTTCTTTAAACCCTCTATTTCCTCAGAATGTTTTACCCTTGACGTTTCTGATTCCATCTTCAAATTATCCAACTCTTGTCGAAGTTCTTTTTCTTGCTTCTCATTCTCAAGCTCAACCTGAAGATCGTGGACCTATAAATAAACATAACATATTACTTCATATCTAGACATGCACATATAGAGAAATAAGAACAAGAACATAATTAATTGTAGCTACTTTCAGCTAGTTGTGCTGCTAGTCAAGAATGGAATATGATCTGCTAGTTGTGCAAAAAAAGGGCAATCAAAATAGTTTTAAATTTTCTAGATACTGTCAGCATTAATTCTAGCTACTTTCAGCTGCTCTTGTGTGTACAATTGTACAGTAATGGTATAGTAACATATGAGAGTAGATAGCAGCAACCTAGAACCATTTATTCGTCACCTAATACCCTTATCGTTGTCCATGTACAGTACTTAGTACAACATAATAAGTAGTGGCAGCAGCCGCAGCCACTAATTCTCGCAGTCAAACAAGATGTTCTCTATGTCAAACCCTTTAGAAAAAGTACATGTTGCATGTACAAATGATCCAAAGAAAGAAGGGAACATGACTGGTATGTGAAACACTTGTACCTGTGATGATATTGCACCTCTAGAGGTACTCTTAGAGGCTGAACAAACACCTGCAACACGAAGAAAAGTAGTTGATTTGACAACCTAAGAAACAGCTTCTTTTGCTGACTTTGGTTCCTGTCCATCTTGTACTGGTTCACTCATAATGCCTTCCATATCATCCTAGCAAAATGACAATAGTAGATGTTTCTTACATGGTATTATTGATGTATACTTTATGTAGAGAAGTAATAAAAGTAAACAATCACTTACAATTGCTTTCTGTACAGACTCGGTAAATCCATTTTTTTTGCCACAATGGAAGTTCTTGAATAGATCAATTGAGGTGGGCTCTACATCTTTGAATATATCTTTCTTCTAAAATAATTGCAAACAGTAACGAGCTATTATCTTGAAACAAGAACATGGTCTCAAGAATAGTGATCATACACATTATTGTTTCATTTCTTACCACAACATGGGCCTGTGCAATGTAGCATCGAGATCCAGTGCGCTGATGTAACCGGACATTCTCTCGATTTAGTTGGTTTTTGGTACACTTTTCCTGCATATGATACATGAGTGACATGACACAAGAAAGTATCTGGATAATATAAAAGATTCAATGCAAGATAGCATGAATGCAACAAGATGAGATGTTGCGTCTTCAAGAAAACATTGATAATAAACAGTTGTATTGCTTATGGGGGAAGCTCTTAAACATTTAAGAATGGCACCGTATACTGTGTAAAACGAACTTCTGTGCTAACCTGCTAAAACGTGTTGAGGGCCTTTAGATCCATAATCAAAGGATAACCTTAATCCAACCTCATAATCTTGGCTTTTTTTTTCCAAAGAACCCCTCCTCCCGTTGTTCTCCGCCTGCTGCCAGCGGGCGGCACCGCCGTTCTCCGCCGCCCCACAACGATTTTCCCCGTTGATCCCCTCAAGAAACGTGAATCTGTCGATTGCTGCCGGCCCACAACGATCTTCTCTAGCACCTATCATGGTCGACGCCAACCCACCCAAATCATCTCGGTGCGCTGCCATGGTCGACACCGACCTGCCTCGATCTTCTCCAGTGCCTGCTGGTCTAACGAGTCCTTCGCCACCTGTTGTTGTTCTCTCTATCCCCAGCCCTTCGATCCCGGCCACATTGAGCTCAACTCCATGGATCCTGCACATCTCATTTCATCCTTTGGAACACCATTCTGTTTGGGTTTAGATAACAGAGTTCAGCAGCACTCAAGCATTCTGTTTGGGTTTACATAGCAGAGTTCAGATCAGCAGCGTTCAACATTCTGTTAAGTGCACCACCACCACTCCATCAGCAACATCGAAGAAAACCAAAGCAACATCAAGTAGTATCAGCGGCGTGTATCAGTAGGAGCACTGAAGAAAATGGTTTTGTTCTGGCAGCAGGGGGCGATGGGTCTATTTGGCTGATTGTTTGTGTGGAAGTGCTGGTGGCTGGCCTGGCATCTTCTAGGTGATGATGAGCAGGGAGCGACAGGACTGTTTGGCCTCGAAGGAGAAAATGTTTTGGCGGATAGCAAAATAGGAGAAAGTAGTGGTTCTTTAGAAGAAAAAGTTGAATATGACGTAGAACAAAAGATTTTCAGTTCTGATGAGAGAGCTGTATATGAAGAAGCCCTGAAGCATATCACTCAGGAAACGAAGGAGGAAGATCTGCCCAAAGGTGGTATGTCAGTTTTACTGCTTAAGCATCAGAAAATAGCATTGGCGTGGATGCTTTCGAAAGAGAATTGTTCACATTGTCGAGGTGGAATTTTGGCAGATGATCAGGGTGTTGGGAAGACAATTTCAACGATTGCCCTTATACAGAAGGAGATGGTTAAGCAGTCTAGGTTCATGACTGCTGGTTCATACAGTACAAAGTTTGTCCCAAACAGTGATTATGACAATGGCAGTGATGTTGTGATTAGCATGGACAAGAAAGAACCGAAAGATGAACCCTTGAATGAGCTAGATGGTTCTGCACGATTGCATGTCGCCAGCAGTCTTAAGCTCTGTGATAGTAAGCCAAACACTGCTACTGATAAAGTTGAACCTAAGAAGAAGGCCAGAGTGAGGGACTCTGCATCAAACTTGAGGTCGAAGACTAGACCAGCTGCAGGAACAGTGGTCGTCTGCCCTGCTAGTGTTCTTAGGCAGTGGGCTAATGAGCTCTCTGTGAAGGTTATGGAAGATAATAAATTGTCAGTCTTGGTTTATCATGGAAGTTCAAGGACTAGAGATCCTAATGAGTTGGCAACATATGATGTTGTTGTCACCACGTATATGACTGTGGCAAATGAAGTACCTAAAGAAAATTCTAATGATGAGCGAAAGAAATGTGAAATGGCCACTGGCTGAGTGTCTGAGGCTATGAACATAAAGCGTTAATAGATCAAATTCAGCTAGCAACAATACTCAAGCTTGTTAAATTTATATTGACTAAAAAGAATAAATGAACACCCAGGAACCAACCAATATTGGTATGGTGTCCACAATTAACATTAGAAGCTCAAAGGAAATATGTAACAAATTCCAGCATCACTAACTGACTATGTTCAAAAGGAGAATGTAGCATACCTTATCGAATTATTTTAAACATATTATAATTTAATTGGCATACCTTGTGCTTTGCGTCTGACCACATCTCCACCAATGCTTTCCATTGATCGTCTGTCATATGTTTAACTGGCGATGTGGTCCTCACTTGATTTGCTGGTATACCATTGAAATATTTTTTTCAGCTGGTACCTCATCTGTCGTTGTCCACCCTTGAGCAAATCGGCACATGCGGCTTTGATTGCATTATTGTTGGTGTCCATGGTGAATTGGGCCTAGTAAAGAGCATAAATGGTAGAATTTCAAAAATGCAAAAAAGTTGAATGATATTTGAATGGAGTAACATTGAATGATTGAATTTCACTTACAGCAACTTTGCCGATATAGTTTGTAACAATTGACTTATCCTTCTTGTACTCTTTCCAATGCCGGAGGATGGGCATTTGTTGCCTAAGTATAGTCCCGCCCTCGGATGCAAGTTTGGCAGCTTGCATAGGTGCTTCTGGCCGTATCTTTCCTTCAGCAATGTGTATGGGGATGTTAGTGCATAAACCTCTACTTATCCTATCCAGTTCTCTGCCCATACTTCTATTCCTTTTTCCATTTGGATCTATGGTTGCCTCAAGTGCACCTAATGAAATCATATAAATTGGTTAGTGTCAATCTATAAGTTGTTGTTTGCAACACACAATCAGGTTATGTATATAATGAAGCCAGAAGAATTGTAATCATGGAATTGTAAAGATGATATTGCTAATCTAGCCAGAAGGACATTAATCATGGAATTGTGATGCTTAATGGTTTGTTACAAATGGAAAAGTTATCTCTAGTTTTGAGCCACACTCATTATTATGTTTACTGATTACCAGAGTAATAGGACACATGATAGTATGTAACTAATCATTGTATGAAAACAAAATGAAAATAGATTGCATTGCACAAATTAGATAGAATCACTTGCCTTGATCACTAGAGTTGTTCTGGTCCTGTTGAGGGGTGGATGTGATAGTAGAGATGCCTAAGGTTTCTACTTGTTGCAGTTCTGGACCGAAAGTTAATGCCAAATCCCTTGTATTCTGCCTAGTAAATCTTGTAGGTTCATCTTGTTGCGCAGGTGCCAAGACCCTCTTTAATCTGTTTCTCCGGTTTGTTGCACACTTGTGGAAAAAATATGAACCACATTAGCAAATTTGTATGCTGAAATGTACAAGAAAATTAGATTGAAGAAATATCTACATGCGACGAAAAATAATACCTGATTGACTTCCTCATCTTCAGAACCTTCACCTTCCTGGACCTCATACAAAGATCCAGATTTTTCACGAGTGTCAACCTTGCTCTTTGCAGAAGTATGGTTAAGTATTGACGCTAGTGTAGTGACACCAAGTCTTTGCAACTTTTGGTTATTCCTCATCAAATTCTCAGCTCTCAATTTCTCATATTCTGTTAGTGGCACTTCTGCACATGAAATAAAAATTATTTGTGTACTAAATATGATGGTCAATAGATGTACATGCAGCATTATCATTGACCCCATGGAAACCTCTATATATGATTTGTTCAGGGAATGTCATGTGTGCCTGCAGCGAGCACGCCACTGGCCTGACGCCAGGCACGTTCTTTCAATTTGTTTAATTGGCTCTATGCTATCAGTCTCACCCACCCCACGTGCAAGTAGGCAACTATATGAAAGTTCCTTTTATTTAATCTACAAAGTGCATAGTGCGGCTATTTTGTTTTTTTAATCTTGCCCAAGCCCTAATTAATTCATTTATCAAACATGACTCCAAATCATATTGATTATCATGTATTCTAGGAATAGAAAATATGATTATGGTGCACACAAGCGAAAGAAGAAACAAAGATTAGAAGCAGCAGCTCAATCTCAAAAGGGTGCTCTGGATAATTTCAAAACTGAAGGGTCAGCTAGCAAATGAGGGTTTCAATGATTGGCATCACCTTGGCATTAGACTTAAAGAGCATGAAAGTGGTGCAGAACATCTTACAAATATGGCTACTTGGTATGACTTGCAAATTGAACCAAGATACTAATGGGAATATTTTAGGACTGATTGAAATGCTAGCTGAATTTGACCCAATTCTGCAACAACATGTTCAGTGCATCGATAATGATGAAATTCATGTTCATTATCTTGGCCCTAGCATTCAGAATGAGTTACTAAGTTTGCTTGCCACTGCTATTAGGTCTGAAATTTGAACAAGGACGGCCTGTTCAGCGCATCAACATGATTTGCTGGTGCCTGTATATGACCACCCAACAAGGACGGCCTCTCCCTCGAGTTTTTTGCTATTATAATACTTGTTTTATTAGGCTTCTCTCTTCTCGTACTCACAATTTCTACTTCTCCCTAATAGCACTTACAAGTGAATCCATTCTTTAAAATAGTACTCTGGCCTCTTTTAAATTGTTTTTGTTTTATTTTCTGTTTTCTTCCGACAAGCATCTTTCCGATAAACCAATTTAGTTGTTGTGTAATTATTTGCAGATTGCTCACATCGTAGCTTAACTAGTACATTGCGCTTGCAATGCGGCAAAACAATTTTTTGCACCCATCAGACAGCCCACTGCTGAAAGGAAGCTTCCAATGTACTCAAATTGTTGATTAATCATAATAACAGAGTGATGTTTCCTGAAGTTCACTTGATTATGGAGAAGTTAAAATTGTGAGTACTAGAAAATAGAAGCCTAACCAAACTAGTACTACAATAGCAAAAAGATCCTCTCCCTCATCATCCCAATGCAAGATGTCAAGAAATTACCTGTTGGTTTGGTTGATTTCGCTGTAGTTTTACGCCCAGGCGCCATGGTGGTCTCCAGATCGAGCAGCTGAGCCGACGGGGGAGTGGATCCAGCAGACTCACCGATGTGCGAGCAGGAGCGTGAGCGATGGAGGAGTGGATCGAGCAGAAGACGGATCGATGGGGGAGTGGATCGATGTGCGAGCAGGAGACGGATCGATGGGAGAGTGGCCGGCGTGGGGAGGGACCTGTAGCCTGGAGCTCCGATTTAGCTGGGGACGTCGTGGGGAATGGGGAATGGGGAAAGTGTTCGTCTAAGTTCTAACTGCAGGTTTTGATCCATATAAACAGACGAACGTACTGAATAACTACTGTATGCTTTGCTAGGTCGTCACTAAGTGTCATGTAGCATAGTGGTATGTCTTGGTTTCCTAAGACTATAGATGCTAGGTTCGAATCCTTGCTTTAATATAGTTTTTTCCCTTTTTTGCATTATTTTGCCAATTTAAAACATGTAAACAAAATTTTATGTTTAATTGAATTGTTTTTATATCAATCCTTTTTTGCATTATTTTGCCAATTTAAAACATGTAAACAAAATTGTACACCTTACTCTAGTCTTTACTCGGCATCGCTATCATCATCATCCTCCTCGACAAGAATTGTTGGACTTTCATCATCACTAACATATTGCCATATAGTTTCATCTTCATCATCGCTTGTCCCGTCTCCTTGCACATTGTCTTGCCTTGGTTTACGAAACTCGTCAACTAAACTTGTATCGACGTGGTGACAATCTTCACTATCCAGTACTTCATCATTCAAATTGCCTTCATTCACTTGTACATGAAAACCTGCACATGTTTCGTCTTGGTATGATAGTCCCAAGCCCATGGGTGTTTCCTCATTTTCATTTTCAGTGACATTCCATAAGTGCCTATGTGTAAACTTTTGAACAATTCTCCAGCTTTCACAGTGTTTAGTGTCATCCAAGTAAAATACTTTTGTTGCTTGTGTTGATAGAATAAAAGGATCATCCTTGTACCAACAACTACCATGGTTGATGCTTCTAAAATATCCATCATCTTTCATTCTAACCTTCTTGTTATAAGTGTCAAACCAGTCACAACGAAATAGAACCACTGTGCGACATTTGGACATATCTGAGTTATAACACAACTCAATTATTTCTTTCAATCGACCATAAAATTCGATATTTTCGTCACCATGGCAACCCTCACACATGACTCCACTATTTTGTGTTCTTCTATTTATTTCACGGTCGATAGTGTGATATCGAACCCCATCGACAAGACATGCTGGAAATATTCGAACCCGAAGGTCCGGTTCACATGACAATGCAAATAGGTCATCACTAATGTCTTCTCCATCCACGTAACGTAGTTTTGCAATCTAAACAATAGAATAATAATATGGTGAAAATCAACACAAATTATATTTCTTAATAAATATTATATTGGCATAAAACTTACATGCTTCTTAAACCAGAAAGAAAATTGCTTATCATGGGATTTTTGAACATAAGGAGTTCCTTGATCCGCTAACTCTTCCTTGTATATCCTATAATTATGAAACATAGTTAATTCGAACATCGAATCTAATAATTAGCAAGTCACACAGATAAATTAGAATTATATCAGGGTGTTATACTTCAAATATTGCTCAACCTCCGGACAATTGTTTAGCACAAACCAAACCATTCTCTCATAATTATCTTCAAGATATGTAAGCCTTGGTGCTCGAAGTAGATCAACTCCATGCTGGAACACAGAAAAATCACCTTTTCTCAAATCAACACGCTCTTTGTTCCTTCCTTCACGATTGTGTCGTGTGTCAATATCATCAAAGTACCTTGAGCATGTTGTCAAACACTCATTAGCGACATATGCTTCTGCAAT
The DNA here is from genome assembly GCF_902167145.1 of Zea mays. NCBI lineage: Eukaryota > Viridiplantae > Streptophyta > Magnoliopsida > Poales > Poaceae > Zea > Zea mays. The sequence continues at coordinate 40,877,678 of NC_050097.1, read as the reverse complement.
GGATCCTTCAGGTCTTGCCATGTTCCTCACAAACCGTTTCAATGTCAACAATCGTCTTTCTACTGGGTACATCCATCCATATTGTACTGGGCCTCTAAGGATTGCCTCATCAGGCAAATGAACAGCTAGGTGTACCATTACATCAATGAAAGCAGGAGGAAATATTTTCTCAAGTTTGCACAAAATGACTGGGATTTTAGCTTTCATTGTATGCAAAACATCTAACTTTAGAGTCTTAGCACATAATTGTTGAAAGAATTGACCTAATTCGGCAATTGCTTCGTATATATCCCTATGCATAATTCCTCGGATAGCAACAGGTAAAATTCTTTGGAGTAGGATATGACAGTCATGAGTTTTCAATCCTTGAAGGTTACATCCATCACTAGTAATAGATTTTGCTAAGTTAGAAGCATACCCATCAGGAAATTTTACTCTTCTCAAGAAGTCACAAAAAACTAACTTTTGGCTCCTATTCATTACATAGGGGGCATGAGGAACAGTGTAGGAATTTCCATCACGCTTCAAATGCAAATGTTTCCTTATGCTCATTTCTTCCAAGTCAAGCCTAGCATTAATAGTGTCCTTTGTCTTCCCAATAATGCCAAGAAATGTACCAATAATGGACTCACAAATATTCTTTTCAATGTGCATCACATCAAGGTTATAGCGTAGCTTCAAATTTGACCAATAAGGCAAATCCCACAATGATGATCTTCGTTTCCAACATTGACCATCTACTTCTCGCTTTCTCCTTTTACTTTGAGGGTGTTGTCCCGGCCTAACATCCTTGACCCTCTCCAACTGCTGCATCAACTCTTCTGTACTAAATTCCTCTGGTTTTTCAAGATGGTCCTCCTTACCATCAAACCATTTCTTTGTCCTCCATATATGGTCCCCTGGAAGGAAACGTCGATGGCCAATATAGCATATCTTATTTTTTATTCTTCTAGAGCATGGATTTTTGTCACAATGCACACAAGCATAATAACCTTTAGTGACTCGACCTGACAATGTACTCAAAGCTGGGTAATCATGAATGCACCATATAACAACAGCATGTAGATCAAAATCTTTTCCTGTCAATGCATCAAAAGTAGAGACACCTTTCCAAAGCTCTTGCAACTCTTCAATTAGTGGCTCCAAAAAAACATCTAAATCCTTTCCTGGACATGATGGACCAGGAATTAGTAGTCCCATCATGAAGTTGGATTGCTCCACACACTCCCATGGAGGAAAGTTGTAAGGAATAATAAATATAGGCCACATGCTATATGAAGAGTTCATTTTGCCAAATGGATTGAAACCATCCGTAGCAAGACCAAGTCTAATGTTCCTTCCATCTTTTGCAAACCACTCATATTTTCTATCAAAATCTTTCCATGCCTCACCATCAGCTGGATGGCTTAGTTCATTCTCCACTGCCTTCCTCTTCAATAAATGCCATTGTGTCTCCTCTGATATTTTTTTGGAAGCAAAGAACCTTTTCAACCTTGGAATAATTGGAAAATGTCGTAGTACTTTCTCAGGAATATGTTTTTTCCATCTGAACTATCTTTCCATCTTGATGCACCACAAACCAGACATTCATCATGTTTTGCATATTCCTTTCGAAATAGAACACAGTTGTTTGGGCACACATGGATTGAGTCATATCCAAGTCCTAACGCATTAATAACATTCTTTGCTTCATGGTAAGATGCAGGAAGAGAGCAATCTGGGAATGCTGCTGATAATAGTTTTAGTATTGCAGTGAATGCAACGTTGCTGATTCGATAAAATGACTTGATATGAAGTAACTTCACCAAAAAAGAAAAACGTGTGTAAGGTGCTCCAGGGTAAAGTTCATGCTTCATTTCTTCTAATAAAGCTGCAAACATAGATTTCCCTCTGCTTTGGTCATTAGTTGGGTACAACTCCCGAATCATATCATGAATTCTATTATCAGGCTCATCTTCTTCATTCTCGTTTATACTGTCATCCTCATTGATACCAATATATTCATCTACATGATCATAATTTTCATTAATTTCAGCCTCAAATGGTTCTCCATGATGTACCCATCTAGTGTATGTGCTAGTCATCCCATGAATTAGTAAATGATCATACACCTCCCCCTTATGTTGATGAACTCGATTCAGACACCTTCGACATGGACATAGTACCTCCTCATTCTTATCAAATCTTTGTGATACCAAATTCATGAACTCTTTGACCCCATCCAAATGTGCATCGCTAAATAGTCTGTCTTTGATCCAAGATCTATCCATCTGCAAAACATTGAAATAAAATATAACATAGTAAATTACTAGTGCTGAAAAAATTTAAAACTCATTCGACATTCCAAAGTTGTTAATTTAAAAAATGTTTAATGCCTAAAATAGAGTTATTAAGTTATGATTTTCTAAAGTTATTTAATGCCTAAAATAGAGTTATTCATGTGAATAATTTTAAAACAAGTTTCATGGTTAGACAAAGGTACTAAGTAATAAACATTATTTAAACACTTGCTGCAATAAATTTTATACTAGAAATCTATTTCCATAATCATTTATCCTCTTTCTCTAACCTCTGGATCATGCGCACCATTACAGAAAAGCACAGGGGCAACTTTATAAAACTCGCCCAGACTCAGCCAACCATCAAGTGGACTGCGGGTTAATTATTGCATTTCTTAGGGTCTCTTTTGAAATAAGGCTGGCCGAAGGGGTATCGATCGATCAGGGCTGTCGGATCTAAAACCGACCCACGAGATTAGATCACTCTTTTCATCGAACCGGTATCGGATATGGACCGCTAGATCATGATCCGACGGTCAACAATAGCGCATGACCCAAACCTTCCAGAACCGCTCGATTTAATATGTACGGTTAGGATTTAAATAGCTGAAGGGGTATTCATTGTCATATCAGGAGCGTCCGTAGGCGATCTAACGGCTGATCACCTCTTCACACCACAATCCCACATCAGGGATCCAACGGTCCCTGGACTTCTTCCCCTCCTTGCTCCAAGCCGCGACGGCGCGCACACCATACACGGCGGCGGCCACGCCGGAGAGCAACGACGCCCCGATTTTGAGCCCTAACCTATGATTCGAATGGTGCTACACGATGGGGCGAAAATAGCAAACTCGGGTGTAGGGTACTCACCGGCGATTAGGCTTTGAGGAAGCTTGCCCTCGCTGCGCGGCGGCTCAGCCGCGAGAGTTGGAGTGCAGCGACAAATTCGTGAGATCCCCGGCTCCAAGCTTCGCCCGCAGAAAACCTGAGAAGCTTCCCTGCGTTCTAGCGAAGCTCTACGACCAGCCGTGAGCTCCGATTGTGGGCGGTGTGTGGGTTTCTACCGCGCCGGACCACCCGTGCGTGATGACGACGGCGTAATCCACCCGGTTCTACGACAATGGTGGTGGGTTATGAGGAATAGAGGAGAACCGGTCCTAGGCTTATGGATTTATAGCCCCAGGGAGTCCGACCATGGCACCCGCAACTACCTCCGCGATTGGCGCATGTACTCCGAGCTCCGCAGATTTCGAGCGCTCGCGGGGAGGAGACGGTCAGATGATGCGTGGTCCGTGGCACGGTGGGCAACGGGTCCACAGGCGAGCGCGCGCATGAGAGTCTGGCCGGGCGAGGGCATGTACAGCTGGCGCAACGATCCACGGATTTCCCGGCGGCTGGTGTGCGGATGAGCGAGTCGCGCGGGGGAAGAAGAAGACTCCGACCCAAGGCTGACCGGTGGGGACCGCGTGGCAGGGCGGGCGGTAATACGCGTAGCGCGCGCTTGCGAGAGAACGAAAGGCTGACCTGCGGGCCCGATGCGGCAGTGACACCAGTGAGCGCGCGTGTGGGCGACGCGAGATCAATACGCGGATGCACGCAGTTTCTGGCCATGGGGACTCACACACCAGCGAGTCAAACCGAGCGGTGCGGTAGAAACGGAGGTGGGCCGTGGTCACGGATTTGGGCCAGTTTGGGCCAGAAGTAATTCAATGGCACCCGAATTCTTTCTTTTCTTTCTTTTTTTGTTCATTCTTTTCTATGCTATTTCAAATTCCAACTCCATTTCAAATTCGTGTTTGAACTTTTAAAATTTCCAAGTATCCAATTTGACACACACATGTGAATCTAAGCTTTACTATTTATGATAACAATATTTATTCTTTTCTTTATTATTTATTTTTCTCCCTATCATTTAATTATGGCAGTAGTAAATGACCTTGTTAAGATTTCTTTCCTCATTTAATTATATGTAGTGGCGTCTACATTTTTGCTTTTTAGGAAATTCACATGAGAATTATGACGACCAACATTGTCATGAAATAGTGACACTACCTAATTGTCATAAGATTGAAAGAGTGTTCGTCACAAATGTGACACTTTCATATTTATGACGATTTTGCATTGGTCTTAATGACAAAGTTTTACTTTTCATCACTAAAGTCAATCATCCCCTACAAAACGTCATAAGTAGGAGAGGCTTATGACATTTTGATCTATTGTCACAAGGTATTCGTCATAGAAGGCTATATGTGTTGTAGTGGTTGTGAACTCATTGAGTTGTGTTGTGAGCTCTTGTTGCGACTTGTGTGCGTGGTGTTGCTGTGATTTCTTGTCTTGAGTGTGTTGCTTATCCCTCCCTTACTCCGTGCTTCTTTGTGAACTTTAAGTGTAAGGGCGAGAGGCTCCAAAGTGTGGAGATTCCTCGCAAACGGGATATAGTAAAGCAAGCAAAACACCGTGGTATTCAAGTGTGTCTTTGGACCGCTTGAGAGGGGTTGATTGCAACCCTCGTCCGTTGGGACGCCACAACGTGGAGTAGGCAAGCGTTGGTCTTGGCCAAACCACGGGATAAACCACTGTGCCATCTCTGTGATTGATCTCTTGTGGTTATTGTGTTTTTTTGAGACTCCTCTCTAGCCACTTGACATTATTTGTGCTAACTCCTAATCAAGTTTTGTGAGTTAAATTTCAAGTTTTACAGGATCACCTATTCACCCCCCTCTAGGTGCTCTCAATTGGTATCGGAGCCGTTCTCTTCAAGAAAGGGACTAACCGCCCGAAGAGATGGATCCTAAGGGGAAGGGAATCGTGATCAACGACAAGGACAAGGAGTCCTTCGTCAATGAGCCGAAGGATGACAAGCCTACCGACTCGGGCTCGAGCCACAGACGCAAAGATGGGAAGAAGAAGAAGACAAGACGCATCAAGGAGATCGTCTACTACGACGACAACGATGAGTCCACTTCTTCCCAAAAGGACAACGACGACAACGACTGCGAGAGAAGGAAACCAGTTAATTCAAACTTTTCTTTTGACTACTCTCGTATTCCGCAAAGTACAAATGCTCATTTATTATCCATTCCACTTGGTAAACCTCCTCATTTTGATGGAGAGGACTACGGATTTTGGAGTCACAAAATGTGTAGTCACTTGTTCTCTCTCCATCCTAGCATATGGGAGATAGTAGAGAGTGGAATGCATTTTGATAGTAGTGATAGTCCCATGTTTATCAATGAGCAAATTCATAAAAACGCACAAGCTACTACTGTGTTGCTAGCCTCATTGCGCAGGGATGAGTACCATAAGGTGAGCGGCTTGGACAATGCCAAGCAGATCTGGGACACCCTCAAGATCTCACATGAGGGCAACGACGTCACCATGCTCACCAAGATGGAGTTGGTGGAGGGCGAACTTGGGAGATTCGCTATGATAAGGGGGGAGGAGCCAACCCAAACATACAACCGACTCAAGACCCTTGTCAACAAGATAAGGAGCTATGGAAGCACGCGATGGACGAACCACGACGTCGTCCGCCTAATGCTAAGGTCCTTTACTGTTCTTGATCCTCATCTTGTGAACAATATTCGTGAGAATCCTAGGTACACTAAGATGACGCCTGAGGAGATACTTGGAAAGTTCGTAAGCGGGCGGATGATGATCAAGGAGGCTAGATACGTGGATGATGCATTGAATGGCCCAATCCAAGAGCCTCAAACTATCGCTCTCAAAGCAATGAGAAGCAAGGAGGCGTTACCGAGCAAGGTGGCGCAAATTGAGGCGGCCGGGCTTAATGATGAAGAAATGACCCTCATCATCAAGCGCTTCAAGACGACGCTAAGGGGTCGCAAGGAGCATCCCAACAAGACCAAGACGAAGGGGAAGCGCTCATGCTTCAAATGTGGTAAGATTGGTCACTTTATCGCTAATTGTCCCGATAATGATAGTGACCAGGAAAAGAAGAGTGGAAAATGGGAAAAGAAGAAGAATTACAAGAAGGCAAAGGGCAAGGCACATATTGGAAAGGAGTGGGATTCGGATTGCTCCACGTCCGACTCCGACAACGAAGGACTCGCCGCCACCGCCTTCAACAAGTCATCCCTCTTTCCCAACGAGCATCACACATGCCTCATGGCTAAGGAGAAGAAAGTAAGTACTCGAAACTCTACTTATGCTTCTTCTAGTGAGGATGAGTCTAGTGATGATGATGAAATAGACTATTCATGCTTATTTAAGGGCTTAGATAGATCTAAGATTGACAAGATTAATGAATTGATTGATGCTTTAAATGATAAGAATAGGCTACTAGAAAAGCAAGAGGATCTCTTGTATGAAGAACATGATAAGTTTGTAGAGGCTCAAAAATCCCTTGCATTAGAAATTAAGAGGAATGAAATGCTTGCTTGTGAGTTGTCTACATGCCATGATTCTATTTCTAACTTAAAGAGCATAAATGATGATTTGAATGCTAAGTTAAAAATAACTAGTAAATCAACATCTTGTGTAGAAAATGAAGTTATTTGCAATAAGTGTAAAGATTTTGATATTGATGCTTGTAGTGAACACATAGCCTCTATTGCAAAATTAAATGATGAAGTTGCTAGTCTTAATGCCCAACTTAAGACTAGCAAAAGTGAATTTGACAAATTAAAATTTGCAAGGGATGCCTACACAATTGGTAGACACCCCTCAATTAAGGATGGTCTTGGCTTCAAGAGGGAAGTCAAGAACTTAACAAGCCATAAGGCTTCCATCTCCGCAAAGGAGAAAGGGAAGGCCCCTATGGCTAGTAATGCTAAAAAGAACCATGCCTTCATGTACCATGATAGGAAATTTTCTAGAAATGTTCATGATGATAGGAGTTGTAATGCCTACAATTCAAATACCATGGTTGCTTCTAGTTCTTCTATTATGCATGATAGAAATTTGGCTAGGAGAAATGTTATTAATCACATGCCTAGAAGAAATGTTGTTCATGTTTCTAGGAAAATAATTAATGAACCTTCTACAATTTATCATGCTTGTAATGCTTCATTTGCAATTTGTAGAAAGGATAGAAATGTGATTGCTAGGAAATTAGGGGCAAAATGCAAGGGAGATAAAACTTGCATTTGGGTCCCTAAAACAATTGTGACTAACCTTGTAGGACCCAACAAGAGTTGGGTACCTAAGACCCAAGCCTAAATTTGCCTTGCAGGTTTATGCATTCGGGGGTTCAAGCTGGATTATCGACAGCGGATGCACAAACCACATGACGGGGGAGAAGAAGATGTTTACCTCCTACGTCAAGAACAAGGATCCCCAAGATTCAATCATATTCGGTGATGGGAATCAAGGCAAGGTGAAAGGCTTAGGCAAAATTGCAATATCAAATGAGCACTCTATATCTAATGTGTTTTTAGTTGAGTCTCTTGGATATAATTTGTTATCTATTAGTCAATTATGCAATATGGGATATAATTGTCTATTCACAAATGTAGATGTGTCTGTCTTTAGAAGAAGTGATGGTTCACTAGCTTTTAAGGGTGTATTAGACGACAAACTTTACTTAGTTGATTTTGCAAAAGAGGAGGCCGGTCTAGATGCATGCTTAATTGCTAAGACTAGCATGGGCTGGCTGTGGCATCGCCGCTTAGCACATGTGGGGATGAAGAACCTTCACAAGCTTCTAAAGGGAGAACACGTGATAGGTTTAACTAATGTGCAATTCGAAAAAGATAGACCTTGTGCAGCTTGTCAAGCAGGTAAACAAGTAGGAGGAGCACATCACACCAAAAATGTGATGACCACATCAAGACCTTTGGAGATGCTTCACATGGACCTCTTCGGACCCGTCGCCTATCTAAGTATAGGAGGAAGTAAGTATGGTCTTGTTATTGTTGATGACTTTTCCCGCTTCACTTGGGTATTCTTTTTGCAGGATAAATCTTAAACCCAAGGGACCCTCAAGCGCTTCCTAAGGAGAGCTCAAAACGAGTTTGAGCTCAAGGTGAAAAAGATAAGGAGCGACAATGGGTCCGAATTCAAGAACCTTCAGGTGGAGGAGTACCTTGAGGAGGAAGGGATCAAGCACGAGTTCTCCGCTCCCTACACACCACAGCAAAATGGTGTGGTAGAGAGAAAGAACAGGACGCTTATAGACATGGCAAGGACGATGCTTGGAGAGTTCAAGACCCCCGAGCGCTTTTGGTCGGAAGCCGTGAACACGGCTTGCCACGCCATCAACAGGGTCTACCTTCATCGCCTCCTCAAGAAGACGTCGTATGAGCTACTAACCGGTAACAAACCCAATGTTTCGTATTTTCGAGTGTTTGGGAGTAAATGCTACATTCTAGTGAAGAAGGGTAGGAATTCCAAATTTGCTCCCAAAGCCGTAGAAGGGTTTTTGTTAGGTTATGACTCAAATACAAAGGCGTATAGAGTCTTCAACAAATCATCGGGTTTGGTTGAAGTCTCTAGCGACGTTGTATTTGATGAGACTAATGGCTCTCCAAGAGAGCAAGTTGTTGATTGTGATGATGTAGATGAAGAAGAAGTTCCAACGGCCGCAATACGCACGATGGCGTTTGGAGATGTGCGACCAGAGGAACAAGATGAGCAAGATCAACCTTCTTCCTCAACAATGGTGCAACCCCCAACTCAAGATGATGAACAGGAGGCGTGTGATCAAGGGGGAGCACAAGATGATCATGTAATGGAGGAAGAAGCGCAATCGGCACCTCCAACCCAAGTTCGAGCGATGATTCAAAGGGATCATCCCGTCGACCAAATTTTGGGTGATATTAGCAAGGGAGTAACTACTCGATCTCGATTAGTTAATTTTTGTGAGCATTACTCCTTTGTCTCTTCTATTGAGCCTTTTAGGGTAGAAGAGGCCTTGCTAGATCCGGACTGGGTGTTGGCCATGCAGGAGGAGCTCAACAACTTCAAAAGAAATGAAGTTTGGACACTTGTGCCTCGTCCCAAGCAAAATGTTGTGGGAACCAAGTGGGTGTTCCGCAACAAGCAAGACAAGCACGGGGTGGTGACAAGGAACAAGGCACGACTTATGGCAAAAGGTTATGCCCAAGTCGCAGGTTTGGACTTTCAGGAGACCTTTGCTCCTGTGGCTAGGCTAGAGTCAATTCGTATCTTGCTAGCATATGCCGCTCACCATTCTTTCAGGTTGTTCCAAATGGATGTGAAGAGCGCTTTCCTCAACGGGCCAATTAAGGAGGAGGTGTACGTGGAGCAACCCCCTGGCTTTGAGGATGAACGGTACCCCGACCATGTGTATAAGCTCTCTAAGGCGCTCTATGGACTTAAGCAAGCCCCAAGAGCATGGTATGAATGCCTTAGAGACTTTTTAATTGCTAATGCTTTCAAGGTTGGGAAAGCCGATCCAACTCTTTTTACTAAGACTTGTGATGGTGATCTTTTTGTGTGCCAAATTTATGTCGATGACATAATATTTGGTTCTACTAATCAAAAGTCTTGTGAAGAGTTTAGCAGGGTGATGACTCAGAAATTCGAGATGTCTATGATGGGCGAGTTAAGCTACTTCCTTGGGTTCCAAGTGAGGCAACTCAAGGATGGAACCTTCATCTCCCAAACGAAGTACACACAAGATTTGATCAAGAGGTTTGGGATGAAGGACGCCAAGCCCGCAAAGACTCCGATGGGAACCGACGGACACACTGACCTCAACAAAGGAGGTAAGTCCGTTGATCAAAAAGCATACCGGTCTATGATAGGGTCTTTACTTTATTTATGTGCTAGTAGACCGGATATTATGCTTAGCGTATGCATGTGTGCTAGATTTCAATCTGATCCAAGGGAGTGTCACTTAGTGGCTGTGAAGCGAATTCTTAGATATTTAGTCGCTACGCCTTGCTTCAGGATCTCGTATCCAAAGGGGTCTACCTTTGACTTGATTGGATATTCAGATTCCGACTATGCTGGATGTAAGGTCGATAGGAAGAGTACATCGGGGACGTGCCAATTCTTAGGAAGGTCCCTAGTGTCATGGAGTTCTAAGAAACAAACCTCCGTTGCCCTATCCACCGCTGAGGCCGAGTACGTTGCCGCAGGACAGTGTTGCGCGCAACTACTTTGGATGAGTGTAACGCCCTGAATTTGGGGGTAGAATTTTTTCTTCTTTTCCCTCACCAAATTCAGGCGTTACTCTTTCCTTTTTCCCTTTTCTTCTCGCTAAGCCTTGATCTTTTCCAAAGTCGCAGCGGGTTTTGGCTTTAGACCTCATGTAAAGCAAAACCTTAAAACACCTTATTTTGTGTGATGCACCATGCCGAACCACGCATACTTTTTGATTGATTAAAAATGTGAATGCTTTCGTCTAGAGAAAATTAGAAATTAGAAAAAAAGGAAAAAGCCTTTTCTTTTTTTTCTTTCTTTCTTTCTTTTTCTTCCCTCTCTCTCCCCCCCTTTCTCCCCTATTCGGCCCAGCCGCCCCCCCTTCGGCCGGCCCAGCCGCCCCCTTTCCCCCCTCCCGCGTGGGCCCCGCGCCGGCCCAGCCGCGCGCCCCCTCCCTCCCCCACTTTGGGCCCAGCCGGCCCAACCGCCCCCCACCCTTTTTCTTTTTTTCCAAAAATCCTCCCGCGGGCCCCGCCCGTCATTCCCTCCCTCTCCCCCAACTCTCTCTCTCCCTAAACCCTAGCCGCCGCCGCCCCTTGCCCCCGCGCCGCCGCCGCTCCTTGGCGCCGCCGCCGCCGTTCTCCCCTCCGGTGAGACCCTCTCTCCTCCCTCCCCTCCCTCCGGAGCCCTTCCCCCGCGCCATGGGCGCTCTCGGTCCGGCCCCGGCCCCGCCCCACCGGCGCCGCTCCCCGGCTGCCCCGCCGCGGCTGCGCCCCGCTGCGCCCGGCCCCCGGCCGCCATCGCCCGGCCCCGCCTCGCCCCCCGGCGAGCCGCCCGCGCCCGGCTGCGCCCACGCCGGCCCCGCCTCGCCCTCCGGCGAGCTCGCGCCCGGCCGCGCCCGCGCCGGCCCCGCCTCGCCGCCCTCCGGCGAGCCGCCCTCGCCCGGCCTCGCTCCGGCGACCCCGCCCCGGCCCTTCCCCGCCCCCGGCCGCCCTCGCCCGACCCGGCTCCGGCGAGCTCGACCGCCCCACGCCGCCCCTTCCCCGCCCGCGCCCCCGGCCCTTCCCCGCCCCGCCGCTCTGGCGAGCCGCCCCTCCCCCTCCCGTGTCCGGCTCGGCCCCGCCCCCGGCGAGCCGCCCGCGCCGCGCCCCGCCTCGCCGTCCCCGGCCCCGCCCTCGTCCGGCGAGCCCGCGCCGCCCCGCCCGCTCGGCCGGCTCCCTGGCCGCCCCAGCGACCCGCGCGCGCCCGCCCCCGGCTCGGCCGCCCGCCTCCCCGCGAGCTCGGCCGCCCCCCCGGTTCAACCGCCCCCGTGCCCCGGCTCGGCCGCCCGTCCCCGCGCTCGGCCTCGTCCGGCCGCGTCCTCGCTCGCTCGTGCTCGCTTGCCCCGGTGTGCTTGCCCGCTCGCCCCGCCGTGCCTTGCTCGCGTCGTGTCGGCCCCGGCGTAGCCTTGAGTTCGGCCCAGCGTGCCTATGGCGCGCGGCTTTGAGCTCGGCTAGCGCACGACCCCGACGTGCGCACGGTTAGTTCGTGGCGTGTGCATGCGGCCTCGTGCGCGTGCCCGCGTAGTGCGCGTGCCTTGGCACGACTCGTCGTGCCCCATCTACCCCCCCGTCTCCTATATGCGCTAATCACGTTGTTTATATTAATAAGGTAGGAGTCTCAATTTGGAAATTGGTTACGTTAGTTAATTTGTATAGTCAATTGTCTATCTTATTCAATGTTAATCTACTAAAAGTGATCGTGTTTACATTAGTGCATGTAGCTAATCCTTTTGTTAGGACCAACTGGAACTAGAGCGCGTGACGTCTAGTCATTCGTTTACCCGTAGTGCCCCTCGAGCATAAGCCTTAACCCCTGCGAAACCTTCCCTCGTTTCTTTCTAACCAAGGTAAATCCATTATCGTATGTGGTATTCTATGCATATTTGCTTTACTTGTTCTCTTGTATGGTGTACTGTTGGTTTCCTAATTTCAATGGATGGATGTATGTATGTTTGCACCCGCTTAGAGAACGATCCAGTTGAAGAGCCCGAGGAACTCGCAGGAGAAGCACCTGAGCAGCAGTCGGTTGGTGGAGGCAAGTGTCCCTTGACCTATCTCTGTCCTATTCATTATTTAATTCACCTCCCGCATTACACATCTATACCTAAGGATTGACTAGTTTTTGTTATCCATGTCCTTGTTTACCTATCTGGGTTGGATTATTATTATTATTGTTTAGCTTTATGCTATTGCTCAAACTCTAATCAATGAACATGATGAGATTATCTATGATACGCTGTTTTCCCCTTTCTTATGATGATGTTATACTTGTGGTCTTCAAGGGGGCTCGAGCGGTTTCTCGAGTGCCTCTCCGTAAGGACCTGTTCTATGGATGATCGCCCGGGAAAACAGTGAAACCATGAGGGTGGAATGGGATGCCCTTAGCTGAATAATTAGAGGATCCGGGGTGTAGTTCGCTTCGCCGTCGTGCCGTCAATGGGGCTCGGTGTATGCGGCTCGCTCTGCCAAGGTTGATTTGTCCCTTGGGGAGGAGTGCGGTACATTTAGGAAACCTAACGGGTGGCTACAGCCCCGGGGAATCTTTGTAAAGGCTACGTAATGATGCCCTGCTGGGTCACCTTGGTAGTGATCAATGGAGAGTCATGATCTCCGGGCAGAATGGGAATCACGGCTTGTGGGTAAAGTGCACAACCTCTGCAGAGTGTTTGAAAACTGATATATCAACCGTGCTCGCGGTTATGAGTGGCCAAGGGAGCTCCAGTGATTAGTGGTACTTGATCAGAGATACTTTGGTACAGGTGGCTATGAGATCGATGGTTTTGGTTATGACTATGGTGCTGGTAAGTGGTATTCTTTCCGTTTGGAAAGGGTACATCGGGCTAATAACTTGGGTTAACGCTAAAATCTGGCTTTCTATTAGTAAATAATAATCTGACCAACTAAAAGCAACTGCTTGACTTATCCCCCACATAAAGCTAGTCCACTACAGCCAAACAGGATACTTGCTGAGTATGTGATGTGTACTCACCCTTGCTCTACACACCAACCCCCCCCCATCCCCAGGTTGTCAGCATTGCAACCACTGCTCAGGAGAAGATGAAGCCGTGGAAGGAGACTTTCAGGAGTTCCAAGACTACGACGAGTTCTAGGCGTGGGTTAGCGGCAACCCCCAGTCGGCTGCCTGTGAAGGCCGCGGTTATCTACGTTTCTTTTCGGCACTTTGATTCATTGTAAGGACTATATGGACGTCTCAGACGTATGATGTAATTGACTATTATTTCCCTTTTTAATACTATTTTAAGCACTGTGTGATGATGTCCATGTTATGTAACTGCTGTGTACGTGAATAACTGATCCTGGCACGTACATGGTTCGCATTCGGTTTGCCTTCTAAAACCGGGTGTGAGATAAGTGGTATCAGAGCTGTGCTGACTGTAGGACCGCTAACCTAGAGTAGAATGGTCGTTCTAAGGACTATAGACCTCTGTCCCTGCCTTGACTTTGATATCCCTTCAAAAGTTGGTCATACCGACCAAACCTATGTTCTACTATATAATATACCTTGCTGAAAATTGTGTTTTATTCTAATCCTTCATTTATTTATGAATCATTATTTGCTGGTCATATTAATTCTGTTCTCACCCTTTTGCTTGCGATGTCTTTTGTAGATGGCTCGACTTAGACACACTGCACGAAAGTCCGTCATCCCCTTCTTACCCTCCCGCCTTGCTGAGCGTCCGCTTCGCCGTCCCGTGGACGGACAGTCCAGCCACTTGGAGAGACTGCACCACCGCCTGCATGAGGAGCAGGAACGTCGACGACAGGAGCAGCAGGGCTCTTCTTTCTCGCTCCAACAGGAGATAGAGTCTGTGAGGAGCTGCTCCCCTATGCTTCCTCTGGAGGCGCCCCCTGCACCATCACTGGGCGCCCCAGCTTCTGGAGTAGCTGCCGGAGGAGACCCAGACGACGGAGGTGGCGACGACAGCTCGAGCCACGACACCGACTTCTCTGCTAACCTTGAGCCGGAAGGATGGGTTGCTCGACCCATCACTCGCGACGCTGCTCGCGGGTGTCACTTCCACGATGCGCTCGACACCCTGCTATGTGGGGCACTTAACCGGCATACTTGGTCTATCGAGTATCGCTGTGTGGTCTACCAGCACAGTCGCGGGGTCTACCCGGACCGCTGGGAGGCAACCTGCTTGGTGCGCTGCCCGGAGAACAGTCTCCAAGGTGCGGAGGCCTGCTCAGAGCACTATTCTATCTCTGAGCGGGACTCAGCTGAGGCAGCCATGCAAGATGCTGCACGGCGTGCGCTTTCGCACTACTGCTCGGTTTTCGGTGGGGTAGCTGACGGTCTTGACCTGAAGTATTACCCCCGCCGTCCATCTGGCAGCGCAGGAGGCGTGATTGTCTCACCTGTCGGTGAGGGCAATCCTAGGTTGAGCAGCACAGTCAACCTAGCCGCCGTGCTAAACACGGAGCTGGACCATGCATTAGACGAGCTGAGTAGGGCTCGTGCTGAGATCGCCCTGCTGCGGGCTGAGCGCGCGGAACGTCGTCACCTGGACGGTGGTTCCCCCGCTCCCGTTGGGACTCAGCACCCGTACCGCTCACCTCGGCGTGGACACCAGTCTTATGGCAATCCCGACTGCAAGACCAAGATAACTCTAGAACCATAGCTCGTTAGAGTTGGATCTTGTAATTAATACAAAATATATACGTAGAAGCTACAGTCTTAGCGTTAGTCTCGGTTTTAGTTAGTCTTAGTTAGACAGGGTAGTTTGCTATATCCTGTGCATTTATGGTTGTCATGATGAACTATGTTTGGTTTGGATCTTTGTAATGACTGTCACCAGAGTGTGGGTATCCCTGCATTTTGGTTTACCTATTATGTTAATGGAGTTAGTTATATAGTTAGGAAACCTTTTATTCCACTTTCCTCTTTATCTGAGAAGCTGTGTGGTCTGTGTTGGAGATCAGTGAAGATGCTCATCTGTTCAGTGCTGTTGAAGAATTCTATACTCTTTTCTTATGCTGCAAGATTTGCCAGATCAGTTCTGATATGTGGTTGCATTCTGCAGATGTCAGAGAACAGGCGCAGAGGAGGAAGGCGTGCTCAGCAGGAGCGAGCCGCTCAACAGGAGGAGGTACCCCAGCAGCAGCATCTGCCGCCCCCGCCCCCGATGTCGATCGAGCAGATGTTTCTGATGTAGACTCAGGCAGTTCAAGCCATCGGTCAGACTTTGGCCGCCATTCAGCAGCAGCAGCAGCAGCAGCAGGCCCCACCTCAGCCTCAGATGCCTCAGATGCCCAGAGACAAGCGTGCTGAATTCATGAGAGGTCATCCACCAACGTTCGCTCACTCTTCTGACCCCATGGATGCTGAAGACTGGCTGCGCACTGTGGAGCGGGAGTTGCATACCGCTCAGTGCGATGACAGGGAGAAGGTCCTGTATGGTCCCCGTCTGTTGAGAGGAGCAGCCCAATCATGGTGGGAGTCTTACCTCGCCACCCATGCCCACCCTGACGCCATCACCTGGGAAGAGTTCAGAGGATGCTTTCGTCAGTACCATGTTCCTGCAGGTCTGATGACAGTGAAGGAGGAGTTCCTGGCCCTCAAGCAAGGGTCATCGTCTGTCAGTGAGTACCGGGACAGGTTTCTGCAATTGTCTCTCTATGCTCCTGAAGATGTCAACACTGACGCCAAGCGACAGTACCGTTTCCTGAGAGGCTTGGTTGACCCTCTGCAGTACCAACTGATGAATCACACCTTCCCGACATTCCAGCACCTGATTGACAGAGCAATCATGACAGAAAGGAAGCGTAAGGAGATGGAGGATCGTAAGCGCAAGATCAGTGGACCCCAGCCTGGAAGCAGCAATCGTCCTCGTTTCTCAGGCAATCAACCTCAGCAGTTCAGGCAGAACCAGCGTCCACCTCAGCAGCATCATCAGTTTCAAAGGCAGTATCCTCAGCATCAGTACCAGAACCGTCAGAGCAATCAGTCAGGAGGTCAGTTTCAGAGGCAGAATCAGCAAGCACCTCGTCTTCCTACCCCAGCAGCCCAGCAGAATAGTCAAGCAGCACCAGCTCAGGTTGGAAACAGAGCATGTTTCCACTGTGGAGAGCAAGGCCACTGGGTGATGCAATGTCCGAAGAAGGCAGCCCAGCAGCAGTCAGGCCCCAATGCCCCAGCGAAGCAGAATGTGCCTCAGCCTGGATCAGGCAACCGCTCTCAGTCGCGCTACAATCATGGAAGACTGAACCACTTGGAGGCTGAAGCAGTTCAGGAGACCCCCGGCATGATAGTAGGTATGTTCCCAGTCGACTCCCATATTGCAGAAGTGTTATTTGATACTGGAGCAACGCATTCTTTCATTACTGCATCATGGGTAGAAGCACATAATCTTCCAATTACTACTATGTCAACCCCCATTCAAATTGACTCAGCCGGTGGTAGAATTCGAGCTGATAGCATTTGTTTGAATATAAGTGTGGAAATAAGGGAGATAGTGTTTCCCGCTAACCTTATAGTAATGGGTACTCAGGGAATAGATGTCATCCTAGGGATGAATTGGCTAGATAAGTATCAGGCAGTTATCAGTTGTGATAAAAGAACCATCAAGTTGGTGTCCCCACTAGGAGAGGAAGTGGTGACCGAGTTAGTCCCGCCTGAGCCAAAGAAAGGAAGTTGTTATCAGATGGCTGTCGATAGCAGTGAAGCAGACCCAATTGAGAGGATCAAGATTGTGTCCGAGTTCCCAGATGTGTTTCCAAAGGACCTACCGGGTATGCCACCAGAGCGGAAAGTTGAGTTTGCCATAGAGTTTCTTCCTGGAACCGCCCCCATCTTTAAGAGAGCTTACAGAATATCTGGACCAGAGTTGGTTGAACTTAAGGAGCAGATTGATGAGTTGTCAGAGAAAGGTTACATCCGGCCAAGCACCTCGCCTTGGGCCGCCCCTGTCCTGTTTGTGGAGAAGAAAGATGGCACCAAAAGGATGTGTATCGATTACCGAGCTTTGAATGAAGTCACGATCAAGAACAAGTACTCTTTGCCCAGAATAGAAGATCTGTTTGACCAGTTGAGAGGAGCCAGTGTGTTCTCCAAGATTGATCTGAGGTCAGGTTATCATCAGCTCAGGATCCGACCTTCGGACATTCCGAAGACGGCATTCATTTCCAAGTATGGTTTGTATGAGTTCACTGTGATGTATTTTGGTTTGACCAATGCGCCAGCGTTCTTCATGAACTTAATGAACAGTGTATTCATGGATTACCTTGATAAGTTTGTGGTGGTATTCATTGATGACATTCTGGTTTATTCTCAAAGCAAAGAAGAGCACGCAGATCATTTGAGGATGGTATTGCAGAGATTGCGAGAGCACCAGTTGTATGCAAAGTTGAGCAAGTGTGAGTTCTGGATCAGTGAAGTCCTGTTCTTGGGTCACATAATCAACAAAGAAGGATTGGCTATGGATCCGAAGAAAGTGGCATACATTTTGAACTGGAAAGCGCCAACAGATGCTCGAGGAATCAAGAGCTTCATTGGAATGGCCGGATATTATCGGCGATTCATTGAAGGGTTTTCGAAGATTGCGAAACCAATGACAGCGTTGCTAGGCAACAAAGTTGAGTTCAAGTGGACCCAGAAATGCCAAGAGGCTTTTGAAGCGCTGAAAGAGAAGTTGACTACAGCGCCTGTCCTAGTCTTGCCTGATGTGCACAAGCCCTTCTCGGTGTATTGCGATGCTTGTTACACAGGTTTGGGATGTGTGTTGATGCAAGAGGGAAGAGTTGTGGCCTACTCGTCCCGACAGCTGAAGGTTCATGAGAAGAATTACCCAATCCATGATCTAGAGTTGGCAGCAGTGGTTCACGCACTGAAGACATGGAGGCACTATTTGTATGGACAGAAATGCGATGTTTACACAGACCACAAGAGTCTGAAGTACATACTCACTCAGTCAGAGTTGAACATGAGGCAACGAAGATGGTTAGAGTTGATCAAAGATTATGAGTTGGAGATTCATTACCATCCAGGCAAAGCAAACGTAGTGGCAGATGCTTTGAGCAGAAAGAGTCAAGTCAATCTGATGGTCGCTCGTCCGATGCCTTATGAGTTGGCCAAGGAGTTCGATAGGTTGAGTCTCGGATTTCTGAACAATTCGCGAGGAGTCACAGTTGAGTTGGAACCTACCTTAGAGCGCGAAATCAAAGAAGCGCAGAAGAATGATGAGAAAATCAGTGAGATCCGGCGACTGATTCTAGATGGCAGAGGCAAAGACTTTCGAGAAGATGCAGAAGGCGTGATATGGTTCAAAGACCGCTTGTGTGTTCCCAATGTCCAGTCCATTCGGGAGTTGATTCTCAAGAAAGCTCATGAGACGGCCTATTCGATTCACCCTGGCAGTGAGAAGATGTATCAGGATCTGAAGAAGAAATTCTGGTGGTACAGAATGAAGAGGGAAATCGCAGAGCATGTGGCTATGTGCGATAGTTGTCGAAGAATTAAGGCAGAGCACCAGAGACCTGCTGGATTGTTGCAACCGTTGCAGATCCCTCAGTGGAAATGGGACGAAATCGGTATGGATTTCATAGTCGGATTGCCTCGCACTCGAGCCGGCTACGATTCCATTTGGGTAGTAGTGGACCGCTTGACCAAGTCAGCCCACTTCATACCCGTCAAGACCAACTACAGCAGTGCAGTATTGGCAGAATTGTATATGTCTCGGATCGTTTGTCTTCATGGTGTGCCAAAGAAGATAGTGTCAGACAGAGGAACGCGGTTCACCTCTCATTTCTTGCAGCAGTTGCATGAAGCTTTAGGCACACATCTGAATTTCAGTTCAGCTTATCATCCGCAGACAGATGGCCAGACCGAAAGGACCAACCAAATTCTTGAAGATATGCTGAGAGCCTGTGCGTTGCAAGATCAGTCCGGATGGGACAAGAGATTGCCTTATGCAGAGTTTTCCTATAACAACAATTACCAGGCCAGTTTGAAGATGTCACCATTTCAGGCGCTCTATGGAAGGAGTTGTAGAACTCCGTTGCAATGGGATCAGCCTGGAGAAAAGCAGGTGTTTGGGCCAGACATTCTGCTTGAAGCCGAAGAGAACATCAAGATGGTCCGAGAGAATCTGAAGATAGCGCAATCAAGACAGCGAAGCTATGCAGACACAAGAAGAAGAGAGCTGAGTTTTGAAGTCGGAGACTTCGTCTATCTGAAAGTGTCACCGATCAGAGGAGTCAGAAGATTCGGAGTGAAAGGCAAGCTAGCACCCCGCTACATTGGTCCGTATCAGATCCTTGCAAGACGTGGAGAAGTGGCCTATCAGCTCAGTTTGCCAGAGAATTTGTCAGCTGTGCATGATGTCTTTCATGTGTCTTAGTTGAAGAAGTGCTTGCGTGTGCCAGAAGAGCAGTTGCCAGTGGAAGGTCTTGAAGTCCAAGAGGACTTGACCTACGTTGAGAAGCCAGTGCAAGTCCTTGAGGTCGCAGACAGAGTCACCCGAAGGAAGACCATCAGAATGTGCAAAGTCAGATGGAATCACCACTCTTAGGAAGAAGCAACCTGGGAGCGTGAAGATGATCTGACGGCCAAGTACCCTGAGCTCTTTGCTAGCCAACCCTGAATCTCGAGGGCGAGATTCTTTTAAGGGGGATAGGTTTGTAACGCCCTGAATTTGGGGGTAGAATTTTTTCTTCTTTTCCCTCACCAAATTCAGGCGTTACTCTTTCCTTTTTCCCTTTTCTTCTCGCTAAGCCTTGATCTTTTCCAAAGTCGCAGCGGGTTTTGGCTTTAGACCTCATGTAAAGCAAAACCTTAAAACACCTTATTTTGTGTGATGCACCATGCCGAACCACGCATACTTTTTGATTGATTAAAAATGTGAATGCTTTCGTCTAGAGAAAATTAGAAATTAGAAAAAAAGGAAAAAGCCTTTTCTTTTTTTTCTTTCTTTCTTTCTTTTTCTTCCCTCTCTCTCCCCCCCTTTCTCCCCTATTCGGCCCAACCGCCCCCCCTTCGGCCGGCCTAGCCGCCCCCTTTCCCCCCTCCCGCGTGGGCCCCGCGCCGGCCCAGCCGCGCACCCCCTCCCTCCCCCACTTTGGGCCCAGCCGGCCCAACCGCCCCCCACCCTTTTTCTTTTTTTTTCCAAAAATCCTCCCGCGGGCCCCGCCCGTCATTCCCTCCCTCTCCCCCAACTCTCTCTCTCCCCAAACCCTAGCCGCCGCCGCCCCTTGCCCCCGCGCTGCCGCCGCTCCCCGGCGCCGCCGCCGCCGTTCTCCCCTCCGGTGAGACCCTCTCTTCTCCCCTCTCTCCTCCCTCCCCTCCCTCCGGCGCCCTTCCCCCGCGCCATGGGCGCGCTCGGTCCGGCCCCGGCCCCGCCCCGGCCCCGCCCCACCGGCGCCGCTCCCCGGCTGCCCCGCCACGGCTACGCCCCGCCGCGCCCGGCCCTGGCCGCGCCCGACCCCGCCCCGCCGCGGCTGCGCCCCGCCGCGCCCGGCCCCCGGCCGCCCTCGCCCGGCCCCGCCTCGCCCCCCGGCGAGCCGCCCGCGCCCGGCTGCGCCCGCGCCGGCCCCGCCTCGCCGCCCTCCGGCGAGCCGCCCTCGCCCGGCCCCGCTCCGGCGACCCTGCCCCGGCCCTTCCCCGCCCCCGGCCGCCCTCGCCCGACCCGGCTCCGGCGAGCTCGACCGCCCCGCGCGGCCCCTTCCCCGCCCGCGTCCGCGCCCCCGGCCCTTCCTCGCCCCGCCGCTCTGGCGAGCCGCCCCTCCCCCTCCCGTGTCCGGCTCGGCCCCGCCCCCGGCGAGCCCGGCCGCGCCCGCTCCGGCGAGCCGCCCGCGCCGCGCCCCGCCTCGCTGTTCCCGGCCCCGCCCTCGTCCGGCGAGCCCGCGCCGCCCCGCCCGCTCGGCCGGCTCCCTGGCCGCCCCAGCGACCCGCGCGCGCCCGCCCCCGGCTCGGCCGCCCGCCTCCCCGCGAGCTCGGCCGCCCCCCCCGGCTCAACCGCCCCCGTGCCCCGGCTCGGCCGCCCGTCCCCGCGCTCGGCCTCGTCCGGCCGCGTCCTCGCTCGCTCGTGCTCGCTTGCCCCGGTGTGCTTGCCCGCTCGCCCCGCCGTGCCTTGCTCGCGTCGTGTCGGCCCCGGCGTAGCCTTGAGTTCGGCCCAGCGTGCCTATGGCGCGCGGCTTTGAGCTCGTCTAGCGCACGGCCCCGACGTGCGCACGGTTAGTTCGTGGCGTGTGCATGCGGCCTCGCGCGCGTGCCCGCGTAGTGCGCGTGCCTTGGCACGACTCGTCGTGCCCCGTCTACCCCCAGACGCCCCGTTTACCCCCCCCCCATCTCCTATATGCGCTAATCACGTTGTTTATATTAATAAGGTAGGAGTCTCAATTTGGAAATTGGTTACGTTAGTTAATTTGTATAGTCAATTGTCTATCTTATTCAATGTTAATCTACTAAAAGTGATCGTGTTTACATTAGTGCATGTAGCTAATCCTTTTGTTAGGACCAACTGGAACTAGAGCGCATGACGTCTAGTCATTCGTTTACCCGTAGTGCCCCTCGAGCATAAGCCTTAACCCCTGCGAAACCTTCCCTCGTTTCTTTCTAACCAAGGTAAATCCATTATCGTATGTGGTATTCTATGCATATTTGCTTTACTTGTTCTCTTGTATGGTGTACTGTTGGTTTCCTAATTTCAATGGATGGATGTATGTATGTTTGCACCCGCTTAGAGAACGATCCGGTTGAAGAGCCCGAGGAACTCGCAGGAGAAGCCCCTGAGCAGCAGTCGGTTGGTGGAGGCAAGTGTCCCTTGACCTATCTCTGTCCTATTCATTATTTAATTCACCTCCCGCATTACACATCTATACCTAAGGATTGACTAGTTTTTGTTATCCATGTCCTTGTTTACCTATATGGGTTGGATTATTATTATTATTATTGTTTAGCTTTATGCTATTGCTCAAACTCTAATCAATGAACATGATGAGATTATCTATGATACGCTGTTTTCCCCTTTCTTATGATGATGTTATACTTGTGGTCTTCAAGGGGGCTCGAGCGGTTTCTCGAGTGCCTCTCCGTAAGGACCTGTTCTATGGATGACCGCCCGGGAAAATAGTGCAACCATGAGGGTGGAATGGGATGCCCTTAGCTGAATAATTAGAGGATCCGGGGTGTAGTTCGCTTCGCCGTCATGCCGTCAATGGGGCTCGGTGTATGCGGCTCGCTCTGCCAAGGTTGATTTGTCCCTTGGGGAGGAGTGTGGTACATTTAGGAAACCTAACGGGTGGCTACAGCCCCGGGGAATCTTTGTAAAGGCTACGTAGTGATGCCCTGCTGGGTCACCTTGGTAGTGATCAATGGAGAGTCATGATCTCCGGGCAGAATGGGAATCACGGCTTATGGGTAAAGTGCACAACCTCTGCAGAGTGTTTGAAAACTGATATATCAGCCGTGCTCGCGGTTATGAGCGGCCAAGGGAGCTCCAGTGATTAGTGGTACTTGATCAGAGATACTTTGGTACAGGTGGCTATGAGATCGATGGTTTTGGTTATGACTATGGTGCTGGTAAGTGGTATTCTTTCCATTTGGAAAGGGTACATCGGGCTAATAACTTGGGTTAACGCTAAAATCTGGCTTTCTATTAGTAAATAATAATCTGACCAACTAAAAGCAACCGCTTGACTTATCCCCCACATAAAGCTAGTCCACTACAGCCAAACATGATACTTGCTGAGTATGTGATGTGTACTCACCCTTGCTCTACACACCAAACCCCCCCACATCCCGAGGTTGTCAGCATTGCAACCACTGCTCATGAGAAGATGAAGCCGTGGAAGGAGACTTTCAGGAGTTCCAAGACTATGAGGAGTTCTAGGCGTGG
The DNA here is from genome assembly GCF_902167145.1 of Zea mays. NCBI lineage: Eukaryota > Viridiplantae > Streptophyta > Magnoliopsida > Poales > Poaceae > Zea > Zea mays. Next base: position 40,854,434 of record NC_050097.1, on the reverse strand, counting down.
GTTAGCGGCAACCCCCAGTCGGCTGCCTATGAAAGCCGCGGTTATCTACGTTTCTTTTCCGCACTTTGATTCATTGTAAGGACTATATGGACGTCTCAGACGTATGATGTAATCGACTATTATTTCCCTTTTTAATACTATTTTGAGCACTATGTGATGATGTCCATGTTATGTAACTGCTGTGTACGTGAATAACTGATCCTGGCACGTACATGGTTCGCATTCGGTTTGCCTTCTAAAACCGGGTGTGACAATGAGGCAAACCCTCAGGGACTTTGGCTACAATTTGAGCAAAGTCTCACTCCTATGTGATAATGAGAGTGCTATCCGCATGGCGGATAATCCTGTTGAACACAGCCGCACAAAGCACATTGACATCCGACATCACTTTTTGAGAGACCACCAGCAAAAGGGAGATATCGAAGTGTTTCATGTTAGCTCCGAGAACCAGCTAGCCGATATCTTTACCAAGCCTTTAGATGAGCAGACCTTTTGCAAGCTGCGTTGTGAGCTAAATGTCTTAGATTCGCGGAACTTGGATTGATTTATAGCATACATGTGTTTATGCCCTTGATCATGTTCCTTATGCATTTTGTTGCTTATTTATGGTGCTCAAGTTGTACAAGCACTCCCCGGACCTCACAAGTCCGTTGCAAAGTGATGCACATATTTAGGGGGAGATGTGTTACAACTTGACCCTTTGAGACTAACCATGTGCTTGAGTTTGCTTGATTTAGTCTCTAAGGAGGATTGAAAGGGAAAAGGTGGACTTGGACCATGCAAGACTTCCACTGCACTCTGATGAGAGGGTAACTTATTCCAGGTTCATCTTTATAATCTTATTGCCTTTTACTCTTAGTTGAAGATGTTTGGTGAGGCAATGGGTTTAAAGGGCCAAGATTGATCCCATTTTGGTGCTTGATGCCAAAGGGGGAGAAAATTAGGCTAAAGCAATAAATGGATCAGCTACCACTTAAGAATTTTGAAGTTAATAGAATAGAGCTTTTGAAAATAATAGAATAGAGCTTTTGTTTTGTCAAAATACTCTTATTGGCTCTTTTTGTCAAAAGTTGGCTTCTTGTGGGGAGAAGTGTTGATTATGGAAAAAAGGGGGAGTTTTTGAAATCTTGAATCAATTTCTCTTGGAACGACTCTCTTCATGTCTTAACAAGTGTGTTTGACTTAGAGATAGAAATTTGAGTTTGATTTGCAAAAACAAACCAAGTGGTGGCAAAGAGTGATCCATATATGCCAAAAATGAATCAAAACAATTTTGAGTTCTCATTTGCATTGATATTGCACTTGTTCTAGTTGCTTTATGTTGTGTTGGCATAAATCACCAAAAAAGGGGAGATTGAAAGGGAAATGTGCCCTTGGGCCATTTCTAAGTATTTTGGTGATTGAGTGCCAACGCAAGTGCTTTTGTGTTAATCTATGCAAAGTGGTGGACAAAGTGCAAATCATGTCAAAAGGTATGTTTCTCAGACTTAGTACATTGTTTTAGAGACTAATGTATTGTGTCTAAGTGCTGAAACAGGAAAAGAACAATTGGAAATGTCTTGGCTCGAGCAGGCAAGACTCTGCTCAGTCTGGAAGCACCGGACTGTCCGGTGGTGCACCGGACAGTGTCCAGTGGTGCACCGGACAGTGTCCGGTGCGCCAGGCTGGCTCGTGCGAACTCGCTGCTCTCGGGATTTCATCGGCGGTGTACGGCTATAATTCACCGGACTGTACGGTGTGCACTGGACTGTCCGGTGAGCCAACGGTCGGCCGAGCCAACGGCCGGCTGCGCGATCTACGCAAGACACGTGGCCCAGCCAACGGTCGGGAGGGGGCACCGGACTGTCCGGTGTACACCGGACAGTGTTCGGTGCTCCAACGGCTCCCAGGCGCCAACGGTCGGCTTCGCCAGAGAAGGAAAGAAATCCGCACCGGACAGTGTCCGGTGTGCACCGGACTGTCCGGTGCGCCAGGCGACAGAAGGCAAGATTTGCCTTCCAGGAATGCTCTCAACGACTCCTAGCTGCCTTGGGGCTATAAAAGGGACCCGTAGGCGCATGGAGGAGTTCACCAAGCATTCTCAAAGCATTCCTAAGCACTAAGACATCGATTCCGCGCTTTTGATTCCTTGCGATTGCAATTAGAGCTCTAGTTGAGTTGTGAACTCATTGAGTTGTGTTGTGAGCTCTTGTTGTGACTTGTGTGCGTGCTGTTGCTGTGATTTCTTGTCTTGAGTGTGTTGCTTATCCCTCCCTTACTCTGTGCTTCTTTGTGAACTTTAAGTGTAAGGGCGAGAGGCTCCAAAGTGTGGAGATTCCTCGCAAACGGGATATAGTAAAGCAAGCAAAACACCGTGGTATTCAAGTGGGTCTTTGGACCGCTTGAGAGGGGTTGATTGCAACCCTCGTCTGTTGGGACGCCACAACGTGGAGTAGGCAAGCGTTGGTCTTGGCCGAACCACGGGATAAACCACTGTGCCATCTCTATGATTGATCTCTTGTGGTTATTGTGTTTTGTTGAGACTCCTCTCTAGCCACTTGGCATTATTTGTGCTAACTCCTAATCAATTTTGTGAGTTAAATTTCAAGTTTTACAGGATCACCTATTCACCCCCCCTCTAGGTGCTCTCAGGGTCCCTAAGGATATTATCACTAACCTTGTAGGACCCAACAAGAGTTGGGTACCTAAGACCCAAGCCTAAATTTGCCTTGCAGGTTTATGCATCCGGGGGATCAAGCTGGATTATCGACAGCGGATGCACAAACCACATGACGGGGGAGAAGAAGATGTTCACCTCCTACATCAAGAATAAAGATTCCCAAGATTCAATCATATTCGGTGACGGGAATCAAGGCAAGGTTAAAGGCTTAGGCAAGATTGCAATCTCAAATGAGCACTCTATTTCTAATGTATTCTTAGTAGAGTCGCTTGGATATAATTTGTTATCCGTAAGTCAATTATGTAATATGGGATATAATTGTCTATTGACAAATGTAGATGTGTCTGTCTTTAGAAGAAGTGATGGTTCATTAGCTTTTAAGGGTGTATTAGACGACAAACTCTATTTAGTTGATTTTGCAAAAGAGGAGGCTGGTCTAGATGCATGCTTAATTGCTAAGACTAGCATGGGCTGGCTGTGGCATCGCCGCTTAGCACATGTGGGGATGAAGAACCTTCACAAGCTTCTAAAGGGAGAACACGTGATAGGTCTAACTAATGTTACTTTCGAAAAAGATAGACCTTGTGTAGCTTGTCAAGCAGGGAAACAGGTGGGAAGCTCTCATCATGCCAAAAATGTGATGACAACATCAAGACCCCTGGAGTTACTTCATATGGACCTCTTCGGACCCGTCGCCTATCTAAGCATAGGAGGAAGTAAGTATGGTCTTGTTATAGTTGATGATTTTTCCCGCTTCACTTGGGTATTCTTTTTGCAGGATAAATCTGAAACCCAAGGGACCCTCAAGCGCTTCCTAAGGAGAGCTCAAAACTTGTTTGAGCTCAAGGTGAAGAAGATAAGGAGCGACAATGGGTCCGAATTCAAGAACCTTCAAGTGGAGGAGTATCTTGAGGAGGAAGGAATAAAGCACAAGTTCTCCGCTCCCTACACACCACAGCAAAATGGTGTGGTAGAGAGGAAGAACAGGACGCTTATAGACATGGCGAGGACGATGCTTGGAGAGTTCAAGACCCCCGAGCACTTTTGGTCGGAAGCCGTGAACACGGCTTGCCACGCCATCAACCGGGTCTACCTTCATCGCCTCCTCAAGAAGACTTCGTATGAGCTACTAACCGGTAACAAACCCAATGTTTCGTATTTCCGAGTTTTTGGGAGTAAATGCTACATTCTAGTGAAGAAGGGTAGGAATTCCAAATTTCCTCCCAAAGCCGTAGAAGGGTTTTTGTTAGGTTATGACTCAAATACAAAGGCGTATAGGGTCTTCAACAAATCATCGGGTTTGGTTGAAGTCTCTAGCGACGTTGTATTTGATGAGACTAATGGCTCTCCAAGAGAGCAAGTTGCTGATCTTGATGATGTAGATGAAGAAGACGTTCCAACGGCCGCAATACGCACCATGGCGATTGGAGATGTGCGGCCACAGGAGCAAAATGCGCGAGATCAACCTTCTTCCTCAACAATGGTGCATCCCCCAACTCAAGACGATGAACAGGTTCATCAAGAGGAGGCGTATGATCAAGGGGGAGCACAAGATGATCATGTAATGGAGGAAGAAGCACAACCGGCACCTCCAACTCAAGTCCGAGCGATGATTCAAAGGGATCATCCCGTCGACCAGATTTTGGGTGACATTAGCAAGAGAGTAACTACTCGGTCTCGATTAGTTAATTTTTGTGAGCATTACTCTTTTGTCTCTTCTATTGAGCCTTTTAGGGTAGAGGAGGCCTTGCTAGATCCAGACTGGGTGTTGGCCATGCAGGAGGAGCTCAACAACTTCAAGAGAAATGAAGTTTGGACACTGGTGCCTCGTCCCAAGCAAAATGTTGTGGGAACCAAGTGGGTGTTCCGCAACAAACAAGACGAGCACGGGGTGGTGACAAGGAACAAGGCACGGCTTGTGGCAAAAGGTTATGCCCATGTCGCAGGTTTGGACTTTGAGGAGACTTTTGCTCCTGTGGCTAGGCTAGAGTCCATTCGTATTTTGCTAGCATATGCCGCTCACCATTCTTTCAGGTTGTTACAAATGGATGTGAAGAGCGCTTTCCTCAATGGGCCAATCAAGGAGGAGGTGTACGTGTAGCAAACTGACTTCGAGGATGAACGGTACCCCGACCACGTCTGTAAGCTCTCTAAGGCGCTCTATGGACTTAAGCAAGCCCCAAGAGCATGGTATGAATGCCTTAGAGACTTTTTAATTGCTAATGCTTTTCAAGGTTGGGAAAGCCGATCCAACTCTTTTTACTAAGACATGTGATGGTGATCTTTTTGTGTGCCAAATTTATGTCGATGACATAATATTTGGTTCTACTAACCAAAAGTCTTGTGAAGAGTTTAGCAGGGTGATGACTCAAAAGTTTGAGATGTCGATGATGGGCGAGTTAAGCTATTTCCTTGGGTTCCAAGTGAGGCAACTCAAGGATGGGACCTTCATCTCCCAAATGAAGTACACGCAAGACTTGATCAAGCGGTTTGGGATGAAGGACGCCAAGGCCGCAAAGACTCCAATGGGAACCGACGGACACACCGACCTCAACAAAGGAGTCTCAAAGGAGGTTTGAAAGGGAAAAGGTGGACTTGGACCATGCAAGACTTCCACTGCACTCCGATGAAAGAGTAACTAATTCCAAGTTCATCCTTGTACTCTTATTGCCTTTTTACTCTTAGTTGAAGATTTTGGTGAGGCAATGGGGTTAAAGGGCCAAGATTGATCCCGTTTTGGTGCTTGATGACAAAGGGGGAGAAAATAAGGCCAAAGCAAGAAATGGATCAGCTACCACTTGAGAATTTTGAAAATAGTAGAATAGAGCTTTTGGTTTGTCAAAACTTTCTTATTGTCTCTTTTGTCAAAAGTTGGTCTCTTGTGGGGAGAATGGATGATTATGGGAAAAAGGGGGAGTTTTTGAAATCTTTGATCAATTTCTCTTGGAACAACTCTCTTTATGTCTCAACAAGTGTGTTTGACTTAGAGATAGGAAATTGAGTTTGATTTGCAAAAACAAACCAAGTGGTGGCAAAGAATGATCCAAATATGCCAAATTTGAATCAAAACAATTTTGTGTTTTCATTTGCATTGATGTTGCACTTCTTTTAGTTGCTTTTTATTGTGTTGGCATAAATCACCAAAAAGGGGGAGATTGAAAGGGAAATGTGCCCTTGGGCCATTTCTAAGTGTTTTGGTGATTTAGTGTCCAACACAAGGACTTAAGTGATAAACTATGCCAAATTGTGGATAAGGTGCAAATCAATATAAAGGTATGATTCTAGACTTAGTACATTGGTTTTTGTGTGCTAACATGTTTGTCTAAGTGTTAGAATCAGAGGAAATTCAACTGGAAAAGCTTGGCTCGAAGCAGCCAAAAGTCTGCTCAGTCTGGGTGCACCGGACTGTCCGGTGGTGCACCGGACAGTGTCCGGTGCGCCAGGCTGGCTCTGGCGAACTGGCTGCTCTCGGGACTTCGACGGCGGCGTACGGCTATAAATCACCGGACTGTCCGGTGGTGCACCGGACTGTCCGGTGAGCCAACAGTCGGTCGGGCCAACGGTCGGCCGCAAAATCCGCGCGCGACGCGTGGCAAGTGCCAACGGTCGGAAGGGACACCGGACTGTCCGGTGTGCACCGGACAGTGTCTGGTGCGCCAACGGCTCCAAGACTGCAACGGTCGGCTTCGCCAAATAAGGAAAGAAATCCGCACCGGACAGTGTCCGGTGGTGCATCGGACTGTCCGGTGCGACAGGCGACAGAAGGCAAGAATTGCCTTCTTGAAATGCTCTCAACGGCTCCTAGCTGTCTTGGGGCTATAAAAGGGACCCCTAGGCGCATGGAGGAACACACCAAGCATTCTCTAAGCATTCCTAAGCACCAAGACTTCGATTCCGCGCATTTGATTCTTTGTGATAGCAACTAGAGCTCCATTTGAGTTGTGAACTCGTCGGGTTGTGTTGTGAGCTCTTGTTGTGACTTGTGTGCGCGTTGGTACTCTGATTTCGTGTCTTGTGTGCGTTGCTCATCCCTCCCTTACTCCACGCTTCTTTGTGAACTTCAAAGTGTAAGGGCGAGAGGCTCCAAGTTGTGGAGATTCCTCGCAAGTGGGATATAGTAAAGTGAAAGCAAAACACCGTGGTATTCAAGTGGGTCTTTGGACCGCTTGAAAGGGGTTGATTGCAACCCTCGTCCGTTGGGACGCCACAACGTGGAGTAGGCAAGTGTTGGACTTGGCCGAACCATGGGATAAACCACTGTGCCATCTCTGTGTTGATCTCTTTGTGGTCATCGTGTTGTGCAAGTTCTCCTCTCTAGTCACTTGGCTTAATTGTGCTAACTCCTAATCAAGTTTTGTGGATTAAGTTTCAAGTGTTTTACAGGATCACCTATTCACCCCCCCTCTAGGTGCTCTCAAATTCGGAGAACCCCAGTCAACCCACCAATTATGAGGATCCACCTACGCCTGAGGTTTAGAAGTTCTTCGTGCTCCTTAAAGCTGCCGAAGAGCCGTTGCATGAGCACACGAAAGTGACCGTCCTTGTGTTTGTGACTCGACTTATGGCTATTAAGTCTAAATTTTCATTCTCAAACAACTGCTACAAGGAGCTTCTGAACTTGATCAGTGATGTACTTCCGGAGAATCACAAGATGCCAAAGGACATGTATCCATCTAAGAAGTTGCTATCTGGTCTCGGTATGGACTATGAAAAATCGATGTCTGTGACAATAACTGTATGCTTTTATGGAAGGAGACCGCGAGTGAGAAGAAGTGTACAATATGTGGTGAGCGTAGATTCGTAGAGGTTGAAAACGATGATGGTTTGACCGTGACGACGGAGATTGCACGTAAACAGCTTCGTTACATTCCTCTTATACCTCGGTTGAAACATTTGTTCATCTCCAAGAATACAACCAGACACATGAGGTGGCACAAAGAAGGGGTACGTGAGAATCCAGATGTCATGGCACACCCAGCTGATACATATGCATGGAAGGCACTAGATGTCTTTGATTCTAGCTTTGCTGATGAAGTGCGGAATGTCTGCTTTGGTTTGGTAACATATGGTTTCTCGCCTTTCAATCTAACTACACTGTCCTACTCATGCTGGCCCATCTTTGCTGTTCCATACAACCTTTCGCCAGCTCTTTGCATGAAATATGAATTTATTTTCTTGTGTCTTGTAATACCTGGTCCGGATCATCCTGGAACAAAGATTGATGTGATGATGAGAACCCTGATTAAAGAATTGAAAATTTTGTGGGAAGGAGTCGAGGCATACGATTGTTACAAGAAACAGAATTTCAACCTGAGAGCTGTGTTTTTGTGGTCTATTCACGATTTTATGGCTTATGGTATCTTTGCTAGATGGAGTTGCATGGGATTTTGACATGTCCGATATGTGTTGAAGACACTTTATGCTTCCGACTAAAGTTTGGTGGAAAGATATGTTACTTTGATTGCCATAGATGTTTTTTGCCAGAGGATCACCCGTTCAGGTTCGATAGGAACACTTTTAAAAAGGACATGATTGTGACGAGGGGACCACCCAAGCGTCTTAGTGGTCCAGAGATTCTCGTGATACTTAATGATTTGAAACTAAACGAACACGGAAATCATTTTGAAGGTTATGGAACTGAGCATAATTGGACTCACAAATGTGGTCTATGGGAACTCCCTTATATGAAAGCCTTGATTCTAATGGATAACATTGATGTGATTCATCAGGAACGAAATATGGGTGAAAGCATTATCAACACTTGCCTAAATATCACTGACAAAACAAAAGACAACCCTAAGGCTAGAAAATACTTGGCCTTAATTTGTAGACGACCAACTCTGGAGATAGGAGAGAACCAGAAGAAGCCACATGCTCCTTTCAGTCTTAAACCTAAAAGGAAGAAACAATTGATGAAATGGTTGAAAAACTTAAAGTTCCCAGATGGTTACGTCGCGAGCTTTAGAAGGTCTGTGAATTTGAAGACGGACAAGTTTTCTGGGTTGAAGAGTCATGACTACCACATAATAATGGATAGACTCCTTCCTGTTATGTTTCGTGGTTTTGTAAAAAATGATGTCTGGAAAGCATTAGCGGAGCTAAGCTACTTTTATAGACATCTTTGTGCTAAAGAAATAAAGAAAGAGATGATGGAAAAGCTTAAGCAACAAATACCGGTTTTGGTATGCAAACTTGAAAAATATTTCCTCTAGGTTTCTTCAATCCGATGCAACATCTACTTGTTCACCTACCATACAAAGCTAAGGTAGGAGGTCCTGTGCAGTATAGATGGATGTATCACTTTGAAAGGACACTAAAGAAGCTACGTGCAATGGTTGGTAATAAGAGACGAGTTGAAGGGTGCATTGCTGAAGAATTCAAATGCAAAGAGATAGCATCATTCACGGGCCTATACTTTGTAGAGGAACACAATGTCAATGCCCTTGCGTTGCGGTATCATGTCGATGAGCCCCCTATCAGTGATCTTGAAATTTTTCAATGGAGAGGCAAAACTGTAGGACCCAGCACAGCATACTGTTTCACCAATGATGAATGGAAGACTGCTTTACTCTACATGTATAACAACATGGAAGAGATGAGTTAGTTTCTTCTCTAAGTGTAAACTTAATTTTTAGTCATTATCGCTATCATTGTTTTTCTTATACTAAAAGGTTTTGTTTCCTTATACTAACAGTGAATTTGATTCTCAAAATTGGATGTCTGGCCGTGAACGTGACCCGATTCGTCGAGAAGGAAAAGATGGGGGACCTAATTTCTTGTGTTGGTTTCGAGATTATGTAGATATAAATGACAATATACACCTAGACCTTCGACAATTGTCCCTAGGAGCAGTAACTGCCATACGTTATGGTCGGTATGATATCAATGATTTCCGTTTCCGTTCTACAAGGTTTGAAGATGCTCATCCTCTAGCAGCCACGACAAATTCCAGAGTTTTAACTAGAGCTGTCGATGATGAAGGGAAGATGACTAATTATTGTGGAATCATTAATGATATACTCGAGTACAAGTTTTTCGGAGATAAACAACTCAAAGTGGTGTTCTTCGATTGTGATTGGTTTTCTCCAAATAAAACGCGAGAAAACCAATATGGCATGGTGGAAGTCAAACACAATGATCGATTACAAGGACACGACACTATAATCCTTGTCCATCAATGCGAGCAGGTGTCACATCCGGTTTTGGAAGGTAAACCGAATGCGAACCATGTACGTGCTAGGATCAGAAATTCACGTACACAACGATTACATAAATGACTCATCATAGCACAATGCTTCGAATAAAAATAAGGAATAAGTAATGATATTAAATACAAGAGTCATTTACATAATATAAATCAAAGTGCACATAATAGAAACGTAGCCAACGTAAATAACCCACCACATGCAGCTGACTGGGGGAGGTCGCTAGCCTAATCCTCGAACTCATCGAAGTCCTGGAACTCCTAGAGATCCGCCTCGATGCCTTCTTATTTACCTGAGCATAGATTGCACCAAAGGCAACCTGGTGTTTTGTGAAAGCAAGGGTGAGTACACATCAACGTACTCAGCAAATGTCCCATTTGGCTGAGGTGGACTAGCTTTATGTGGGGTTAAGCTCAAGCAGTTGCTTTTAGTTGGTCAGGTATTTATTATTAGTGGAAGCCAAATTTTAGCAATAACCAACTCGTGAATCATTTCCTCATCGAGGAAACATCATTATCATCGTCGAACCAAAACCATTAATAGAACCATTGAATATCATATCATCTGTATCTCTAATCAAAGAGGATCCCAAGGCCACTCATAACCATGAGCACGGCTGATATATCAGTTTCATAACACTGTGCAGAGGTTGCACACTTTACCCATGAGCCGTGATTCCCTTTCTACCCGAGGATCGTGACTCCCCATTGATCACTTCCAAGGTGAAATAGCAGGGTCTCACTACGTGGCTTTTCCCTAGGGTCCTCACTATGCGAATGTTGGAAATGACCATTGCATAAAGTCCATCTGACGCCCCAAAACCTATACCTCTGTCCTCAAGAAAAAGCCGTGGGACGATGCCCGTACCCAGATCCCTGAGCGAGAATATAGGAGCCATAACAGATGCCTCCGTTTCCCAATGACCAAAAACCAGCACCCAACATAAGACTTCCCTAATTACTTGGCCAAGGGCGTCCCATACCACCCTCATGGTTGCACTGTTTTCCTGGGGTGTCACTCCCCGAATAGGTCCTTACGGAGAGGCACTCAGGAAACAGCCTGAGTCCCCTAAAGTATCACAGGACCATCATCGGGATAACGTCATTGTATCATAAGTGTTCACATCATGTTCATTGATTAAAATAAAGCGATAGCATGAAGCTAACCATAATAACCCAAAAGGTAATCAAGGACAAGGTAAATACAAAGCTAGTCAATCCTTAGTTTGATCATGGTATGCGGGTTGATGAATTATAAAGTAAATGGGACATAATAGGTCAGAGGACACTTGCCTTCACCAAACAGATGCTCAGGGTCTTCAATCTCATAGAACTCGAAGAACCAGACCACTTGGTCGCCAACGCTTGACCGTCGATTCCTCGAAGCTTGGAAACGAACCACAATCTATTCGCGACGCGCAGCGAATACGAACAGACATAGACAAACAAACATATACATGCATAAGAACATTACACTATACAAAAGAAACCATTATAAAAACATGTACTATAAAATAGAGATCGCTTCTACAGTCACGCGAGGAAACAAGCGTTGAAATCGAAACTATGGTTGAGGCGGTATGGTTTTCGGAAGGTTTACATAATAAACGCGTAACCTATGTTCTAGGTTGATTTTAATTAATATAAATCATTTGTGGAAGATACTCTAAAGAAATATCTAATGTGGCATTAATCGAGATTGTAATTTGATCGGAAACCACATTTTTAAACTGGTCGGATTATATTTATGAACATGACGCATAAGACTCGCTATGTTTAAACATATAATAAATTTATAAACGACATGATATACGGGTACCACTAAATTATATCGTTTTATAATAAACGAATATTGAATATAACGTCTAAGTCGGCATAATCGCTTAACAGGTTTGATCGAACTGTTATTTTAACTAACCAGCGCTAAACAAGAAATTAATTATTTAACATGAACGATGCGGCGAGGCGATTTTATCAAAGCGCATGAATAGAGATTTATGCGAGCGGCGACGCGAGCGAACAACATGTGAATTAGCACGCGCGACGACACATGAAACAACCCTGCGACACGCGCGAAGGAGCACACGGACAGCACACACGATAACACGTGACTATGTGCGACTAACGCGTGACGACGCGCGCGAACAGCACGCGACAACACGTGAACCATACGCGTGGCGTGAACGCGCGAACGAACGACGATGACGTACAAGCAGCACGCGAATGACACGCGAAATAGCATGCCACCGCATGCGGAACAGGCCACGCGACAGACAGAGAAAAACTAATTAGATGACGTGCTTAAACTAAACAAGTATTAAGTAAATAAAAAGTATTCAAGTTAATATTAACCATGTTAATGTTTATTATCAAAGCGCAAGTTGAATACTACACTTTTAATCTAATTAGAATATTAATCTAACAATTATTAGTCGAGCAAACTTTAAGTTAACAATCTAAAATATGCGACCTGACGAATTAACATTATTAACATGAGTGTTTATAAGAGAACACAATTTATTATAACGCGTAGACGCCGCGCGACACACGTGATCGACACGTGAGATACGCGCGACACGAACACGTGAAGGAATGTCGACGACGCGCAAACAACACGCGAATAATATGCGACGACGCACGAACACACACGACCTAGCGCGCGGACAACGCGCGGCGATGCGCACGATCCGCACGCGCGACACGCGAAAACAACGCTTGGTGACGCGCGCAAAACAGCCTGCGCGACCCAACATGCCCTCGTGCGCGGAACAACATCCACGACATACGAGAAATACTTAAATAGATGTCGCGCATATACTAAGCGAGTATTAATTCAAAGTGTTTGAGTTGGCATAATCAAATTAACACATATTTGTAAGACACAAGTTAGAACTATAAATTAGTTTTAATTGGAGTCATTTTTTAACCACTAATAAATGAACAAATAATTAATTACTTGAGATCTGCGACATACCAAAATAATGTTACTAATACAAAATTGATGCTGTTATGAAGTTAACGCAACTGGGACGAGTCGTGACGGGTTTTCGACGTAAATTATATTGAATAAATAGCATTTCTCGAATTTAAACTACGCAGCGCGATTCTATTGGTCGAAGCGAAGCCACCCGAAAGGCCACATGGGGACACAGCCACATAGGATGAAAAGGAGTAGGATCTAATGTGGCTGGCATCTTCCCAAATCCCAACTGCACAGTTGGTTTCTTCTCATCTCCTTCTTCCCAAACGCACAAACACAGCACGACTTCTTCTTCCACGGACGGAACAGAGAACAGAGGGAGAGGAGGTCGACTAGCAGGGATCTCGCCGGGGCCATGGGCCATGGCCCACGCTGGCTGCAGGGCGAGCTCGGCCGGCCGCGCACCGCGAGCCACGCCAGGCCGCACCCAGCAGGGGCGAGCTCGGCCGACCGTGCGCCGCGAGCCACGCCATGCCGCACCCAGCAGGGGCGAGCTCGGGCGGTTGCGATGGCCGACGCATTTGCCGATCCGCAGGGGGCCGGGGCGCGAGAGGGAGAATAGCGGAGGGGGCCGTGTCGTGCAGTGGGCAATGCTTGTCGGGGGCTCGTCGGAGGTCCAAGGCGATGGGAGCAGGGCTGGCCGCCGTGCAGGGAAGCAATGGAGCAGGAGGTGTGTCGTGTCGGGGACGAAGGGAGAAGAAGAGTACTCACCTTGTATGACAATCGGTAACCGAAGGGCGTCTACTCTATCTGATCTAGATCTGATCTGGGGAAAGTGGAGGGGTGGCGAGGAGTGATGTGTGCGTATATATACAGGAGTGGTGCAGCAAGGCGGTTGCGCGCACCACACGCGGGGCGTTGCGCGACAGGACAAGGTAAAATGAGGTGACCGCGACCGAGCGAAAAAGACAATTGCATGAGACAGTGTAAGGCAGACTGACTTAGGCGGGTTAGATAAAATTAGATGAAGACAGTCAGAGCTAGCCTGCGGGCCCAAAATGACGAGGATAGCCAACGCGGGCAGCATGCTGTTCGCGAGAAGACGCGATTCGGTGATCTCGCGAAAAAAAGGTAAGAGGTTTGGAATAGGTTCGACGAGAGGAAGAAATATATATATTTTCGCGTTTCCATGATTTTTGTAGATTTCACAAATACTAAAATTTAGGTATTTAATTAATATTAGGGAGACTGAAATTCATATTTAATACTCGAAGGAACGTTTCGAAGGTTCTCAAAAGCCTCCGGAAACAAGATCAAGATAATTCGATATAGTTTGAAAAACCGTTACATCCATAAACATTATGCAACGACATGAATGCAACAATCAAAGCTTCTCCAGGATTTTATTTTACTACGCCAAAAGCTCATATATATATCTATACTACTTATTAAGAAGGTAAGAGCAGTCTGCCTCCCTTACGTTCTGTCGTTCTGTCGTCCCTCAATCTCCACCGTCCATCCCACATTCCTGTTTTACGTGCGTCGCCCGTCAGCTGTCCTGCGTGCGTCGCCTCCCATCCACCCCTTCCCCATCCGCGCGAGCAACGTAGCTCCCTCTACCCCCTCCTGTTCACAGTTCTCCGCACGCTGGCAACCACTCCCTCCCTCCGCCTCCACCTCCACCGTCGGGCGCACCCTACCCCTCGCTCTGGACCTCCCCAAGACGTTGGAGTCCTCCGTCCCCACGCCTCGCTGGACCCGCCATCACTGCCTCCCTGTTGGGCCACGAAACCCTAGCGGCGCTTGCAGCGCCTAGATACCGCGTCCCGCTCCTTGGCGCCTCCGCCCGTGCCCTACTCCCACCGACGTCGTCTCCTCGCTGGGCCACGGATCCCCTCCGGATCGACGGTTGCGTCACCTGGCCACGCCGTCGGATCGGTGGTGCAGCGCGCGGTGCAGGAGATGGTGGAGGACCCGCTCGGTTGCTGGCCCACGCGCCGTCCTCATGGACCTCAAGCCCGACACCATGGACTCCGTGCGCTCGGGCCCCTTCGGCCAGATCTTCCGCCCTGACAATTTCGTCTTCCAGTCCGGCGCCGGCAACAACTGGGCCAAGGGCCTCTACACCGATGGCGCCGGCTAGAACAGGAACCGCACCCGCCATCCGCGACCGGCAACCACCTACCTGCATCCTCTATCCGCCAGCGATGTTGGTGCCCCCACCGGCAACCGCTAGGTCCCTCTCCACCTCCTTCCTCTCGCCCTCCGTAGCCCCCTCCCTCCCTTGCTGTCTCACTATTGCTTTTCCACTTCTGTAGGTGTCCCTGTGGGAGTCTGTAACACTATAAAAGTCATCAAATAAAAATAATACATTTGGTTATTAATGATATTTATGATAATTACTTTTCTTTTAAGTGTTTGTTATTTATTTGCCTTTGGAATGATTTTTGACTTCTCATAATTGATTTTTGGATATTTAATAAACATTTCTTGTTAAATGAAAATCCTAGTAAATTAATAATATAATTATTAGTCCCAAAAAATATAAATATTATTTATAAATAGTTTTGGTTTAAACATTATGAATTTCATGGTTATTCAAAAGAATATTTTGAATTTGAAAAAGAAATAGAAAAAAAGAAAAAAAAACTAACTAACCTAACCCTAACCGGCCCACTAAGGGCCCAACTAGAAGGAGACGCCGCCCCTGACCTAGCCGCCCCTGTTTCTTTGCACAGCAGCCGCCGCCTCTGTCTTCTTCCTCCAAGCCGAGCGCCGCCCCCTGCTCCCTGTGCTTCTCCCTCCCTCGCTTCCCTCTCCCCGGCCGCGACCCCGCCCCTACCCCGCCGATCCCAGCCCCGAGCCGCCGAGCAGCGACCCCGTGCACGCCGCGCGCAACCCGCACCGGCCCGACGACCCGCCCAGCCGCGCAAGCCTCGCAGACCCACACACCGAGCACCGCGCGCCCCTACGCACCAGGATGTCGACCGCGCCAGCGACCTGAGCCGCTGCACCGAGGACCGTGACGCGCCACGCCGTGCGCAGGACCAAGACCCCGACTGAGCAGCCGTGTCGAGCCACGTCCGTTCCTTCTTCGCGAGTAATAGAGTTTACTGCCATCCATTTTCTCTCCCTCCCCCGTTACTCCCTCTCCCCATTGATGGACTCCATTAATGGTGCTTGAAGACGCCGCGCCCTCTCATCTCCCCTCGCCCTCGCCTATAAAATGGATGCCGAGCCTCCTCCCTTCCTCCCCCAAGTTCTCTCTAGGTCCTCACATTCGCGCCCTGCTCTTTGAACCACGTCGGACAGCCTCGACTGAGCCCCTACAACCGAACCCCTCCGTGCTCTTCCTCTCGCCGCCGAAGCTCCGTCCACGCTCACCATCCGCCGTCAACGCGACCGCGCAGCACCCCGACTGGACCTTCCGCGCCTCGTTGTTTGAACGTCGTCGCCGGAGCTCGTCCGCGTAGCACCTCGACCGTGCTCACGCTGTTCGTCGATCGTCCGCCATCTGTGGAGACTCACCGGAGTTCGTCCACGCCGCTCGACGTCGTACCTCGCCATCCGAACACTCACCGACGACCGTGTCCATTCTTTGCCCACCAAGACCGTCGTTCATCCCATGGTTGAAAACAACCCCAACCCGTTAATGTATTTTCTAAATCGTGTTTGAATTACTTTATTGATCTTATGAATTATTGTTGTAATATTGATGCGATTTGGCGATTCACGCGTATGATTTTTAGAGATGCGATGTATACGTGTAGCCAAAATTGAACCCCGCGACAACGCTTTAATATGCGTATGATTTTATAATTCTAAAAATAAGCACGGTCACTATTCACTAACCCAGCGATTGTCATAATAGAAATGTTTATAATTAATTTTGTTTTTGTGTGTGGAGCGATAATCGGTTAGTATTAATATAAGTGATATAAGAAATTGAAATGGGAATTTAAAGCCACGTATTTTCGGTCGAATGAAAATATATAGATTTTACTATTCATAATTGAAAGGGAAATGTGCCCTTGGGCCATTTCTAAGTATTTTGGTGATTTAGTGTCTAACACAAGTGCTTAAATATAAAATGGTGGACAAAGTACAAACCAAGGATAAAGGTATGTTTCTCAGACTTAGTACATTGTTTTATGAACTAATGTATTGTGTCTAAGTGCTGGAAACAGGAAAAATCCAATTGGAAATGTCTTGGCTCGAGCAGCCAAGAATCTGCTCAGTCTGGGAGCACTGGACTGTCCGGTGGTGCACCGGACAGTGTCCGGTGCGCCAGGCTGATCCGAGTGAACTGGCCGCTCTCGGGAATTTCACCGGCGACGTACGGCTATAATTCACCGGACTGTCCGGTGTGCACCAGACTGTCCGGTGAGCCAACGGTCGGCCGGGCCAACGGTCAGCCGCGCGATCTGCGCGGGACACGTGGCCGAGCCAACGGCTAGAAGGGGGCACCGGACTGTCCGGTGTGCACCGGACATGTCCGGTGCGCCAACGACTCCAAGTCTGCCAACGGTCGGCTGCGTCAGTTAAGGAAAGAAATCGGGCACCGGACAGTGTCCGGTGTGCACCGGACTGTCCGGTGCGCCAGACGGCAGAAGGCAAGAATTGCCTTCCCAGATTGCTCTCAACGGCTCCTAGCTGCCTTGGGGCTATAAAAGGGACCCCTAGGCGCATGGAGGAGTACACCAAGCATTCCTACAACATTCCTAAGCACCAAGACATCGATTCCGCGCCTTTGATTCATTGTGTTAGCATATAGAGCTCTAGTGGAGTTGTGAACTCATTGAGTTGTGTTGCGAGCTCTTGTTGCGACTTGTGTGCGCGGTGTTGCTGTGATTTCTTGTCTTGAGTGTGTTGCTGATCCCTCCCTTGCTCCGTGCTTCTTTGTGAATTTCAAGTGTAAGGGCGAGAGGCTCCAAGTTGTGGAGATTCCTCGCAAACGGGATTGAGAAAAAGCAAGCAAAACACCGTGGTATTCAAGTGGGTCTTTGGACCGCTTGAGAGGGGTTGATTGCATCCCTCGTCCGTTGGGACGCCACAACGTGGAGTAGGCAAGTGTTGGTCTTGGCCGAACCACGGGATAACCACCGTGCCATCTCTGTGATTGATTTCTTGTGGTTATTGTGTTTTGACTTCTCTCTAGCCACTTGGCAATTATTGTGCTAACGATTAACCAAGTTTTTGTGGCTTAAGTTTTCAAGTTTCACAGGATCACCTATTCACCCCCCTCTAGGTGCTCACAATTGGTATCAGAGCCGTTCTCTTCAAGAAGGGACTAATCGCCCGAAGAGATGGATCCTAAGGGAAAGGGAATGGTGGTCGACAACAACGAGAAAGAGTCTATCTTCAACGAGCTGAAGAATGACAAGCCTACCGACTTGGGCTCAAGCCACAAGCGCAAAGACGGGAAGAAGAAGAAGACAAGGCGCATCAAGGAGATCGTCTACTACGACAGCGACGAATCTTCCTCTTCCCAAAAGGATGACGACGACGACTATGAGAAAAAGAAAACGGTCAATTCGAACTTTTCTTTTGATTACTCGCGTATTCCTCAAAGTGCAAATGCTCATTTATTATCTATTCCACTTGGTAAACCTCCTCATTTTGATGGAGAGGACTACGGTTTTTGGAGTCACAAAATGCATAGTCACTTGTTCTCTCTTCATCCTAGTATATGGGAGATTGTAGAGAGTGGAATGCACTTTGATAGCTTGGATAGTCCTATTTTTATTAATGAACAAATTCATAGAAATGCACAAGCTACTACTGTGTTGTTAGCCTCCTTGTGCAGGGATGAGTACCATAAGGTGAGCGGCTTGGACAATGCCAAGCAAATCTGGGACACCCTCAAGATCTCTCATGAGGGGAATGACGTCACCTTGCTCACCAAGATGGAGCTGGTAGAAGGCGAGCTCGGAAGATTTGCGATGATAAGGGGCGAGGAGCCAACCCAAACATACAACCGGCTCAAGACCCTTATCAACAAAATAAGGAGCTATGGAAGCACGCGATGGACGGACCATGACGTCGTCCGACTATTACTAAGGTCCTTTACCATTCTTGATCCTCATTTGGTGAATAATATTCGTGAGAATCCCAGGTACACCAAAATGTCGCCCGAAGAAGTCCTTGGAAAATTCGTAAGCGGGCGAATGATGATCAAGGAGGCGAGGTACGTGGACGACGCGTCGAACGGTCCAATCCATGAGCCTCAACCCATTGCTCTCAAGGCAACAAGGAGCAAGGAGGCGTTACCCAGCAAGGTAGCACAAATTGAGGCCGCCGGACTTAATGATGAAGAGATGGCCCTCATCATCAAGAGATTCAAGACGACGCTTAAGGGTCGCAAGGGACAGCCAAGCAAGACCAAAGCCAAGGGGAAGCGCTCATGCTTCAAATGCGGTAAGATTGGTCATTTTATTGCTAACTGTCCTGATAATGAAAGTGACCAGGAACACGGGAGCAAGAGGGAAAGGAAGAAAAATTACAAGAAGGCCAAGGTCGAGGCACATCTAGGAAAGGAGTGGGACTCGGATTGCTCCTCCTCCGACTCCGACAATGAAGGACTCGCCGCCACCGCCTTCAACAAGTCATCCCTCTTCCCCAACGAGCGTCACACATGCCTTATGGCAAGGGAGAAGAAGGTATGTAGTCGAAACTCTACTTATGCTTCTTCAAGTGAGGACGAATCTAGTGATGAGGATGAAATTGATTATTCATGTTTATTTAAGGGCCTAGATAGAACCAAGGTAGATAAAATTAATGAATTAATTGATGCCTTGAATGATAAGAATAGGCTTTTAGAAAAACAAGAAGATTTGTTGTATGAAGAACATGACAAATTTGTAGAAGCACAAAAATCTCATGCTTTAGAAGTTAAAAGAAATGAAATGCTTTCCTGTGAATTATCTTCTTGCCATGAGACGATTTCTAGCTTAAGGAGCATTAATGATAATTTGAATGCTAAGATAGAAATAGCTAGTAAATCAACAACTTGTGTAGAAAATGTTGTTATTTGCAATAGATGTAAAGACTTTGATATTGATGCTTGTAGTGAACACATAGCTTCTATTGCAAAGTTAAATGATGAAATGGCTAGTCTTAATGCCCAACTTAAGGCTAGCAAAAGTGATTTTGATAAACTAAAATTTGCTAGGGATGCCTACACGATTGGTAGACACCCCTCAATTAAGGATGGGCTTGGCTTCAAGAGAGAAGCCAAGAACTTAACAAGCCATAAGGCTCCCATCTCCGCCAAGGAGAAAGGGAAGGCTCCAATGGCAAGTAGTACTAAAAAGAACCATGCTTTTATGTACAATGATAGAAGACAGTCTCATAGGAGTTGTAATACTTTTGATTCACATGCCTATGACTCTTATGCTATGTATGCTTCCAGTTCTTCCTATATGCATGGTAGAGATATGCCTAGGAAAAATATTCATCATGTGCCTAGGAAGAATATTGTTCATGTTCCTAGAAAAGTTATGAATGGTCCCTCTACAATTTATCATGCTTTAAATGCTTCCTTTGCTATTTGTAGAAAGGATAGGAAGATAGTTGCTAGGAAATTAGGGACAAAATGCAAGGGTGATAAAGCTTGCATTTGGGTCCCTAAGGAAATTGTGACTAACCTTGTAGGACCCAACAAGAGTTGGGTACCTAAGACCCAAGCCTAAATTTGCCTTGCAGGTTTATGCATCCGGGGGCTCAAGCTGGATTATCGACAGCGGATGCACAAACCATATGACGGGAGAGAAGAAGATGTTCACCTCCTACGTCAAGAATAAGGATTCCCAGGATTCAATCATATTCGGTGATGGGAACCAAGGCAAGGTGAAAGGTTTAGGCAAGATTGCAATATCCAATGAGCACACTATCTCTAATGTGTTTTTAGTTGAGTCTCTTGGATATAATTTACTATCTGTCAGTCAATTATGTAATATGGGATATAATTGTCTATTTACAAATGTAGATGTGTCTGTCTTTAGAAGAAGTGATGGTTCACTAGCATTTAAGGGTGTACTAGACGGCAAACTTTATTTAGTTGATTTTGCAAAAGAGGAGGCCGGTCTAGATGCATGCTTAATCACTAAGACTAGCATGGGCTGGCTGTGGCATCGCCGCTTAGCTCATGTGGGGATGAAGAACCTTCACAAGCTTCTAAAGGGAGAACACGTGATAGGTTTGACTAACGTGCAATTCGAAAAAGATAGACCTTGTGCAGCTTGTCAAGCAGGTAAACAAGTGGGAGGAGCACATCACAGCAAGAATGTGATGACCACTTCAAGACCTCTGGAGCTGCTGCATATGGACCTCTTTGGACCCGTCGCCTATCTGAGCATAGGAGGAAGTAAGTATGGTCTAGTTATTGTTGATGACTTTTCCCGCTTCACTTGGGTGTTCTTTTTGCAGGATAAGTCTGAAACCCAAGGGACCCTCAAGCGCTTCCTCAGGAGAGCTCAAAATGAGTTTGAGCTCAAGGTGAAAAAGATAAGGAGCGACAACGGGTCCGAATTCAAGAATCTTCAAGTGGAGGAGTTTCTTGAGGAGGAGGGGATCAAGCACGAGTTCTCCGCTCCCTACACACCACAGCAAAATGGTGTGGTAGAGAGGAAGAACAGGTCGCTCATCGATATGGCGAGGACGATGCTGGGAGAGTTCAAGACCCCCGAGTGCTTTTGGTCGGAAGCCGTGAACACGGCTTGCCACGCCATCAACAGGGTCTACCTTCATCGCCTCCTCAAGAAGACGTCGTATGAGCTGCTTACCGGTAACAAACCCAATGTATCGTACTTTCGTGTATTTGTAAATGCTACATTCTAGTGAAGAAGGGTAGGAATTCCAAATTTGCTCCCAAAGCTGTAGAAGGGTTTTTGTTAGGATATGACTCAAATACGAAGGCGTATAGAGTCTTCAACAAATCATCGGGTTCGGTTGAAGTCTCTAGCGACGTTGTATTTGATGAGACTAATGGCTCTCCAAGAGAGCAAGTTGTTGATCTTGATGATGTAGATGAAGAAGATGTTCCGACGGCCGCTATACGAACCATGGCGATTGGTGATGTACGACCACAAGAACAAAAGGAGCAAGATCAACCTTCTTCCTCAACTATGGTGCAGCCCCCAACTCAAGACGATGAACAGGTTCATCAACAGGAGGCGTGTGATCAAGGGGGAGCACAAGATGATCATGTGATAGAGGAAGAAGCGCAAGCGGCACCTCCAACCCAAGTTCGAGCGATGATCCAAAGGGATCATCCCGTCGACCAAATTTTGGGTGATATTAGCAAGGGAGTAACTACTCGTTCAAGATTAGTTAATTTTTGTGAGCATTACTCCTTTGTCTCTTCCATTGTACCTTTCAGGGTAGAAGAGGCCTTGCTAGATCCGGACTGGGTGTTGGCCATGCAAGAGGAGCTCAACAACTTCAAGAGGAATGAAGTTTGGACGCTGGTGCCTCATCCTAAGCAAAATGTTGTGGGAACCAAGTGGGTGTTCCGCAACAAACAAGACGAGCACGGAGTGGTGACAAGGAACAAGGCTCGACTTGTGGCAAAAGGTTATGCCCAAGTCGCAGGTTTGGACTTTGAGGAGACGTTTGCTCCTGTGGCTAGGCTAGAATCAATTCGTATCTTGCTAGCATATGCCGCTCACCATTCTTTCAGGTTGTACCAAATGGATGTGAAGAGCGCTTTCCTCAATGGGCCGATCAAGGAGGAGGTGTACGTGGAGCAACCCCCTGGCTTCGAGGATGAACGGTACCCCGACCACGTCTGTAAGCTCTCTAAGGCGCTCTATGGACTTAAGCAAGCCCCAAGAGCATGGTATGAATGCCTTAGAGACTTTTTAATTGCTAATGCTTTCAAGGTTGGGAAAGCCGATCCAACTCTTTTCACTAAGATTTGTGATGGTGATCTTTTTGTGTGCCAAATTTATGTCGATGACATAATATTTGGTTCTACTAATAAAAAGTCTTGTGAAGAGTTTAGCAGGGTGATGACGCAGAAATTCGAGATGTCGATGATGGGCGAGTTGAACTACTTCCTTGGATTCCAAGTGAAGCAACTCAAGGACGGCACCTTCATCTCTCAAACGAAATACACGCAAGACTTGCTGAAGCGGTTTGGAATGAAGGATGCCAAGCCCGCAAAGACTCCAATGGGGACCGACGGACACACTGATCTCAACAAAGGAGGTAAGTCCGTTGATCAAAAAGCATACCGGTCAATGATAGGGTCATTACTTTACTTATGTGCTAGTAGACCGGATATTATGCTTAGCGTATGCATGTGTGCTAGATTTCAATCCGATCCTAAGGAGTGTCACTTAGTGGCTGTAAAGCGAATCCTTAGATATTTAGTTGCTACGCCTTGCTTCGGGCTCTGGTATCCAAAGGGGTCTACCTTTGACTTAATTGGGTATTCAGATTCCGACTATGCTGGATGTAAGGTCGATAGGAAGAGTACAACGGGGACGTGCCATATCTTAGGAAGGTCCCTGGTGTCATGGAACTCTAAGAAACAAACTTCCGTTGCCCTATCCACCGCTGAGGCCGAGTATGTTGCCGCAGGACAGTGTTGCGTGCAACTACTTTGGATGAGGCAAACCCTTAGGGACTTTGGCTACAATCTGAGCAAAGTCCCACTCCTATGTGATAATGAGAGTGCTATCCGCATGGCGGAAAATCCTGTTGAACACAGCCGCACAAAGCACATAGACATCCGGCATCACTTTTTGAGAGACCACCAGCAAAAGGGAGATATCGAAGTGTTTCATGTTAGCACCGAGAACCAGCTAGCCGATATCTTTACCAAGCCTCTAGATGAGAAGACCTTTTGCAGGTTGCGTAGTGAGCTAAATGTCTTAGATTCGCGGAACTTGGATTGATTTATAGCATACATGTATTTATGCCTTTGATCATGTTCCTTATGCATTTTGTTGCTTAGTTATGGTGCTCAAGTTGTACAAACACTCCCTGGACCTCACAAGTCCGTTGCAAAGTGATGCACATGTTTAGGGGGAGATGTGTTACAACTTGACCCTTTGAGACTAACCATGTGCTTGAGTTTGCTTATTTTAGTCTCAAAGGAGGTTTGAAAGGGAAAAGGTGGACTTGGACCATGAAAGACTTCCAGTGCACTCCGATGAGAGGGTAACTTATTCCAAGTTCATCTCATGTACTCTTATTGCCTTTGTATTCTTATTGAAGATTTTGGTGAGGCAATGGGGTTCAAGGACCAAGATTAATCCCGTTTTGGTGCTTGATGTCAAAGGGGGAGAAAATAAAGGCCAAAGCAATAAATGGATCAGCTACCACTTGAGAGATTTTGAAAATTGTAGAATAGAGCTTTTGGTTTGTCAAAACTCTTTTATTGTCTCTCTTGTCAAAAGTTGGCTTCTTGTGGGGAGAAGTGTTGATTATGGGAAAAAGGGGAGTTTTTGAAATCTTGAATCAATTTCTCTTGGAATCACTCTCTTTATCTCTTAACATGTGTGTTTGACTTAGAGATAGAAAGTTGAGTTTGATTTGCAAAAACAAACCAAGTGGTGGCAAAGAGTGATCCATATATGTCAAATTTGAATCAAAATAATTTGAGTTCTTATTTGAATTGGTTTTGTATTTGTTCTACTTGCTTTATATTGTGTTGGCATAAATCACCAAAAAGGGGGAGATTGAAAGGGAAATGTGCCCTTGGGCCATTTCTAAGTATTTTGGTGATTTAGTGTCTAACACAAGTGCTTAAATATAAAATGGTGGACAAAGTACAAACCAAGGATAAAGGTATGTTTCTCAGACTTAGTACATTGTTTTATGAACTAATGTATTGTGTCTAAGTGCTGGAAACAGGAAAAATCCAATTGGAAATGTCTTGGCTCGAGCAGCCAAGAATATGCTCAGTCTGGGAGCACCGGACTGTCCGGTGGTGCACCGGACAGTGTCTGGTGCGCCAGGCTGATCCGAGTGAACTGGTCGCTCTCGGGAATTTCACCGGCGACGTACGTCTATAATTCACCGGACTGTCCGGTGTGCACCGGACTGTCCGGTGAGCCAACGGTCGGCCGGGCCAACGGTCGGCCGCACGATCTGCGCGGGACACGTGGCCGAGCCAACGGCTAGAAGGGGGCACCGGACTGTCCGGTGTGCACCGGACATGTCCGGTGCGCCAACGGCTCCAAGTCTGCCAACGGTCGGCTGCGTCAGTTAAGGAAAGAAATCGGGCACCGGACAGTGTCCGGTGTGCACCGGACTGTCCGGTGCGCCAGACGGCAGAAGGCAAGAATTGCCTTCCCAGATTGCTCTCAACGGCTCCTAGCTGCCTTGGGGCTATAAAAGGGACCCCTAGGCGCATGGAGGAGTACACCAAGCATTCCTACAACATTCCTAAGCACCAAGACATCGATTCCGCGCCTTTGATTCATTGTGTTAGCATATAGAGCTCTAGTGGAGTTGTGAACTCATTGAGTTGTGTTGCGAGCTCTTGTTGCGACTTGTGTGCGCGGTGTTGCTGTGATTTCTTGTCTTGAGTGTGTTGCTGATCCCTCCCTTGCTCCGTGCTTCTTTGTGAATTTCAAGTGTAAGGGCGAGAGGCTCCAAGTTGTGGAGATTCCTCGCAAACGGGATTGAGAAAAAGCAAGCAAAACACCGTGGTATTCAAGTGGGTCTTTGGACCGCTTGAGAGGGGTTGATTGCTACCCTCGTCCATTGGGACGCCACAACGTGGAGTAGGCAAGTGTTGGTCTTGGCCGAACCACGGGATAACCACCGTGCCATCTCTGTGATTGATTTCTTGTGGTTATTGTGTTTTGACTCCTCTCTAGCCACTTGGCAATTATTGTGCTAACGATTAACCAAGTTTTTGTGGCTTAAGTTTTCAAGTTTCACAGGATCACCTATTCACCCCCCCTCTAGGTGCTCACAATAATAAATGTATTCATAAGTATAACACTTAATTACTTAGAATTAGTAGGATATTTATCTATGTCATAATAACCATGAATATGCTATTAAAAGTCTCATTTAGTAATATACAATTAATTCTTAGTATATTAATGTTAGAAGAATTAAATAAATAATTTTTAGCTATACGTATAAATTCTATTTAGAAAAGAAAGGAGAAAACCAAAATAGTAGAATTTTATAATAATATTAAAATAACTTAATTAGGCACTCATGCTTTTCTAATAAAGAAATTTATAGTTATATTGGTAAACATAGGTTTCTTACTAAAGAATTAGATAATTTGTTTCTAAATTTAAAATGACCTTTTTAATAGATATCATGATTTTGATTTAATAAGATTCGTTATAGATGTTTAAGTATAGACGTACTAAATAGTAATATGTCATATAACTTTTCTAATAATAATATAATGGCTTAAT
The DNA here is from genome assembly GCF_902167145.1 of Zea mays. Taxonomy (NCBI): domain Eukaryota; kingdom Viridiplantae; phylum Streptophyta; class Magnoliopsida; order Poales; family Poaceae; genus Zea; species Zea mays. The sequence continues at coordinate 40,828,257 of NC_050097.1, read as the reverse complement.
TAAGTACTCACATCGTCATAACTAAAACAATAGTTAATAACATACCAATGAATATAATATTCATTTTAAATATCTAGGTCATATGTTTCTAAACTAAAGATAAAGATAAATAATAGAGTAATTATGTCCTCTCATAACCTAGTTAATTAGATTTATATTTGTTTACAACTGGTTATATAGGCTTAATTAATCATTTAATCAAAATTAGTTCATATTATTTATATATGTGTCACTTAGTTTTTCCTAAAGAATAAACTAAGGAAATTAGTGTTCATGTTCTTTAATAATAATGTTAGTTTGTATATTGTTTTGTATATAGCTTTCTTAATAAAATATAGGACATGTACTTTCTAATAAAAATAAAATATAATTGTTTGTTCATTGTCTTTTTCATAAAAGTTCATTAAAGCATATATCATAACTTTCCATAAATAGGTGTTTAATAATAATGATCTTTTCACATAAAACCTATTTAGACTTATATCTTAGTTTATCATAAGTGAAGGTTTAACAATGAATTATAATGTGTTCCATAATGCTTCTAAAATTAATAAGGTATTTCATAACACATTAACCTTAGATTTATAACTTATATCTTTTCTAAAAAGTTTAAAAGGTTTAATATCGTTATAACATGTTTTATCGTCTTATAAACCCTTAATCTAGACATATCACGTATGTCGTTTTATAAAAGATTGAAATTGATGAACCCAATATTTGTATATTTTAATTAAGATATTTTTAAGCTCATGTCTTGTTTTATAAAGTATAGATCACATATTTTTGAAAAGAATACCCTCTTATTATAACCATTACTTGTGATGTTCTTTAAAAGCGAACGCTCTTTTCGTTAGGCTTTCTTTTAGCTTTACGTATGGTGAATGTTGTATGTCATTGAGTGGTGTTTGTTCTTCTTGTTTGTTTGTGTGATATTCAGTGGTTGATCTAGTAGTTAAGAATCAAGATCTATTCCGATCCGTAGAACAACCTCGAGTTTTCAATAAGCAAGGCAAGTGGACTTCTCCCTCTGCATACTCTGTTTGATCCCAAACAATACATTTAATAAAGTTTATGCTTTTGGATATATATGCATAATTTGACGGGTTACCTATTTAGATAACCTTTCCAACCTTATTCCTTGATCAAACCTGGGAATTATACCTTACCTTCGTAGCTATGCTATTGCTACAACTTAACTTTATGCAGTCACTCCCGCTTATGATATTAATGTTCCAAATGGTAAGTTTACTTTATTGTTGTTAACCCGATGGTTAAACAAGATTATTGCATATTAATTGGAACATGGAGTGACCACCCGGGAAAACAGTGCTACCATGAGAACTATCATGGCTCTGGTCTTGGCTAAATAACTAGGGAAGTCTTATGTTGGGTGCTGGTCGTGGTCGACCGGAACGGGGGCATCTGGCAAGCGCTTATAGTTCCGGCGCAGGCAGATTGGATACGGGCATAGTTCCCAAAGCTTTACCCTGTAGTCTGGACTATAAGTTGGTTACGGTAGGTGTGCCTTATGCAGTTTGACCATTTCCAGCATTTGCGTAATGAGGACTCTAGGGAGAAGCCTCGTAGTGAGACCCTGGCCATTCACCTCGGAAGTGAATACGAGTCTAGCTAACCCGGGCTAGAAGGGAATTGCGAGTCATGGGTAAAGATGCGCCACCTCTGCAGAGTGTAAAACTGATATATCAGCCGTGCTCACGGTTATGAGCAGCCTGGACTCCTCACATGATAATTGAACTTGAAGATGGAAATAAATCGAGATCCGATGATCTGCCAATGGTTTTGCTTAAGTGGTTTCACTTAAGTGTTTTTGATACTCTTATACCTTTGTTTAATGGGAATACTTGGGATTCACACTTATTAGTAAGACAAGTGTTGTTAATAAAATGTTGACCAACTAAAATGCTTACTGCTCAACCTTAGCCTCACCTTGTTAAACCTGCATTAGTTTTTCCCCCACTTGCTGAGCCCCGACCATAAGTGAGCTCACCCTTGCTTAATTTTGATCAGAAGTTGCAGATGAAGATATGATGCTGAACTCCATGGATGCTAGTCTAGTGATACCCCCGGTCATCTTCCTGTGGATGGATGTCCTTGTTTCGCTGTACTTTGATGAATAAAGGTTAAGACATTATGTCTGTTCAAAGTGTAATATGTTAATATAATCGTTATTTACGCTTTTATGCATTGTTCTTTTGATATATTACACTTGTGACGTCAACATATGTGTGGAAATAGATCCTGGCACACATATGCCATGCACCCGGCTCTACCCATAGAAACGGGTGTGACAGAGTCCAGCACGAAGGAGATCACACGTGACATGTTGCTGCAGAAGGTCTCCGAGGAGCGCCAGCTCCACAGACACCTTTGTTGTGCCGCCGCAGCTACCCTCTCCATCCAGGTACCTCCTACGTCACCATCCAACGCCCCCCTTCTCCGCCCATCATGTCTAATGAGGTCTGAAATCTGCTCGCTGCTCACGGCACGAATTTTTCTTTGAGTTTTTGGGTAGTTTAATCGACCTGCGAGTCCGTGCTCCGTTTCAATGATACACATGATTTTTGTGATGTCTGTTTCAAGGGAGAGATGCTTGCAATGGCTTATGAAAATGTCTTTCTGTTTCAGTTTTGCACTATGTTCTGTTGTGCAAACCTCTTCCTTTTCTTGTTTGGTGAATGACTGCATAACCAAACTGATAGCACCTAGCTCCTCAGGTTGTCGTCTAATGCCTACACATCATTTTTTTGTTGGTAGGGGGGGTCATATTTCATATTTGGCACTTGAATTAAAAAGGAAATAATTGTTGTACCAATCCTTAGGTGTGCAAAATCATGGCTCTATTTTAAATCGTCAATAATACTCCTCATCCTGCAATTTGTACAAATGGTTAAGCGAAACAAAACATGATAGTTTTGATAGAACTACATTACCATGCTTGTAAACTATTGAAGGAAATAGAGGGTTCACAAGGATTTATGTTCAAGTTTCATTCGAATAAAAAATGTAACAGCCGCCTCATAGTGCAGGGAAGGCTTGTGGGTAAAAATCAATTTATAATGATGGTGTTATATATTATTTATATTGAAGAATTCATCCAAGCCCCTTTCAATTTAGCCATGGAGTACAAGGGGAAAACGACTTCTAGAAAAGAAATGAATACCCATTGTGCTCACCATGTCCCCCTATGGTAGTAGACGCAATTTCGCAAAGGGTAGATCAAGGTCATCGTATATCTATAAAGAATAGGAGAATAGTTTATGTGAGAAATGATTCTGGGAACATGACAAAGTGAGAGCACCTAGAGGGGGGGGGGGTGAATAGGTGATCCTGTAAAAACATGAAACTTAATGCCACAAAACTTGATTAGTAGTTGGCACAATAAAGCCAAGTGGCTAGAGAGGAGTTCTTGCAAAACACAATAACCGCAAGGAGATCAACACAGAGAGGCACAGTGGTTTATCCCGTGGTTCGGCCAAGTCCAACACTTGCCTACTCCACGTTGTGGCGTCCCAACGGACGAGGGTTGCACTCAACCCCTCTCAAGCGGTCCAAAGACCCACTAGAATACCACGGTGTTTTGCTTTGTTTCACTATATCCCGCTTGCGAGGAATCTCCACAACTTGGAGCCTCTCACCCTTACAATTTGATTAACACAAAAAATCACGGAAGTAAGGATGGGATGAGCAACACACACAAGACACAAAATCAGAGCAACAATACGCACACAAGTCACAACTTGAGCTCTCAACATAACTCAAAGAGTTCTCTACTAAAATGGAGCTCTAGTTGCTAACACAAAGAATCGAATGCGCGAAAATGAGGTCTTGGTGCTTAGGAATGCTCAAGGGATGCTTGGTGTGCTCCTCCATGCGCCTAGGGGTCCCTTTTATAGCCCCAAGGCAGCTAGGATCCGTTGAGAGCAATCCAGGAAGACAATTCTTGCCTTCAGTCGGCTGGCGCACCGGACAGTCCAGTGCACCACCGGACACTGTCCGGTGCGGATTTCTTTCCTATTATGGCGCAGCCAACCGTTGGAGACTTGGAGCCGACCAGACTATCCGGTGCGGATTTCTTTCCTATTCTGGCGCAGCCGACCGTTGGAGACTTGGAGCCGTTGGCGCACCGGACACTGTCCGGTGCACACCGGACAGTCCGGTGCCCCCATCCGACCGTTGGCTCGGCCACGTGTCACGCACGGATTGCGCAGCCGACCGTTGGTGCACCCAATCGTTGGCTCACCGGACAGTCCGGTGCCTCACCGAACAGTCCGGTGAATTATAGCCGTACGCTGTTGACTTGGTTCCCGAGAGCGGCGACTTCGCCGCAGCCGACTCACCGGACACTGTCCGGTGCACCACCGGACAGTCCGGTGATTTATAGCCGTACGCCGCCGTCAAGACCCGAGAGTAGCCAGTTGACAGACGCCAGCCTGGCGCACCGGACACTGTCCGGTGCACCCAGACCGAGCAGAGTCTTGGCTGCTCGAGCCAAGACTTATCCAAATGTATTTTCTCTGATTCTAGCACTTAGACAAATATGTTAGTACACAAAAACCAATGTACTAAGTCTAGAATCATACCTTTGTATTGACTTGCACTTTGTCCACCATTTGGCATAGTTTAACACTTAAGCATTTGTGTTGGAAACTAAATCACCAAAATACTTAGAAATGGCCCAAGGGCACATTTCCCCTTCAATCTCCCCCTTTTTGGTGATTTATGCCAACACAACATAAAGCAACTAAAAGAAGTGCAATATCAATGCAATTTCGAACAAGAAAGGATTTCGATTCAAATTTGGCATATTTGGATCATTCTTTTGCCACCACTTGGTTTGTTTGTGCAAATCAAACTCAATTTCCTATCTCTAAGTCGAATTCACTTGCAGAGACATAAAGAGAGGTATTCCAAGAGAAATTGATCAAAGATTCAAAAACTCCCCCTTTTCCCATAATCAAGCATTCTCCCCACAAGAGACAGACTTTTAGCACTAAGAGACAATAAGAGTATTTTGACAAAACAAAACTCTACTCTACTATTTTCAAAATTCTCAAGTGGTAGCTGATCCATTTCTTGCTTTGGCCTTATTTTCTCCCCCTTTGGCATCAAGCACCAAAACGGGATCAATCTTGGCCCTTAAACCCCATTGCCTCACCAAAATCTTCAACTAAGAGTAAAAAGGCAATAAGAATATAAAGACGAACTTGGAGTGAGTTACCCTCTCGTCGGAGTGCAGTGGAAGTCTTGCATGGTCCAAGTTCACCTTTCCCTTTCAATCTACCTTTGAGACTAAATCAAGTAAACTCAAGCACACGGTTAGTCTCAAAGGGTCAAGTTGTAGCATGCCTCCCCCTAAATAAGTGCATCACTTGCAATTGGACTTTTGAGGTCCGGGGAGTGTTTGTACAACTTGAGCACCATAAATAAACAACAAAATGCATAGGGGAACATGATCAAAGCATAATACTCATGTATGCTACATATCAATCCAAGTTCCGCGAATCTAAGACATTTAGCTCACTACGCAGCCTACAAAAGGTCTTTTCATCTAAAGGCTTGGTAAAGATATCGGCTAGCTGGTTCTCGGTGCTAATATAAAACACTTCGATATCTCCCTTTTGCTGGTGGTCTCTTAAAAAGTGATGCCAGATGTCAATGTGCTTTGTGCGGCTGTGCTCAACAGGATTGTCCGCCATGCGGATAGCACTCTCATTGTCACATAGGAGTGGGACTTTGCTCAGATTGTAGCCAAAGTCCCTGAGGGTTTGCCTCATCCAAAGTAGTTGCGCGCAACACTGTCCTGCGGCAACGTACTCGTCCTCAGCGGTGGATAGGGCAACGGAGGTTTGTTTCTTAGAACTCCACGACACCAGGGACCTTCCTAGAAATTGGCACGTCCCTGATGTACTCTTCCTATCGACCTTACATCCAGCATAATCGGAGTCTGAATATCCAATTAAGTCAAAGGTAGACCCCTTTGGATACGAGATCCCGAAGCAAGACGTAGCGACTAAATATCTAAGAATTCGCTTCACAGCCACTAAGTGACACTCCCTTGGATCGGATTGAAATCTAGCACACATGCATACACTAAGCATAATATCCGGTCTACTAGCACATAAATAAAGCAAGGAACCTATCATGGACCGGTATGCTTTTTGATCAACGGACTTACCTCCTTTGTTGAGGTCGACGTGTCTGTCAGTTCCCATTGGAGTCTTTGTGGGCTTGGCGTCCTTCATCCCAAACCGCTTGAGCAAGTCTTGTGTATACTTCGTTTGGGAGATGAAAGTGCCGTCCTTGAGTTGCTTCACTTGGAACCCAAGGAAGTAGTTCAACTCTCCCATCATCGACATCTCAAACTTTTGAGTCATCACCCTGCTAAACTCTTCACAAGACTGTTGGTTAGTAGAACCAAATATTATGTCATCGACATAAATTTGGCACACAAATAAGTCACCATCACATGTCTTAGTGAAAAGAGTTGGATCGACTTTCCCAACCTTGAAAGCATTAGCAATTAAAAAGTCTCTAAGGCATTCATACCAAGCTCTTGGGGCTTGCTTAAGTCCATAGAGCACCTTAGAGAGCTTACACACGTGGTTGGGGTACCGTTAATCTTCAAAGCCAGGGGGTTGCTCCACGTACACCTCCTCCTTGATTGGCCCGTTGAGGAAAGCGCTCTTAACATCCATTTGGTACAACCTGAAAGAATGGTGAGCGGCATAGGCTAACAAAATACGAATCGACTCTAGCCTAGCCACAGGAGCAAAAGTCTCCTCGAAGTCCAAACCTGCGACTTGGGCATAACCTTTTGCCACAAGTCGGGCCTTGTTCCTCGTCACCACCCCGTGCTCGTCCTGTTTGTTGCGGAACACCCACTTGGTTCCCACAACATTTTGATTGGGACGTGGCACCAGTGTCCAAACTTCATCACGCTTGAAGTTGTTGAGCTCTTCCTGCATGGCCAACACCCAGTCCGGATCTAGCAAGGCCTCTTCTACCTAGGGATGGCAATCGGGTGGGTGGAATGCGGATATATTGTTCGCGTATCCATACCCACGAGATAAAACCATACCCATACCCATTTACGCTCGTGGGTACGGATCTGTATCCGTACCCGTACCCGCCGGGTATCCATTATCCAACGGATATCCATTACCCGCCCGCCCACTAAAATTTCAGCAAGTAATCTTTTCAAATCCCTACAAGCAATCTGTCCAAAACTCTAAATTGAAACACTAATTTATCCAAGCGACTTTAATTTACCAGAGAAGACTCGGTGCTCGGCGGCAGCAGGGCAGCTCGGACGGTGGCTCGGCTGCTCGACGGCACCCTATGCTCGGCGGCTTGCTGCTCGCTGCAGCCCTGCACGAGCACGACTGGAACTTCAAGCTTGGTGGCTGGCTAGGGTTAGAAACTTGGAGTTGGAGAGTGACTGACCGCCAAGAGCTCGAGAGGCCGAGACCAAGAGTCCAAGACCGCAGGGGCAGGGCGCAGGCTGTTGATCGCTAGGATGTTGGATTGGATTTGGCCTCTGGTCGTAGCCTCCTGGCCTCCTAGGCCATAGGCGGCACTGTGGCAGGTCGCTTGGACTTGGACGTTGGCCTGCTGGCCACTAGAGGACTGCTGTGCTGGCCACTTTTTGGGTCCACATGTCATATGTCCATCGGGTGACGGATATGGATAGCAGATATCCATACCCACAAAATTATTACTCGTGGATACCATATAGTACCCATATTCGTACCCGTGGATATAAAACTCCACCATATCCATACCCAACGGGTAAATAACCACGGTTATTTACCCATATCCATACCCACTGCCATCCCTACTTCTACCCTGAAAGGCTCAATAGAAGAGACAAAAGATTAATGTTCACGGAAATTAGCTAATCTAGAGCGAGTGGTTACTCCCTTACTAATGTCACCCAAAATCTGGTCGACGGGATGGTTCCTTTGAATCATCGCTCGAACTTGAGTTGGAGGGGCCTGTGGTGCTTCTTCCTCTTCAACTTGGACATCCTGTGCTCCCCTTGATCACACGCCTCTTCTTGAGTGTCGGCGTTTCGAGACTGGGGGGTCCCTGGGCCGACGAGTGAGTGTCGCCGTGTGCCCCAGCCCAGATGGGTCGAGCACGAGGGCGAGCGCGAAGGGGGGAGAGCGAGGCGGCCAGAGACCGGCGTGAGAGAGGTGGGAATCCCGCGGCCTTCGTGTTCGTCCCGCGCCCAGGTCGGGTGCGCTTGCAGTAGGGGGTTACAAGCGTCCACGCGGGAGAGGGAGCGAGCGGCTCCAAGCGAGTGCCTGTCTCGTCCTCGTCCCCGCGCGGCCAACCCTCTCTAAGAGGGCCCTGGTCCTTCCTTTTATAGGCGTAAGGAGAGGATCCAGGTGTACAATGGGGGGTGTAGCAGAGTGCTACGTGTCTAGAGGAGGAGAGCTAGCGCCCTAAGTACATGCCGTCGTGGCAGCCGGAGAGATTTTGGCACCCAGCTGGTGTGATGTCGTGGCCATCGGAGGAGCGATGGAGCCTGGCGGAGGGACAGCTGTCGGAGCAGTTGGGTCCTTGCTGACGTCCTCTTGCTTCCGTAAGGGGGCTGAGAGCTGCCGTCGTCACAGAGTATGCGGGGCGCCCTCATTGCCTATCTGGCGGAGCTAGCCAGATGGGACGCCGGTCTTGTTCCCTGCGGCCCGAGTCAGCTCGGGGTAGGGTGATGATGGCGCCTCCTATTGACGTGGCTGGCCTGCGCCCTAGGTTGGGCGATGTGGAGGCTCCTCCGAAGCCGAGGTCGAGTCTGTCTTCCGTGGCCGAGGCCGAGTCCGAGCCCCTGGGTCGGGCGAGGCGGAGGCCGTCGGCTGAGGCCAGGGCGGAGTCCGAGCCCTAGGGTCGGGCGAAGTGGAGTTCGTCGTCTTCTGGGGCTGAGCCCGAGTCCGAGCCCTGGGTCGGGCGGAGCGGAGTTCGCCGTCTTCTGGGACTGAGCCCGAGTCCGAGCCCTGGGTCGGGCGGAGCGGAGTTCGCCGTCTTCCGGGACTTAGCCCGAGTCCGAGCCCTGGGTCGGGCGGAGCGGATTTCGCCGTCTTCCGGGACTTAGCCCGAGTCCGAGCCCTGGGTCGGGCGGAGCGGAGTTCGCCGTCTTCCGGGACTTAGCCCGAGTCCGAGCCCTGGGTCGGGCAGAGCGGAGCTTCCTATGGTGCTTTCGGCAGGGCCTAACTGCCTGTCAGTCTCACTCTGTCAAGTGGCACTGCAGTCGGAGTGGCGCAGGCGACGCTGTCCTTCTGTCAGGCCGGTCAGTGGAGCGGCGAAGTGACGGCGGTCACTTCGGCTCTGCCGGGGGGGGGGGCGCGTCAGGATAAAGGTGTCAGGCCACCTTTGCATTAAATGCTCCTGCGATTTGGTCGGTCGGTGCGGTGATTTAGTTAGGGTTGCTTCTTAGCGAAGGCAGGGCCTCGGGCGAGCCGGAAATATGTTCGCCGTTGGAGGGGGGCCTCGGGCGAGATGGAAATCTTCCGGGGTTAGCTGCCCTTGTCCGAGGCTAGGCTCGGGTGAGGCGTGATCGAGTCGCTCGAACGGACTGATCCCTGACTTAATCGCACCCATCAGGCCTTAGCAGCTTTATGCTGATGGGGGTTACCAGCTGAGAATTAGGAGTCTTGAGGTACCCCTAATTATGGTCCCCGACAGTAGCCCCCGAGCCTCGAAGGGAGTGTTAGCACTCGCTTGGAGGCTTTCGTCGCACTTTTTTTTGCAAGGGGACCAGCCTTTCTCGGTTGCATTTTGTTCCGGTGGGTGCGCGCGAGCGCACCCGCCGGGTGTAGCCCCCGAGGCCTCGGAGGAGTGGTTTCACTCCTTCGAGGTCTTAATGCCTCGCGTAATGCTTCGGCTGGTCTGGTTGTTCCCTCATGCGAGCTGGCCGTAGCCCGAGTGTACGGTCGGGTCCCAAGTTCTCGGGCTGGTATGTTGACGCTGTCAACGGTTCGGTCGGAGCCGGGTTTGCGAGAGCAGCCCCCGAGCCTCCGCACAGGGCGAGAGGGCGATCAGGGACAGACTCGGCTTTTTTACATACGCCCCTGCGTCGCCTTTCCGCAAGGAGGAGGGGGGGAAAGCGCCATGTTGCCCTCGATGGGCGCCGAACATGGTTTCTCCGGTGAGCTGCAAGCGGTTAATCCGAGTGGACGTCCGTGCCCCGTTCGTTAGGGGTCGGCTAGGGGCCCAGAGGCATGCCCAAAAGTACCTGCGGGTGATCTGCCGGACCCGGTCCCCTAGCGACGGGGTCCGAGGGCTCGATGCCTCCCTCCGATGGGATTCCGTTACAAGATCGTTCCCGCTGGTCTCGGAAATGTCCTAGGGTACCTCGGGAGCGCAGCCCGAGCCTTGGTTATGTATCGAACGTACCCATGGTCATCCCTCGCTCGGCGTCTGAGGCGGCTGTGAACCCTTTGGGGGCCAGCCTTCGAACCCCTGATCAGTAATGGGCGTGGAGCCCGAGTAGCCTGAGGCGGCCGTGGTACCCTTCCGAGGGGCCGGCCTTCGAACCTCTGACCAGTAGTGGGTGTAGGGCCCACGCGATCTGAGGCGGCTGTCGAACCCTTCCGGGGGGCCAGCCTTCGAACCTCTGATCAGTAGGGAGGCTCGGAGCCTGGTTCCTTCACGGGGAAGGATCCTTTTCGGGGTATCCCCCTTTCCCGGTCCCTATTGCAAGAGAGAGAAAGAGGAAAAAAGGAAAAGGATACGAAATCGAACGACGCGGCGTACCTTTTTTGGCGTGGTTATTATGGCGAAGGCGAAACGTCGCCCGCTTCTCCTGCCAGAGGCGCCGCCTGTCCCACCGCGGAGTTAATGCGACGGGGCGAGTGGTTGGCGGGGCGGACGTTGCGCGTGCGCGAGCCGTCCGGGGAACGGCTGTTTCGCTTTGCGTTTTCGAATCCCGCGTCCGGTCCGGGTGGAACGTTTGAACCGGTCTCGCCTTGGTCTTTATATACCCGGGAGAGGGTCTGGTGACGGTTCTTTGCTCCACTTCCTGCCTCCCTCTTAGGTTTTCGCAGCCTGAGAGACTTAGCCAGAGAAGAGGAAACCGCCCTTCCTGCCCCTTGCTCCGCCATCCCTTCCGCTCGGTGATGGCTGACCGGGTGACCATCATCTCGCCGCGCGATCCATGGCCTTTTTCCACGGTGACGGCGAGTGATCTGGAGGATCTTGTTGGCGAGGGTTTACTTCGCCCTCTCACCGATGAGCAGCGACCGGAATGGATTCCTCCCGTGGGCAGAGCCGCTCCATCCCCACCGCCGGGGTACATCATGAGCTTCGTCTCCTTCCACGAGCGGGGATTCGGTGTGCCGGCGGGCCGCTTTATGCGGGCGATCCTGCACCACTACGGGGTGGAGTTGCACAACCTCACCCCCAACTCCATCTCGCAGGTCGCCATCTTCGTAGCGGTGTGCGAGGGGTACTTGGAGATCGCCCCCATTGGGATTTGTGGACCCATCTCTTTTTCGCGTAGCTTTTTGCCTCGCCGACGGGGGAGAGGAAAGTCCGCGCAGCGGTGCGGGCCGGCGGCTGCACCCTCCTGCTGAGGCAGTCGCGGGCGTCGCTGTATATTCCTGCCATCCTCGCGTCCTCGAACAAGGGGTGGCAGCGCCGGTGGTTCTACCTTCGGAATGACGGCGAGTTGCTCCCGTCGTTCTCCCAGCGAGTAGTCACCACCGCCACCGACGCTTGGCGCCACGGGACCCCGCACGAAAGACAGAAGAACCTCGAACCCCTTCTCCAGGCCTTGGAGGCGTTGCGGAAGGGGGGACTCACCGCTGCGGGAGTGATTGCCGCCATCCATCGTCGGAGGGTGCTTCCCTTGGCGGAGCGACGACTGTTGCTTTGGGAGATGACACTGGAGGCTAACTTGGAGGGCTCGCGGATGTCCTCTGATCCTCTTCCCTTCGACGCCCTCCACGGGCGGGTGTCCGTCGCGTTGGGGAAGCCGGACCCCACCGCCTTTTCCCAGCTTTTGATGCGCCCAGACCAAGGGTGCGTGACTCTGGTGAGTGTCCGCTTCTTCCTTCCTCTTGCATCGGGTTGCTCCTGGTTCTTACGGTTGGGGGTTTCCCCCTTCTTCAGGAGGTGGGGTGGCACAAGCCCTCCCTGCCACGGGTCCCGCAGGATGCGGTGGACCGAGCAGCGCGGCGGGTCGCCGCGGAGAAGAAGAAGAAGAAGGACGCGGAGAAGCCCGGGCCCGCGAGTGGAGGTGGGCTCGAGACGCCTTGGAGAAGCTTCGTCGCCGGCAGGAGAGGGAGGGGCTCCCGAGGGAGCCATCGCCGGAAACGCCCGACGACGACGATGATGATGAAGATGATGACGGGGAGGACGACATGGCCGCCCGCCTCGGCCTCGGCCCCGGCTCGGGGCTTGGCCAGGAGCCGTCAATCCAGCCCCCGAGCGGGCTGATGGCGTCAGTCCCCGAGGTCGGGACGCCGGGGTCCCGGCCTGAGGGGCGAGGGCAATCCGAGAGGGTATCGGACCCCTCGGCTGGAAGAGCTGAGGCGACCCCGGGGAGCCAGGCCGGAGCGTCTGCTCCCCGAGAGCTGCCGCCCGCACCGGCAGCGCAGGGGAGCGACCCCCAGGTCGCCGTGACAGTGCCTGGGCAGTCCGCCCCCCGGGCGTCCAGGGCGTTCAAAGCAAGGGTGGTGCCGAAGCTTCCGGCGAAGCGGACCTCGGCGGCGGTTCCGGGGGTCGAGATCCAAGAGACTTCCCCCAGGCACGGTTGATCATGGCCCGGAGCGGGTAAGTATCTCGAAATGTCTTCGTCCTGGCTTTTAATCCATATGTCCCGGCCGTGATTTTCCTTTTTCCCTCAGCAAGCGGAGCCATGGCCTGACCGACCTGGCACCCCGGAAGGCCCTTAAGACGGCGCTGGCTTGCGTGGCCAGCGCCGCTCCAGGCCTTGCCGTCCAGCCGACCTTCTCGCAAGGCGTTCCACCGTAGGGGGCTCAGGCGGCGGCAGTCGCCGTGGAGCGGGTTCCTGAGGCTGGCTCTTCTGCCGAGGCGGCCATTGTGATAGGGGAGGCAGCTGACGCTGACGTGGTCCCGAGCCCACCGGACGTGCCGGCCATGCCGGCGCCTGCCGCTACTGAAGTCACCGTCGTCCCAGTCGGAGAGCGACCAGTTGCTGCTGACGTTGAGACAGCTGATGCGTCGGCGCTTGGTGCCTCGGAAGAGGGGGGCGTGGAGACGCGATCCGTCCCGCCGGGCGACAGCCTCGTCGCTGTGCGGCAGAGCTCCGAGGGTCGGCGCCAGTTGCTCCGGTTCCGGACCCGTGAGGCCTCGGACCCCGTCTTCGTTCTCGACGATGAACGGGAGGACCAGTCCTGGGATGAGCTCCGCGAGTGTGCTGAAGCAACGGTGGGGTCGCTCCGGTCGTCGCTGGAGGTTTTCTGCAGGGACGTCCCCAAAATCCTCCAGGTAACGGTTTCAGGCATACCTTTTCTCTTTTGTGATCGAGGCGTTCTTCGTGATGCCCGCTTCCTTCGCTCAGGATCTGACGGATCGGAGCGCCGCCAAGTCGTCGTTCATCCGCCGCGAGGTCGACGTCTGGGGCTCGCTGCGATCCCTGAGGACCTCGCTCGCCGGGGCTACTGCGCGCCTTTCTCAGCAGGGTGCCGAGGTAGCGGACCTCCAGTTGCTCTGCACCGACCTGAGAGCCGAGGCGGCAGCGGCACGCACGGAAGCGGCCGCGGCGCGCGCAGAAGCGCAACAGCAGCGGTCGGAGTTCGACCGGGTCGTCGAGGAGCGGGACCAATCTCGGGGCCGGGCTGCCGAGGCCGAAAGCCGGGCCGAAACCCTTGCAGCCGACTTAGCCGTAGCCCAGGTCGCAGCCTCGGAGCAGCGTGCCCGAGCCGGAGGTACGCCTTGGCCATCCTTGGTTTTCGTTCCTGTTTGTTTCCTCTGCTTGTGTTTGAGATCTTTCTTCTGGCTGTTCGCAGAGCTCGAGTCCGCCCTTGATGAGTCCGCCAAGACGCTTGCCGAGGCGCTTGCCGGGGCGGCCGAGCAGAGGGAGGCCGACCATGCGGCCATGTCCGAAGCCGTCTCGGACGTTTACCGGATCCTTGGCTCCGGCGACGTCCCCTCAGGAAGCTCTCCTCAAAGTCGACTTCAAGTCTTGGGCGATCATGTGCGCGGTAGACTCCGCGAGGCGCTACACCACGGCGTCAGGCGGGCCTTCGCCGTGCTCGCTTCCCACTACGTTGTGGACCTGGAGCGGGTTAGCGAGGGGTATTGCCTTCCCGACGAAGATGAAGCCGCCCTGGCAGAAGTCCAGAGGCTCGATGCGGCCGCCGCGGGTCCGAGCGCAGTGCTGGCGACCACCTTTGAGGCGGAGATCCTCCCACCTGCGCCGTCGCCGGAAGCCGAGATGGACTTTGCCGAAGGTGGGGACGGAGCTGAAGACGCGGCTCCTTCCCAAGGCGACGCCTAACTTTGTTGGAACAGTCTCTGTTGGATGCGTGTGTGTCTTTCTGCGGCCGCTGAGGCCTGAACACTTTGTTACTGTTGCATGAAGTCGTACTCCTTTTCCTTTTATTTTGCTTGTCCGGCCTCGCCTGTTAGTAGCAGGGTGGCTTCCCCAAGTAGGGGTCACTTTTCGTGGCGGGTGACGTGTGAGGTGTCCCTAACCCGCAGGCATGGGAGTCCCTCGGCTCAGCCGGCCTTGCCACTTACATGCATCCACGTTCGCTCCTTGGGGTCCTGCTTCTGACATAGCCGGGGGAACGCAAAAGCCTTTTTGATTGAAAATTTTGGACGCAGAGAGGTTCCCCAATCTTGACGCAGAGGGGTTCCCCCCTTTTTAGCCCCCGAGGGAGGGTCAGGCTCTACCGAGGCGAGGCTGACCCTTCCTTGACGACTAAGACTTGCGTGGGAGTGAGGTATACGAACAACTTGAAAACATCTTAAGGGTAGAAGCGACGTAGCTGTTGGATGTTCCAAGCGTTGCCGTAGACCTCGCCTTGACTGTTGGCCAGCTTGTGCGTTCCGAGCTTCAGAACTTTGGCGATGACAAGCGGTCCTTCCCGGGGGCGCGTGTAGCCCCCGAGTGCCCCCAACAAGGGCTCGGGGTGCTGTGCGATGGTCGCGATCTTCTCCGGGGGGCTTCGATGCCCTGACTGGAGATGATGAACCCCAAGACCAGGATTGAGCTTGGCGCCTTTCGCCTCTTTGATGGACTCCGCCGCCATTAGCTTGTGGATCTCCTCGCCTATGGTTCTGCGCTCCTTCCCGTCGAACCGGCACAGAGGCTGCTTATTGGATCGGGCTCCGGCCCGAATATCCAGCGGGTGTTCGGCGACATTCCTCGGTATGTCGTGCATGTCCGAGGGACTCCACGCAAAGACGTCGGCGTCTGCGCGGAGAAAGTCGACGAGCAATGGTTCCTATTTGGGGTTGAGCCCGGAGCCGATCCGGATCTGCTTGGAGGTGTCGCCGCTGGGGTCGAGGGGGACGGCCTTAACCGTCTCCACTGGCTCGAAGTTGCCGGCATGACGCTTCACGTTTGGCACCTCCTTAGAGAGGTTTTCCACGTCGGTGATGAGGGCCTCGGACTCGGCGAGGGCCTCGGCGTACTCCACGCACTCCACGTCGCATTCGAACGCGTGTTTGTACGTGGGGCCGACGGTGATGACCCCGTTGAGGCCCGGCATCTTGAGCTTCAGGTAGGTGTAGTTGGGGACGGCCATGAACTTCGCGTAGCATGGCCTTCCCAGTACCGCGTGGTAGGTTCCTCGGAACCCGACCACCTCGAACGTCAGAGTCTCCCTTCGGAAGTTGGAGGGCGTTCTGAAGCAGACGGGAAGGTCGAGTTGTCCGAGGGGCTGGACGCGCTTCCCGGGAATGATCCCATGGAAGGGCGCAGCGCCTGCTCGGACGGAGGACAGGTCAACACGCAGGAGCCTGAGGGCCTCGGCGTAGATGATGTTGAGGCTGCTGCCTCCGTCCATAAGGACCTTGGTGAGCCTGACGTCGCCGATGACAGGGTCGACGATGAGCGGGTATTTCCCCGGGCTCGGCACGTGGTCGGGGTGGTCGGCTTGGTCGAAGGAGATAGGCTTGTCGGACCAGTCTAGGTAGACTGGCGCCGCCACCTTCACCGAGCAGACCTCCCGGCGCTCTTGCTTGCGGTGCCGAGCTGAGGCATTCGCCGCTTGCCCACCGTAGATCATGAAGCAGTCGCGGACCTCGGGGAACTCTCCTGCTTGGTGATCTTCCTTCTTGTCATCGTCGTGGGCCCTGCCACCCTCCGCGAGTGGCCTGGCCCTATGGAAGTGGCGCCGAAGCATGACGCACCCCTCAAGGGTGTGCTTGACGGGCCCCTGATGATAGGGGCACGGCTCCTTGAGCATCTTGTCGAAGAGGTTGGCACCTCCGGGGGGTTTCCGAGGGTTCTTGTACTCGGCGGCGGCGACAAGGTCCGCGTCGGTGGCGTCGCGTTTCGCTTGCGACTTCTTCTTGCCTTTCTTTTTGGCGCCGCGCTGAGCCGACGCCTCGGGAGCCTCTTCCGATGGGCGGCCCTGGGGCTGCTTGTCCTTTCGGAAGATAGCCTCGACCGCCTCCTGGCCGGAGGCGAACTTGGTGGCGATGTCCATCAGCTCGCTCGCCCTGGTGGGGGTCTTGCGACCCAACTTGCTCACTAGGTCGCGGCAAGTGGTGCCGGCGAGAAACGCGCCGATGACATCCGAGTCGGCGATGTTGGGCAGCTCGGTGCGCTGCTTCGAGAATCGCCGGATGTAGTCCTGGAGAGACTCTCCCGGCTGCTGCCGGCAGCTTCGGAGGTCCCAGGAATTCCCGGGGCGCACGTACGTGCCCTGGAAATTGCCGGCGAAAGCTTGGACTAGGTCGTCCCAGTTGGAGATCTGTCCCGGAGGCAGGTGCTCCAACCAGGCGCGAGCGGTGTCGGAGAGGAACAGGGGGAGGTTGCGGATGATGAGGTTGTCATCGTCTGTTCCACCTAGTTGGCAGGCCAGACGGTAGTCCGCGAGCCACAGTTCCGGTCTTGTCTCCCCCGAGTACTTTGTGATAGTAGTCGGGGGTCGGAACCGGGTCGGGAACGGTGCCCGTCGGATGGCCCGGCTGAAGGCCTGCGGACCGGGTGGCTCGGGCGAGGGACTCCGATCCTCCCCGTTGTCGTAGCGTCCCCCACGCCTGGGGTGGTAGCCTCGGCGCACCCTCTCGTCGAGATGGGCCCGACGGTCGCGGTGATGGTGCTCGTTGCCGAGGCGGCCCGGGGCCGCAGGCGCGGTGTTGCGCGTGCGCCCGGTGTAGACCGAGGCTTCCCGCATGAATCGGGAAGTCACGACATGAGGTTCCGAGGGGTACCCCTGCCTTCGGGAGGCAGAGCTCTCGGCCCGTCGGACCGCAGCGCCTTCCAGGAGATTCTTGAGCTCCCCCTGGATTCGCCGACCCTCGGTGGTTGATGGCTCCGACATCGCGCGGAGAAGCATCGCTGCTACAGCCAGGTTCTGTCCGACCCCACTAGGTGCGGGTGGCGGCCTGACCCTAACGTCGTTGGCGACGCGGTGCTGGAAGCTCTGGGGCAGATGACGTATTTCTCCGGCCGGGGGTTAGCCCGCCCATGCCTGCCCGACGTCCCGGCGGATCGGTTCAAGCGCTCCTGTTCCCTCATCGAGCCTGGCCTGCACCCCGCGGATTTGCTCGAGCTGTGGGTCGTGGCCCCCCGCCTGAACGGGGACCACAACTAGCTCCCGTGGGATGTCAACGCGGGGCACCGGCCTAGGGAGATCACCGTCCTCCGGCATGCCGAGATGATTGCCTTCGGAGGGACCCCCTAGATCGACGTGGAAACATTCGCGGCTTGGGCCGCAGTCCTCGTCGCCGAGGCTGCGGCTACCGTCAGAACAGTCGGAGAGGCAGTAGTCACATGCGGTCATGAAGTCCCGCATGGCACTGGGGTTGCCAAGTCCAGAGAAATCCCAACAGATGCTGAGGTCGTCGTCTTCCTCGGACCCAGAAGGCCCGTAGGTCGAGACGCCCGTCAGCCAGTCCCAAGGCGACCGCATGCGAAACCCCAGAGGGTTTGGACTCACCTCTACGAGAGCGCCCGCCAAAGCGAGGTCGCTAGGCGGGTTGAGGCTGAATCCAAATGACGTGGGATGGGAATCGGTCGGTACCTCTTGGTCGACGAGCGGCGATAAAGTCACGTCGGGGACTGACTGCACCGTCGTCTCAGGTACGAGGGCGACGTCCAGCAAGCTTTTCGCAAGCGCGCTGGCATCGTCCGCTTGCTTGGGATTGGCGTGTCGCGGGGAGACGGCGCTCGTCTTCGTCTCAAGCGCGAAGTCGATACCCGGTGCGCTCCCCGTCGGGGTGCCGGCGCCGTCGACTTGCTCGACAGCCGACGAGGCGCTGCCTCCTGCTTGGCCTTGGCTGCCCTGCCTTCCCCTCCGTCGGCGGGGAAGAGGGCGGGATGAGCTCGAAGGTTGTTCCTCCACCATGCGGGGAAGACGTCGTCGATTCCGCCGCCGGCGGGCGGGCTGTCGGCCGCCATTGTCGTTGTCGCGCGGCGGTGGAAGGAGTATCATGTCGTAGCTGCCGTCGAAGGACATGAACTCAAGACTCCCGAAACGGAGCACCGTCCCGGGTTGGAGAGGTTGTTGGAGACTGCCCATCTGGAGCTTGACGGGAAGCTGTTCGTCAACACGCAGCAGGCCCCTACCTGGCGCGCCAACTGTCGGCGTTTCGAGACCGGGGGGGTCCCTGGGCTGACGAGTGAGTGTCGCCGCGTGCCCCAGCCCAGATGGGTCGAGCGCGAGGGCGAGCGCGAAGGGGGGAGAGCGAGGCGGCCGGAGACCGGCGTGAGAGAGGTGGGAATCCCGCGGCCTTCGTGTTCGTCCCGCGCCCAGGTCGGGTGCGCTTGCAGTAGGGGGTTACAAGCGTCCACGTGGGAGAGGGAGCGAGCGGCTCCAAGCAAGCGCCTGTCTCGTCCTCGTCCCCGCGCGACCAACCCTCTCTAAGAGGGCCCTGGTCCTTCCTTTTATAGGCGTAAGGAGAGGATCCAGGTGTACAATGGGGGGTGTAGCAGAGTGCTACGTGTCTAGCGGAGGAGAGCTAGCGCCCTAAGTACATGCCGTCGTGGCAGCCGGAGAGATTTTGGCACCCAGCTGGTGTGATGTCGTGGCCGTCGGAGGAGCGATGGAGCCTGGCGGAGGGACAACTGTCGGAGCGGTTGGGTCCTTGCTGACGTCCTCTTGCTTCCGTAAGGGGGCTGAGAGCCGCCGTCGTCACAGAGTATGCGGGGCACCATCATTGCCTATCTGGCGGAGCTAGCCAGATGGGACGCCGGTCTTGTTCCCTGCGGCCCGAGTCAGCTCGGGGTAGGGTGATGATGGCGCCTCCTGTTGACGTGGCTGGCCTGCACCCTAGGTTGGGCGATGTGGAGGCTCCTCCGAAGCCGAGGTCGAGTCTGTCTTCCGTGGCCGAGGCCGAGTCCGAGCCCCTGGGCCGGGCGAGGCGGAGGCCGTCGGCTGAGGCCAGGGCGGAGTCCGAGCCCTGGGGTCGGGCGAAGCAGAGTTCGTCGTCTTCTGGGGCTGAGCCCGAGTCCGAGCCCTGGGTCGGGCGGAGCGGAGTTCGCCGTCTTCTGGGGCTGAGCCCGAGTCCGAGCCCTGGGTCGGGCGGAGCGGAGTTCGCCGTCTTCCGGGACTTAGCCCGAGTCCGAGCCCTGGGTCGGGCGGAGCGGAGTTCGCCGTCTTCCGGAACTTAGCCCGAGTCCGAGCCCTGGGTCGGGCGGAGCGGAGCTTCCTATGGTGCCTTCGGCAGGGCCTGACTGCCTGTCAGTCTCACTCTGTCAAGTGGCACTGCAGTCGGAGTGGCGCAGGCGGCGCTGTCCTTCTGTCAGGCCGGTCAGTGGAGCGGCAAAGTGACGGCGGTCACTTCGGCTCTGCCGGGGGGCGCGCGTCAGGATAAAGGTGTCAGGCCACCTTTGCATTAAATGCTCCTGCGATTTGGTCGGTCGGTGCGGCGATTTAGTCAGGGTTGCTTCTTAGCGAAGGCAGGGCCTCGGGCGAGCCGGAAATATGTTCGCCGTTGGAGGGGGGCCTCGGGCGAGACGGAAATCCTCCGGGGTCGGCTGCCCTTGTCCGAGGCTAGGCTCGGGCGAGGCGTGATCGAGTCGCTCGAACGGACTGATCCCTGACTTAATCGCACCCATCAGGCCTTAGCAGCTTTATGCTGATGGGGGTTACCAGCTGAGAATTAGGAGTCTTGAGGGTACCCCTAATTATGGTCCCCGACATTGAGGAACCTGTTCATCATCTTGAGTTGGGGGGTGCATCATTGTTGAGGAAGAAGGTTGATCTTGCTCCTTGAGTTCCTGCGGTCGCACGTCTCCAATCGCCATGGTACGAATCGCGTCCGTTGGAACATCATCCTCATCTACATCATCAAGCTCAACTTGCTCTCTTGGAGAGCCATTAGTCTCATCAAATACAACGTCGCTAGAGACTTCAACCAAACCCGATGATTTGTTGAAGACTCTATACGCCTTTGTATTTGAGTCATAACCTAACAAAAACCCTTCTACAGCTTTGGGAGCAAAATTTGAATTTCTACCTTTCTTCACCAGAATGTAGCATTTACTCCCAAAAACTCGAAAATATGAAACGTTGGGTTTGTTACCGGTTAGAAGCTCGTATGATGTCTTCTTGAGGAGGCGATGGAGATAGACTCGGTTTATGGCGTGGCAAGCTGTGTTCACATCTTCCGACCAAAACCGCTCGGGCGTCTTGAATTCTCCAAGCATTGTCCTCGCCATGTCTATGAGCGTCCTGTTCTTCCTCTCTACCACACCATTTTGCTGTGGTGTGTAGGGAGCGGAGAACTCGTGCTTGATTCCTTCCTCCTCAAGGTATTCCTCCACTTGAAGGATCTTGAATTCGGACCCGTTGTCGCTCCTTATCTTCTTCACCTTGAGCTCAAACTCATTTTGAGCTCTCCTTAGGAAGCGCTTGAGGGTCCCTTGGGTTTCAGATTTATCCTGCAAAAAGAATACCCAAGTGAAGCTAGAAAAATCATCAACAATTACTAAACCATACTTACTTCCCCAATGCTGAGGTAGGTGACGGGTCCGAGGAGGTCCATATGCAGCAGCTCCAGGGGTCTTGATGTAGTCATCACGTTCTTGATGTGATGAGCACTTCCCACATGTTTACCTGCTTGACAAGCTGCACAAGGTCTATCTTTTTCGAAATGCACATTTGTTAGTCCTAACACATGTTCTCCCTTTAGAAGTTTGTGAAGGTTATTCATCCCCACATGTGCTAGACGGCGATGCCACAGCCAGCCCATGCCAGTCTTAGCAATTAAGCATGCATCTAGACCGGCCTCCTCCTTTGCAAAATCAACTAAATAGAGTTTGCCGTCTAGTACACCCTTAAAAGCTAATGAGCCATCATTCCTTCTAAAGACAGACACATCTACATTTGTGAATAAGCAATTATATCCCATATGACATAATTGACTAACCGACAAAAGATTATAACCTAGTGACTCTACTAAAAATACATTGGAGATAGAGTGCTCATTTGAGATGGCAATCTTGCCTAAGCCTTTAACCTTGCCTTGATTCCCGTCACCGAATATGATTGAATCTTGGGAATCTTTATTCTTGACATAGGAGGTGAACATCTTCTTCTCCCATGTCATGTGGTTTGTGCATCCGCTGTCGATAATCCAGCTTGATCCCCCAGATGCATAAACCTGCAAGGCAAATTAGGCTTGGGTCTTAGGTACCCAACTCTTGTTGGGTCCTACAAGGTTAGTGACAATAGTCTTAGGAACCCAAATGCAAGTTTTGTCTCCCTTGCATTTTGCCCCTAATTTCCTAGCAACCACTTTCTTATCCTTTCTACAAATAGCAAAGGAAGCATTGCAAGCACGGTAAATTGTAGAATGTTCATTACTTACTTTCCTAGGTACATGAACAACATTTCTTCTAGGCATATGATGAACAACATTTTTCCTAGCAAAATTTCTATCATGCATGATAGAAGAACTTGAAGCAATCATGGCATGAGAATCAAAAGCATCACAACTTCTATGAACATTCTTAGAATATCTCCTATCATGGTACATGAAAGCATGGTTCTTTTGAGCACTATTAGCCATATGGGCCTTCCCTTTCTCCTTGGCGGAGATGGGAGCCTTATGACTTGTTAAGTTCTTGGCTTCCCTCTTAAAGCCAAGTCCATCCTTAATTGAGGGGTGTCTACCAATCGTGTAGACATCCCTTGCAAATTTTAGTTTATCAAATTCACTTTTGCTAGTCTTAAGTTGAGCATTAAGACTAGCCACTTCATCCTTTAATTTAGAAATGGAGACTAGGTGTTCACTACAAGCATCAACATTAAAATCTTTACACCTATTGCAAACCACAACATGTTCTACACAAGAGGTTGATTTATTAGCTATTTCTAGTTTAGCATTCAAGTCATCATTGATACTTTTTAAGCTAGAAATAGATTCATGGCATGTAGACAATTCACATGAAAGCATTTCATTTCTTTTAACTTCTAAAGCAAGAGAATCTTGTGCACTTACAAATTTATCATGCTCTTCATATAAGAGATCTTCTTGCTTTTCTAAAAGTCTATTTTTCTCATTCAAGGCATCAATTAATTCATTGATCTTATCAATTTTAGTCCTATCTAATCCTTTGAATAAACTAGCATAGTCTACTTCATCATCGCTAGATTCGTCATCACTTGAAAAGGCATATGTAGTAGCATTTCGAGTACTTACCTTCTTCTCCTTTGCCATGAGGCAGGTGTGATGCTTGTTGGGGAAGAGAGACGATTTGTTGAAGGCGGTGGCGGCGAGTCCTTCGTCGTCGGAGTCGGACGAAGAGCAATCCGAATCCCACTCCTTTCCAAGGTGTGCCTCGCCTTTAGCCTTCTTGTAAACCTTCTTGTTCTCTCCTTTCCCATTCTTTCCTTGTTCCTGGTCACTATCATTATCGGGATAGTTAGCAATAAAGTGACCAATCTTACCACACTTTAAGCAGGAGCGCTTTCCCTTCGTCTTGCTCTTTTTGGGATGCTCCTTGCGACCCTTTAGCGCCGTCTTGAAGCGCTTGATGATGAGGGCCATTTCTTCCTCATTGAGCCCCGCCGCCTCAACTTGTGCCACCTTGCTAGGTAGCGCCTCCCTGCTATTTGTTGCCTTGAGAGCAATGGCTTGAGGCTCATGAATTGGACCATTCAACGCCTCATCGACGTATCTTGCCTCCTTGATCATCATCCGCCCGCTTACGAACTTTCCAAGTATTTCTTCGGACGACATCTTGGTGTACCTAGGATTTTCACGAATATTGTTTACAAGATGTGGATCAAGGACAGTGAAAGACCTTAGCATTAGGCGGACGACGTTGTGGTCCGTCCATCACGTGCTTCCATAGCTCCTTATTTTGTTGACGAGGGTCTTGAGCCTGTTGTATGTTTGGGTTGGCTCCTCCCCCTGATCATTGCAAACCTTCCTAGTTCGCCTTCCACCAACTCCATCTCGGTGAGCATGGTGACGTCGTTCCCCTCATGTGAGATCTTGAGGGTGTCCCAAATCTGCTTGGCGTTGTCCAAGCCGCTCACCTTATGGTACTCATCCCTGCACCATTAGGCTAACAACACAGTAGTAGCTTGTGCATTTTTATGAATTTGTTCATTGATGAACATGGGACTATCCGTACTATCAAAGTGCATTCCATTTTCTACTATCTCCCATATACTTGGATGGAGAGAGAACAAGTGGCTACGCATTTTGTGACTCCAAAATCCGTAGTCCTCTCCATCAAAGTGAGGGGGTTTACCGAGGGGAATGGAAAGCAAATGAGCATTGGAATTTTGCGGAATACGAGAATAATCAAAGGAAAAGTTTGAATTAACCGTCTTCCTTTTCTCGTAGTCATTGTCGTCGTCGTCCTTTTGGGAAGAAGAAGACTCGTCGCTGTCGTCGTAGTAGACGATCTTCCTGATACGCCTCTTCTTCTTCCCGTCCTTCTTCTTTTGACTTGAGCCCGAGTCAGTGGGCTTGTCGTCTTTCGGCTCATTGATGAAAGACTCTTTCTCCTTGTCGTTGATCACTATTCCCTTTCCCTTAGGATCGATCCCTTCGGGCGATTAGTCCCTTCTTTGAAGAGAACGGCTCTGATACCAATTGAGAGCACCTAGAGGGGGGGTGAATAGGTGATCCTGTAAAAACTTGAAACTTAATGCCACAAAACTTGATTAGTAGTTGGCACAATAAAGCCAAGTGGCTAGAGAGGAGTTCTTGCAAAACACAATAACCACAAGGAGATCAACACAGAGAGGCACAGTGGTTTATCCCGTGGTTTGGCCAAGTCCAACACTTGCCTACTCCACATTGTAGCGTCCCAACGGACGAGGGTTGCACTCAACCCCTCTCAAGCGGTCCAAAGACTCACTTGAATACCACGGTGTTTTGCTTTGTTTCACTATATCCCGCTTGCGAGGAATCTCCACAACTTGGAGCCTCTCGCCCTTACAATTTGATTAACACAAAAAATCACGGAAGTAAGGATGGGATGAGCAACACACACAAGACACAAAATCGGAGCAACAATACGCACACAAGTCACAACTTGAGCTCTCAACACAACTCAAAGAGTTCTCTACTCAAATGGAGCTCTAGTTGCTATCACAAAGAATCGAATGCGCGGAAATGAGGTCTTGGTGCTTAGGAATGCTCAAGGGATGCTTGGTGTGCTCCTCCATGCGCCTAGGGGTCCCTTTTATAGCCCCAAGGCAGCTAGGAGCCGTTGAGAGCAATCCAGGAAGGCAATTCTTGCCTTCAGTCGACTGGCGCACCGGACAGTCCGGTGCACCACCGGACACTGTCCGGTGCGGATTTCTTTCCTATTCTCGCGCAGCCGACCGTTGGAGACTTGGAGCCGTTGGCACACCGGACACTGTCCGGTGCACACCGGACAGTCCGGTGCCCCCATCCGACCGTTGGCTCGGCCACGCGTCACGCGCGGATTGCGCGGCCGACCGTTGGCGCGCCCAACCGTTGGCTCACCGGACAGTCCGGTGAATTATAGCCGTACGCTGTTGACTTGGTTCTCGAGAGCAGCGACTTCCCCGTAGCCGACTCACCGGACACTGTCCGGTGCACCACCGGACAGTCCGGTGATTTATAGCCGTACGCCGCCGTCGAGACCCGAGAGTAGCCAATTGACAGACGCCAGCCTAGCGCACCGGACACTGTCCGGTGCACCACCGGACAGTCTGGTGCACCCAGACCGAGCAGAGTCTTGGCTGCTCGAGCCAAGACTTATCCAAATGTATTTTCTCTGATTCTAGCACTTAGACAAATATGTTAGTACACAAAAACCAATGTACTAAGTCTAGAATCATACCTTTGTATTGACTTGCACTTTGTCCACCATTTGGCATAGTTTAACACTTAAGCATTTGTGTTGGACACTAAATCACCAAAATACTTAGAAATGGCCCAAGGGCACATTTCCCCTTCACAAAGTACCAGCTCTAGGACAACATTTACCACAACTAAATGATTGAATGGTATCTTGAAGTATGAAACCAGCTGCCCAACATACATAAACAGCACTAAGGAGAAAAGGGCTAGGGAGAACAATTGATTTACAATCTGCAGTGGAGTAATTTCACTTACAGACTTACCACTTGCACTCATAAAAGTCTGTGGCTTGGCAAGCATTATATGGACATCACCAATGAGGCCTAAATTAGAGTGAAGCATTATATTTAAAAAACATACATGTTTATTTTAATTACATTAGATACATATCTAATATGTATTTCTTTGATTTCAGTGGTTTATACTGTATGTTGTTTTTAGGTCATATTCACCAATGATTGCTATGTGTTTGCGCTGTGCCCTTTCGCAGGACCTCAATTTCAGATGAATTTAAAAGACGAGGAGTACTAATTTTATATACGGTTATATTTCTTCTGTTAATCTTATAGGATAACACTAATTGGATGTTACTATGCATAAACTTATATATCAATGATTTATGGTTTTAATATAGTATAGGAGTATCAGATTAGAAGAGTTGTTTCCCTCACGTTTTCACATTGTTCTCCTTTTATGGTATGTCACTTGCAGAACATTGGAATAGATACAACATTGGCAACAATGGTGAGGGACGAGCATGTTAAATTTACACTGAAATTTGAGTATGGATTTGGCTATGAGTAAACAAGCAGGTGACAACAGTACCTTTGTGCTCTACATTAATATATAAAGTGGAATTGGTAGATTTCACAAAAGTATGGTTAGTTGAAATAGTGTTGATCTTATCCATCTATATTGTGGTTTCTTCTATTTATTATGGGTAGACCTTGTTAAAAAAGAGTACCTTGAATTAATGTTGTATACAAGGGAAAGGAAGTGGCATTCTTCAATTTCTCATCCGAGTGTTCTTCAATTTCTCGGGCGAGTTTTCGGTTTCAGCCTAACAGAAGATTCGGCTCTCTTTTTCTTTTATTGGATTAATGTTGTACCACTATCTGATTAGTACACATCCACCCTATTGAAGTAGGTCTCAACGTAGTTGGAGTAGCACAGATTGTATCTCGAGTACATCCTCAATCGTGGTGTTCTCCAATTTCTCAGGGTGAGTTCTTTCCTTTTTAATTTTGATTGCTGTTTCTTTTTGTTCATATGGATTTGTGTAGTACAACTGTCCAACATTTTTTTATTTTGTTTGCTGTTTCTTTTTGTTCATATGGATTTGTGTAGGACAACTGTTGAAACGGGTAGCACACAAGCTCCAATTTCTCAGGGTTGAGTTCTTTCTTTTTTTTATTTTGATTGATGTTTCTTTTTGTTCATATGGATTTGTGTAGTACAACTGTTCAATTGAGAAAATGAGGTGATGCTGTTAAATTGCCTCTCGTTGGTGATTAAAATGGTGAATCAACTTTACATGCTTAAATCAGCTTCAAATTAATGATGAAATCCAATGCACTGCTCACTTGCAGATCTCTACACATCTCTACACATTCCACTCAGTTCATCACTTTATGCCTAAGTTGGAGTATTCGAGTTCTAAAATGGTATCTGTTGAAAGAATATCTAGAACCTGAAGAATAGCTAGGTAAGTGTGACCAAGTTTTATATCATCATACAATGATCAAATTTAACAAATATTTGTAGTGAGACAACATGTGATCCTGAAGATGTTGGAACAAAAAAATATGACAAATATTTGTAGTGAGACAAGTGTTTGCTTGATCAAACCAGAGAGGTCAGTTTGTGAGCATACCAGGCAATTCTGTTATCCTAAATCGTCTAGGCCGATTGCACTACTACTTCCCTAGCCGACCACTATGCCAGGGCTAAGAAACAACTTGTTGTGTCCAAGCCAACTTGGATTCCAAGTTAGTTTTAGATATATTTTGATGTCAGAAACTTGGAGAACTGGTAGTTTGATTTTATTATTTAGAGTTTCAGCGTTCAAAATGAGGCGTGTTATTGTTTTTATGATGTTTCTTTTTCAGAACCTTTATTCAGGTTTGGAATATACAGAATTTAGCTTTAAGCCTCCTATACAGATGTGTTGGTCGATTTGGTATTCATTAGTCAGTGAATGCTTTCCAAGATATCAGTCCAAATGTACAACTGTGCATAATTGTGTCCGCAACATCTTTGTTGCCCTTGTTTTCTACCCGGCCGCCACCATGGCTGCGCTCGTTCAGTTCATATTCTATCATTTAATACGCTTATTGTCTTCTCAGGATATGGAGAAAGAAATCAGGAAATAAGTAGATGACGCCATTGCTAAAGCAAAGGTCCCATTGCATTTAGATATGCTTTTATAGTTCTTTTGCTTCAAATTTGTGATGCTTACCACTGCATATACTTATATTGATCTGCAGGAAAGTTCTATGCCTGATACTTCTGAACTCTTCACAAATGTTTTGAAATAGAATTTCCCGAAGAAGTAGAGCTAGGGCAAATTTCGTCTGATATGCAGACGCTCACGAGGCTTCACAAGGGGCGGAAGCTGAAAATATAAGGATTTTTTTCATGGCTTCACTATTGTATCTTGTAAAAAGTCAAAGGTAGATTTTGTTTTTAGTCCAAAGCTTTTTTGTGGTAGGTAAATATGTTTGCCAATGTAATGGGACCAATCGCTTTGTTCTGTTCTTTTGTGCTGTTAGATGAGGCGTCCAGGGCTCTCCTGATGAAGGTACTAGAAGATGCCACCCAGGACGCTCTGCGGAGGTAGGCAAAGGTAACCTGTTTTCTTTGCCATTAATCATAGACGGCCACACCTTCACAGCCATATTTTGTGGTCAAATGCCAATGCTAACCAAATTTAAAATTTGTTTTTGTGGAGATGTTATTTTTTGAGATATCCACCACAGGTGTCTCTACCAGGATCATCATTTCTGACTCTGCAATGTATCTGCCTTGCTCCGTTTGCATTCTCATGTTGTATATGCATTTAATAAAAAAACTGTTAGTAGTCTCTTATCGCACAGTGGGTGGGGGGCTTCATTGGCCTGAAATGATATAGCTTGCACTAGGTTGTCATGTTCATTTCGTTTTCCCTGAACAGAAGCCCATTTAATTTGCTTTGCCCTGCTATCATTTGGTTATCGGTTATTTATTGTTCATATACATGCTTGTAACAGGCAATCAAAAGATGTCATCAAGGCACTAAAGAAACGGATTGGCCACAAGAATCCAAAAGTTCAGCCTATTGCACTAACTGTAAGTTTGTCTGCGACTTGTCATTTATTTTTATGTCTTAAGTGTGGTAGGTTATTGGTAACTATCAAAGACTTTTTTGTTGTTTTGTATTGTGCGGCCCAGGATATGTATATGGTATAGAACGTGTATAATTTTGTTACGATGATTTTTAATAATATTTAGCTATTGCCAAAATATTAGTGTTTTCTTGCTGATGATATCTCTATATTTCAGCTGTTGGAAACTGTTATAAAAAATGTGGGCATCTTAAATGTGCAAAGGTGTCTCGCGTGCCGTAACTGTAAACCAGTCGCGCCCTCTTCCTCCCCACGTCGTCGCCGCTATAGCGTCGGCCCCACCATGCCCTCTTCCTCCTTCTGTCGCCACCGGTAGCACCGCTCCCCACCCTGCCCCGATAACAATGAGTGGGGCTAGGCACACTAAAAGAATCCGAGGGTTTTACTAAGCCCATGGCTACGCTGACCCTGAAATTAGTTGCATTTTCTTAACTATGCAAAGTGATATTAGTTTCGTTTCTGATATCTTGGTACTATTAGATAAGGTTATTTATAAGTAGTTGAACTTCTGTAGCCTATGTCGTGTGGTACATATGTTGTACATATGTTTAGCTATTCAGATGTGAGTTTTCATGATTTACAGTACCTCCTTTTTCTTAGTATATCTATTTTGGAAGTACTACATCTAGGTTTTTTTGTTTTGCCATGTTCAAAATGGAGTGAACACAACCACCTTTGTTTTATCTGTCACCTCACAATCTTTATGGAATTCTGATTTCTAATCCAGTGAGGTAGAATGTTTTTTCTGTTCAATTCAATTGGTATGTTAGCTGTGAGTTCTAGACAGATGGGGCATGTGCATGTTTCTTGCCTAATCTGGGATTACAGTTCATGTTTCTTGCTTAGTCTGGGAGTCACATTACATTGTCCTTTCCGGTTTTTTCTTTCTTAATAGGCATAGTTTCCAAGCTAGGTTTCATATAACTTTCCATCTGTCTTGAGTTATTCTTGTATAAGATGCATCAGGGAGTTGTTGTCCAGTTGTCTTTTTGTGCCGATAGGATTATACTATATGGAATCTACATCTGTCTTCTATGTTTGTTGTATGGGTGAAATTATGGTTCCTTAGACAGCAGCAGTAGAATGAGACATGTGTTTTAAATCGATATAACCATATGAACTCCCCCCATACTACAAGTTTGGCTATCATTGGATCATAATGCATGCTCACTGACAAAGCTCGAAACACTACTATTAAGTAGTTCTTTGGAACTCATAGGAGTCATAGAACAGGAATCCAACTATTGGAGGGTGCATTTTTGCATAATCAAGATCAAGAAAGTCTTACTAGAGCTGTGTAGTGTTATACTCAGGAAACACAGGTCTATTTAGCCTAACTGAAGATTTGCCAAACCGTTAGCAGCCTCCGATCGTCTTCAGATATTTGCTTTTGTTTTGTTACACTCTAACCAAGTTTCTTTTGTAGGTCTAGCATGCCAAGTGGACAACCAAAATTGCTTACGAAGTCATAGCATGCAGCTCTTAAGGTGTCACACAAAATACAAATATTCCAACTTTTCAAGTGGTCGGTGGGTTTCTTTGTTCAAGATGAAACATCAACTGCTACACATGGTGGATTCTTGGTTTCCCGTCGAGCAGCTATCAGCTAATAAAGTCTTTACTTAGGTGTAATTTCTGTCATGTTTCAGTTTATTAAACTGGTTTTGTTACAGAAAGTGAATTTTATCCCCCAGTTATTTTGATTTGCCAATAAGCATGTATGATTACTCAGCAAACTGCCTGCCAGAGTTGATTGCAATTTGAAAAAAACTTAATGGGATGAGTGAAAATTATCAGATATTCTATAGTGATTAAGTTTTATCCTTTAACTGTGATGTGTATTGGGGAGTTTTTTCTAACGCTCCAAATATCATCCAAGTACATATTGGTCACAGAAGTGTAACCATGTTTGTGATCAGTGAATATTTTATATTTGAATTCAGAGCCATCCCCCGCTGCACTACGCCAATAACACAACTGAAAAAATTGGAGCAGCCCGGCTGTAGAACGTCTGGTACAACCTGCTCACGATATGCGACACGTGCACAACTAAAGGATTCAACGCTTGTTTGATCTTGCATCCCACACGTTTCTGGTTCAGCTCCTAGCTTTTTACTCTCTCTTTTCCCACTGTTCGTTTTCGCGCACAGCTGCACACAGAGTCACGGAGGGGTGGTAGGCCGCCTTGGCCTTCGAGACGTGAGCCATGGCCCACCACAGAGGTTGCATCGTTGCACGTTTGATGGAATAGAGGTGTCAGCGGCTTCTGTGTTGCCACTCCTGCATCCTTGTCGGTGTCCGTCGCATACCACTAGCCTGGCGAGGTCATCTGCGCTCCATCTTGCCTCGTGTGCCTGCCGCCGGCCGCTGCCCAATGAGGTCGTCCGTGTTTCTCTCGTCACACGTGCACTGCCAATCCAATCCGCACATCCGCTTTTAGCTCCCAAACGAGTTTGATTCTGGCGAGACAGCTAAAGCTCGCCCCGATAAATGAAGAAGAAATATAAGGCCACATATAGGGTCAAACGCACTAGATGGTCACATGACATTTAATTCGACATGATACTCTAATCGATTCAAAAGATTAATTGCTTAAAATTATCATGTCATATATAGAGATGCATATGTTTATAATTTCATAATATAACAAAATTGGTAACTTTTTTCAATCTTAATACTGGCCACCTTGTTCTGCACATTATGGCATGGTGAGACAGTGGTCTAAAAGCACAACTTAGTATGGTGAGAATAATAGCATAAATGTACTTCATAGTTGAGAATAATATTGCTTATAACATTTTTCAGGATGGTGCGACTCTACGTAGAACTTATTCATTGATCTGTTGACATACGAAGGAACACATATCGATTTAACATTCCTATAAATATACCGCATTATTGAAAAATTAGATTAAATACACAGTTGTGCTTATGTTTATTTTGTACTTATTGATATGAATATCTGAACTATGATGATCTATGAAAGATCATTTTTGGATATTGTCATTAAATTTTCTTGTTAAATCTTATATAATAAACTATCTTTTTATGGAATCAACATATTTTATTTGAGATGTTAATGTCAAAGCATGGACGCCCCTGCCTCTCCCTCCTCCCCCGCTGGGCACCGGTCCCGACGCGGCTTTGCCGGTCGCTGTGCGTCCCTCCGCCAGCTCCCACACGCACCTTCTCGACCGCGCGCCGCCGCCGCCACTCCACCCTGTCCTGCTCCAACTCCGAGACTGCCCCCCCCCCCCCCGCCCTCCACCTCGTGCGCCTCGCAGACGGGCAACCTCACGCCACGGGGCCGGCGCACTCGACCGCGGCCCGAGTTTCACTTCGACATCATCCCGGACGGCTCGCTGACACTGTCCTCCATCTCATAACAGTATAATACACATTTATACATAAATTATCGTGGTATTATATGTTCCTGTTGCAACACACGAACACTCACCTAGTATAAATATATATAATAAAATAACTCTCCATCATTTAGAAAAGAGAAGAAAAGCAGGTAAAGAAGTGGGTAACACTTGAATTTGGTGAATATTAGAAAAGAAATTTTATACCCCCAAATTCCGGGTGTTACAAATCTAACCCCCTTAACAGGAATCTCGCCCCGAGATTCAAGAAGAAGCTAGCAAGAAAAACAAGGTCAGTTCATCGGTTGTTCACAAGATCTTACAAATAGATCTACCCACTAACAAGAGACTCATCACTCTCTCGGCTCGACGTGAATGTCTAGCAACCTGCCACTCTCATTGCTTGTTTGAATTAATTTGTACTTTGAGCGAGTGAAGACAATTTCTTCTAGATCATCACTGGTTGAGTTTTGCTTGAAGGCCTTCTTCGTGAGCCGGTCTAGACGCTTCTTGGGGCATTGGCAAATGAAGTGCCCTTCTTCCTTGCAGTAGAAACAAGCGCCTCTTATTTTGACCTCTCTATGAATCAGCTTTGCTTGATTGCTAGCAAATGATGGTTGATCGGTTGCCTGCATGCTGAACAACTAGGCTTGATTTGATTCTCCTATTTGGGTATTCACGAGCTTTGGCGCTTCTGCTTGCGGTTGAGACGGTTTAATCTTGTACCCAAACATTTTTCTGGTCCTCTTGTTGTTCTTCATTCCATTCAGCAGATATCTATGTGACTCATCCTTCCTTTTCACCACTATTGGGGTCGGAATCATGTCGTTGACCTCATCCACTTTATCTTCATTGGGATTCATCATCTAGGTAGGGGAAAAAGGGAGAGTGAGACAAGATTTCACAAGGTTCATGATATACACAAAGGGCAAATATGAAACAAGGACATTTAGACATTTATACTAGAAAGGAAGTGACAGCGAGCGTGAAACAAGGATGGTGTTGTATTTTGACAGGGATAGGTTGATGGTATTGTGTTTCAAGGGAAGACTAGCAATAAAACAAGGTTGGAACATAGATTCTTTGATTCGACTCAGACTCTGCCAACTGAGCAGGTACAAGAGGAAACAGGTAGAGAGAGAAAAGAGGTAAGCGTAGATGGATTAAAGGAGGAGAGCAGGAAAAGAGAACCCAACTACCCAACTATATGGCACTCACTTAGTGAACTGATGTCATTGCGGACCAAGGGCCACAACACATCAACATTCATCACAAAGAAGCAAATCAGTCATCACACAAGGACAAACATCACGAGCACACAACAACAAACATCTCGTTGCTATACGTTCCTTTTAGTTATATGGTGGTCCTCCTTAAAAAGGGAATAACTGCTCCCTAAGGTTGTTGAAGGACAAGGAGAAGAACAAGACGTGTAGGATAGGGACACAAGTACAATAAGGGATGGAGTTAAAGCAAGGACTGCAATCTACAAGGGAGAAAATGCAACCAAGGGTAGGGTAGGTAAAACACCATTCTTAAATCGAGATGGAAAACATGATATTTGAAAAGGTAGGCATAAGATAAGCATCATGGGAAGATCTAGAGATTACAAAGGTAAGGGGGGTAGCAGGAAAAAGCACACCAAAAGATCGAGTTTAGGCAAGACTTGCAGAGTGGCAGAGGAAAAGGGAACGAACAAGAGCGGGATGGGTAAGACAACACTCTTGAACTAGGATGGGAGGGGAGGCATAAAAATGCCAGTACAGGATAAGCATCAAGGTAAAGATCGAGGGATGACAAGGGTTACGGTGATAACAGGAAAACACACAACAAAGGATGTATTTGAGGCAAGACTTGCAAGATGTCAAAGAAGGGGGAGCAATCAATTATGAAATGGATGAGGCATTATCCTCGAACAGGGAGGGAAAAGAGGAGGTTTTAAAGGATAAGTTCAAAGTAAGCACGAAGGTAAGGGTATAGATATTACAAGGTTTTTTTAAGTTATGAACGAGCAAGGATGTAAATAGGCATAAGACGAACGATATAAGTACCCTGAAGGATGGAGTTAAGGCAGGACCTACAAATGGAAAAGGAGAGGGTACGTCCAAGGGCCAGATGGGTAAATTGCCACTCTCAAATTGAGGTGGAAGAGAGGGGATTTTTAAAGAGTAGGAATAAAGATGAGTATCAAGGCAACATCGATGGACGACAAGGTGAGGGTGATAGCAAATAAAAACAAGCAAGGGATGGAATTAACACAAAACTTTTAAGGCGACAAGAAGTGAAAAGAAATCAAGGGAGAGATAGGTAACTCATAGCTCTCAAACTAGGTTGAAAGAAAGGGGAGACTTTTAAAGGATAAGTTCAAATTAAACATTTAGGTAGGCCTCAATAACACAAGGGTCAAAGGCGACAACAGACAAGGGTATGAGAGAAGAGATGAAGGCATTGGAGAGCCAGTGGTATGAGTACAACAAAGAATGGAGTTACGTCCGAGCTTACACGCGGTAAAGAAGAGGATATAGCCAAGGGTGAGGTAAGTAAAACACCACTCTCAAATTGAGATAGGAGACTGGAGATTTTAGATAACAGACATAATGTAATCACAAGGCAGGATAGAGTGATGAGAAGGGTAAAGGAAATAATAAACAAAAACACAACAAAGGATAGAGTTAAAAACTCACAGGTGACAAAGAAGAGGATATAGCCAAGGGAAAATAGGTAAAATACTACTATAAATTTGAGATGGAGAGAGAAGGTTTTAAAAGACGGGTATAATGTAAGCATCAAGGTAAGATATAGAGGCGACAAGGGTAAAGATGATGATCGTGAAAGCATAACCAAGGATGCAGTTAAGGAAAGTCTCAAAGTGGTGAAGTGGATGAGACAATCAAGGGTGATCAAGGGCATATTAACTGAAAGGTTTTGAATAGTCATTGGGATATGAAGGTAAGCACATATAAAAATATTAGTATGCAAGATTCCAATGGTACGAGCGTACCAAGACCAAGGGAATAGAAAAAGCTAAAAGATAACGACTTCACAACAGAATAGAAAGGGGTCTCAGAAGACAATAAGTTCACGGACATATAAACTGAAATGTCTAAGTAGGCAGTATAAATTCATATGTAAGTATTTGAAATAAGAGTATTAAAGAATTCAGAGATACGAGTATGTCAATAACAAAGGAATAAGAACTACCAAATGGTAGAAATTTAATGATGGAAGAGGAATAAATAGCAAAAGGCAAGAAGGTTATGGTTAGGGGCATCTACAAGGGTGTCGCAAGCACAAGAGTGAGATCAGATCTACCAGATTGAGCAAAGTATAGACCATAATGGAATAAAACACTTTTGGCAAGGGGGCATATACGAGCACAACATAGAATTAGTTGAGGTGACTAATATTTCGAAGCAGAATCAAGGATGAGGTGAAGTAAAAATCAATAAGTCCTTAAAACAACCAGTGCTACTCTAGGATAGTGGTCCTTCAGTCAGCAAGGGCTTTGATACCATTTATGTCACACCCGGTTTTGGAAGGTAAACCGAATGCGAACCATGTACGTCCCAGGATCAGAAATTCACGTACACAGCGATTACATCAATGACTCATCATAGCACAATGCTTTGAATAACAATAAGGAATAAGTAATGATATTAAAGACTAGAGTCATTTACGTAATATAAATGAAAGTGCACATAATAGAAACGTAGCCAACATAAATAACCCACCACAGGCAGCTGACTGGGGGAGGTCGCTAGGCTAATCCTCGAACTCGTCGAAGTCCTGGAACTCCTGGAGATCCGCCTCGACGCGTTCTTATTTACCTGAGCATAGATTGCACCAAAGGCAACCTGGTGTTTTGTGAAAGCAAGGGTGAGTACACATCAACGTACTCAGCAAATGTCCCATTTGGCTGAGGTGGACTAGCTTTATCTGGGGTTAAGCTCAAGCAGTTGCTTTTAGTTGGTCAGGTATTTATTATTAGTGGAAGCCAAATTTTAGCAATAACCAACCCATGAATCATTTCCTCATCGAGGAAACATCATTATCATCGTCGAACCAAAACCATTAATAGAACCATTGAATCTCATATCATATGTATCTCTAATCAAAGAGGATTCCAAGGCCGCTCATAACTGTGAGCACGGCTAATATATCAGTTTCGTAACACTCTGCAGAGGTTGCACACTTTACCCATGATCCATGATTCCCTTTCTGCCCGAGGATCGCGACTCCCCATTGATCACTTCCAAGGTGAACTAGCAGGGTCTCACTACGTGGCTTTTCCCTAGGGTCCTCACTATGCGAATGTTGGAAATGACCATTGCATAAAGTCCATCTGACGCCCCAAAACCTATACCGCTGTCCTCAAGAAAAAGCCGTGGGACGATGCCCGTACCTAGATCCCTGAGCGAGAATATAGGAGCCATAACAGATGCCTTCGTTTCCTAATGACCAAAAACCGGCACCCAACATAAGACTTCCCTAATTACTTGGCCAAGGGCGTCCCATACCACCCTCATGGTTGCACTGTTTTCCCGGGGTGTCGCTCCCCGAACAGGTCCTTACGGAGAGGCACTCGGGAAACAGCCTAAGTCCCCTAAAGTATCATAGGACCATCATCGGGATAACATCATCGTATCATAATTATTCACATCATGTTCATTGATTAAAATAAAGCAATAGCATGAAGCTAACCATAATAACCCAAAAGGTAATAAAGGACAAGGTAAATACAAAGCTAGTCAATCCTTAGTTTGATCATGGTATGCGGGTTGATGAATTATAAAGTAAATGAGACATAATAGGTCAGAGGACACTTGCCTTCACCAAATAGATGCTCAGGGTCTTCAATCTCGTAGAACTCGAAGAACCAGATCACTTGGTCGCCAACGCTTGACCATCGATTCCTCGAAGCTTGGAAACGAACCACGATCTATTCGCGACGCGCAGCGAATACGAACAGACATAGACAAACAAACATATACATGCATAAGAATATTACACCATACAAAGGAAACCATTATAAAAACATGTACTATAAAATAGACATCGCTTCTACATTCACGCGAGGAAACAACGCTGAAATCGAAACTATGGTTGAGATGGTATGGTTTTCGGAAGGTTTACATAATAAACGCGTAACCTATGTTCTAGGTCGATTTTAATTAATATAAATCATTTGCGGAAGATACTCTAAAGAAATCATTTGTGGCATTAATCGAGATTGTAATTTGATCGGAAACCACATTTTTAAACTGG
The DNA here is from genome assembly GCF_902167145.1 of Zea mays. Taxonomy (NCBI): domain Eukaryota; kingdom Viridiplantae; phylum Streptophyta; class Magnoliopsida; order Poales; family Poaceae; genus Zea; species Zea mays. The sequence goes on along the minus strand of NC_050097.1, from coordinate 40,790,786 downwards.
TCGGATTATATTTATGAACATGACACATAAGACTCGCTATGTTTAAACATATAATAAATTTATAAATGACACGATATACGGGTACCACTAAATTATATCGTTTTATAATAAACGAATATTGAATATAACGTCTAAGTCGGCATAATCGCTTAACAGGTTCCATCGAACTGTTATTTTAATTATTTAACCAGCGCTAAACAAGAAATTAATTATTTAACATGAACGATGCGGCGAGGCGATTTTATCAAAGCGCCTGAATAGCGATTTATGCGAGCGTCGACGCGAGCGAACAACATGTGAATTAGCACGAGCGACGACACGTGAAACAACCCTGCGGCACGCGCGAAGGACCACACTGTCGGGGACCATAATTAGGGGTACCCTCAAGACGCCTAATTCTCAGCTGGTAACCCCCATTAGCATAAAGCTGCAAAGGCCTGATGGGTACGATTAAGTCAGGGATCAGTCCACACGAGTGACTCGATCACGCTTCACCCGAGCCTAGCCTCGGCCAAGGGCAGCCGACCTCGAGAGACTTTCGTCTCGCCTGAGGCCCCCTTTTTATGGCGGACACATCACCGGCTCGCCCGAGGCCTTGGCTTCGCTCAGAAGCAACCTTGACTAAATCGCCACACCGACTGACCAAATTGCAGGGGCATTTAACGCAAAGGTGGCCTGACACCTTTATCCTGACACGCGCCCCCGGCAGAGCCGAAGTGACCGCCGTCACTCCACCGCTCCACTGGCCAGTCTGACAGAAGGACAGCGCCGCCTGCGCCACTCCGACTGCAGTGCCACTCGACAGAGTGAGTCTGACAGGCAGTCAGGCCTTGCCAAAGGCGCCACGGCGAACTCCGCTCCGCCCGACCCCAGGGCTCGGACTCGGGCTAAGACCCGGAAGACGGCGAACTCCGCTCCGCCCGACCCCAGGGCTCGGACTCGGGCTAAGACCCGGAAGACGGCGAACTCCGCTCCGCCCGACCCCAGGGCTCGGACTCGGGCTAAGACCCGGAAGACGGCGAACTCCACTCCGCCCGACCCCAGGGCTCGGACTCGGGCTAACACCCGGAAGACGACGAAACTCCGCTTCGCCCGACCCCAGGGCTCGGACTCCGCCCTGGCCTCGGCCGAACGACTTCCGCCTCGCCCGACCCCTTGGCTCGGGCTCGGCCACGGCAACGGAAGACAGACTCAACCTCGGCTTCGGAGGAACCCCCACGTCGCCCTGCCTAGGGCACAGACCGCCACGTCAACAGGAAGCGCCATCATCATCCTACCCCGAATCGACTCGGGTCACGGAGAACAAGACCGACGTCCCATCCGGCCAGCTCCGCCGGAGGGGCAATGATGGCGCTCCACAAGCTCTATGACGACGGCGGCCCCCAGCTCTCTTACGGAAGCAGGACGACGTCAGCAGGGACTCGACCGCTCCAACAGCTGTCCCTCCTCCAGGCTCCGCCGCACCTCGGACAGCCACGACATCACGCCAGCAGGGTGCCCAGATCTCTCCGGCTGCCACATTGGCATGTACCTAGGGCGCTAGCTCTCCCTTCGCTAGACACGTAGCACTCTGCTACACCCCCCATTGTACACCTGGATCCTCTCCTTACGACTATAAAAGGGAGGACTAGGGCCTTCTTAGAGGAGGTTGGCCGCGCGGGACCGAGGACGGGACAGGCGCTCTCTTGGGGCCGCTCGCTTCCCTCACCCGCGTGGACGCTTGTAACCCCCCTACTGCAAGCGCACCTGACCTGGGCGCGGGACGAACACGAAGGCCGCGGGACTTCCACCTCTCTCACGCTCGACTCCGGCCACCTCGCCTCTCCCCCCTTCGCGCTCGCCCACGCGCTCGACCCATCTGGGCTGGGGCACGCAGCACACTCACTCGTCGGCTTAGGGACCCCCCTGTCTCAAAACGCCGACAGTTGGCGCGCCAGGTAGGGGCACGCTGCGTGCTGACGAACAGCTCCCCGTCAAGCTCCAGATGGGCAGTCTCCAGCAACCTCTCCGGCCCGGGACGGTGCTTCGTTTCGGGACTCTTGAGTTCATGTCCTTCGACGGCAGCTACGACATGATACTTCTTCCACCGCCGCGCGACTATGACAATGGCGGCCGACAACCCGCCCGCGGCGGCGGAATCGACGACGCCTTCCCCGCGTGGTGGAAGGGCAACATTCGGGCTCGCTCCGTTCTCTCCCCCGCCAACGGAGGAGGAGGCGGGGCCGTCAAGGCCAGGTGGGAGGCCGCGCTTCGTCGGCCGTCGAGCGAATCGACGCCCCCGACGCCCGGACGGAAGGCACGCCGGACGTCGACCTCGCGTTCAAGACGGAGGCAAGCGCCGTCCCCCCGCGGCACGCTGACCCCGAGCAAGAAGACGATGCCGGCGCGCTCGCGGAAAGCCTGCAGGACGTCGCCCTCGAACCAGAGATGACGGTGCAACCAGTCCCCGATGTGACTACGTCGCTCCTCGTCGACCAAAAGGTACCGACTCACTCCCATCTTGCGTCATTTCGACTCGGCCTCAACCCGCCAAACGACCTCGTTTTGGCGGGCGCTCTCATTGAGGCGAGTGCAACCCCACTGAGGTTCCGTATGCGGTCGCCTTGGGACCGACTGACGGATGTCTCGACCTACGGGCCCTCTGGGTCCGAGGAAGATGACGATCCCAGCATCGGATGGGATTTCTCCGGACTTGGCAACCCCAGTGCCGTGCGGGACTTCATGACCGCATGTGACTACTGCCTATCCGACTGTTCCGATGGAAGCCGCAGCCTTGGCGACGAGAGCTGCGGCCCAAGCCGCGAATGTTTCCACATCGAGCTAGGGGATCCCTCCGAAGGCAACCATCTTGGCATGCCGGAGGACGGTGATCTCCCTAGGCCGGTGCCTCGCGCCGACATCCCACGGGAGCTAGCTGTGGTCCCCGCTCCGGCGGGGGGTTACGACCCACAACTCGAGCAAGTCCGCGAGGCGCAGGCCAGGCTCAACGAGAGAACAGGAGCGCTTGAGCCGATCCGTCGGGACGTCGGACAGGCATGGGTGGGCCAACCCCTGGCTGGAGAAATACGTCACCTGCCCCAAGGTCTCCAGCACCGCGTCGCCAACGATGTCAGGATCAGGCCGCCGCCCGCATCCAGCGGGGTTGGTCAGAACCTGGCAACCGCAGCAATGCTCATCCGCGCGATGCCGGAGCCGTCAACCACCGAGGGTCGGCGAATCCAGGGAGAACTCAAGAATATCCTGGAAGGCGCTGCGGCCCGGCGGGCCGAGAGCACTGCCTCCCGAAGGCAAGGATATCCCTCGGAACCTCATGCCGCGACTTCCCGATTCATGCGGGAAGCCTCGGTCTACACCGGGCGCACGCGCAACACCGCGCCTGCGGCCCCGGGCCACCTCGGCAACGAGCACCATCGACGCGACCGTCGGGCTCACCTCGACGAAAGGGTGCGCCGAGGCTACCACCCCAGGCGTGGGGGGCGCTACGACAGCGGGGAGGATCGGAGTCCCTCGCCCGAACCACCCGGTTCGCAGGCCTTCAGTCGGGCCATCCGACGGGCGCCATTCCCGACCCGATTCCGACCCCCGACTACTATCACGAAGTACTCGGGGGAAACGAGACCGGAACTGTGGCTCGCGGACTACCGCCTTGCCTGCCAACTGGGTGGGACGGACGACGACAACCTCATCATCCGTAACCTCCCCCTGTTCCTCTCCGACACTGCTCGCGCCTGGTTGGAGCACCTGCCTCCGGGGCAGATCTCCAACTGGGACGACTTAGTCCAAGCCTTCGCTGGCAATTTCCAGGGCACATACGTGCGCCCCGGGAATTCCTGGGACCTTCGAAGCTGCCGGCAACAGCCGGGGGAGTCGCTCCGGGACTACATCCGGCGATTCTCGAAGCAGCGCACCGAGCTGCCCAACATCACCGACTCGGATGTCATCGGCGCGTTCCTCGCCGGCACCACTTGTCGCGACTTGGTGAGCAAGCTGGGTCTCAAAACCCCCACCAGGGCGAGCGAGCTGATGGACATCGCCACCAAGTTCGCCTCTGGCCAGGAGGCGGTCGAGGCTATCTTCCGAAAGGACAAGCAGCCCTAGGGCCGCCCATCGGAAGAAGCTCCCGAGGCGTCTGCTCCGCGCGGCGCCAAGAAGAAATGCAAGAAGAAGTCGCAATCGAAACGCGACGCCGCTGACGCGGACCTTGTCGCCGCCGCCGAGTATAAGAACCCTCGGAAGCCCCCCGGAGGTGCAAACCTCTTCGACAAGATGCTCAAGGAGCCGTGCCCCTACCATCAGGGGCCCGTCAAGCACACCCTCGAGGAGTGCGTTATGCTTCGGCGTCACTTCCACAGGGCCAGGCCACCCGCCGAGGGTGGCAGGGCCCGCGACGACGACAAGAACGAAGATCACCTAGCAGGAGAATTCCCCGAGGTCCGCGACTGCTTCATGATCTATGGAGGGCATGCGGCGAATACCTCGGCTCGGCACCGCAAGCAAGAGCACCGGGAGGTCTGCTCGGTGAAGGTGGCGGCGCCAGTCTACCTAGACTGGTCCGACAAGCCCATCACTTTCGACCAGGCCGACCACCCCGACCATGTGCCGAGCCCGGGGAAATACCCGCTCGTCGTCGACCCCGTTGTCGGCGATGTCAGGCTCACCAAGGTCCTGATGGATGGGGGCAGCTGCCTCAACATCATCTACGCCGAGACCCTCAGGCTCCTGCGCGTCGATCTGTCCTCCGTCCGAGCAGGCGCTGCGCCCTTCCACGGGATCATCCCTGGGAAGCGCGTCCAGCCCCTCGGGCGACTCGACCTCCCCGTCTGCTTCGGGACACCCTCCAACTTCCGAAGGGAGACCCTGACATTCGAAGTGGTCGGGTTCCGAGGAACCTACCACGCCGTGCTAGGGAGGCCATGCTACGCGAAGTTCATGGCCGTCCCCAACTACACCTACCTGAAGCTCAAGATGCCGGGCCCCAACGGGGTCATCACCGTCGGCCCCACGTACAAACACGCGTTCGAATGCGACGTGGAGTGCGTGGAGTACGCCGAGGCCCTCGCCGAGTCCGAGGCCCTCATCGCCGACCTGGAGAACCTCTCCAAGGAGGTGCCAGACGTGAAGCGCCATGCCGGCAACTTCGAGCCAGCGGAGACGGTCAAGGCCGTCCCTCTCGACCCCAGTGGCGACACCACCAAGCAGGCCCGGATCGGTTCCGGGCTCGACCCCAAATAGGAAGCAGTGCTCGTCGACTTTCTCCGCGCAAACGCCGACGTCTTTGCGTGGAGTCCCTCGGACATGCCCGGCATACCGAGGGATGTCGCCGAGCACTCGCTGGATATTCGGGCCGGAGCCCGACCCGTCAGGCAGCCTCTGCGCCGATTCGACGAGGAGAAGCGCAGAGTGATTGGCGAAGAGATCCACAAGCTAATGGCAGCAGGGTTCATCAAAGAGGTATTCCATCCCGAATGGCTTGCCAACCCTGTGCTTGTGAGGAAGAAAGGGGGGAAATGGCGGATGTGTGTAGACTACACTGGTCTCAACAAAGCATGTCCGAAGGTTCCCTACCCTCTGCCTCGCATCGACCAAATCGTGGATTCCACCGCTGGGTGCGAAACCCTGTCCTTCCTCGATGCCTACTCAGGGTATCACCAGATCCGGATGAAAGAGTCCGACCAGCTCGCGACTTCTTTCATCACGCCGTTCGGCATGTACTGCTATGTCACCATGCCGTTCGGTTTGAGGAATGCGGGCGCGACGTACCAGCGGTGCATGAACCATGTGTTCGGCGAACACATCGGTCGCACAGTCGAGGCCTACGTCGATGACATCGTAGTCAAGACAAGGAAGGCTTCCGACCTCCTCTCCGACCTTGAAGTGACATTTCGGTGTCTCAAGGCGAAAGGAGTCAAGCTTAATCCTGAGAAGTGTGTCTTTGGGGTGCCCCGAGGCATGCTCCTAGGGTTCATCGTCTCCGAGCGAGGCATCGAAGCCAACCCGGAGAAGATCGCGGCCATCACCAGCATGGGACCCATCAAGGACTTAAAAGGGGTACAGAGGGTCATGGGATGCCTCGCGGCCCTGAGCCGCTTCATCTCACGCCTCGGCGAAAGAGGTCTGCCTCTGTACCGCCTCTTAAGGAAGGCCGAGTGTTTCGCTTGGACCCCTGAGGCCGAGGAAGCCCTCGGCAACCTGAAGGCGCTCCTCACAAAGGCGCCTGTCTTGGTGCCCCCGGCGGACGGAGAAGCCCTCTTGGTCTACGTCGCCGCGACCACTCAGGTGGTTAGCGCCGCGATTGTGGTCGAAAGGCAAGAGGAAGGGCATGCAATGCCCGTTCAGAGGCCGGTCTACTTCATCAGCGAAGTGCTGTCCGAGACTAAGATCCGCTACCCACAAGTTCAAAAGCTGCTGTATGCTGTGATCCTGACAAGGCGGAAGCTGCGACACTACTTCGAGTCTCATCCGGTAACTGTGGTGTCATCCTTCCCCCTGGGGGAGATCATCCAGTGCCGAGAGGCCTCGGGCAGGATCGCAAAGTGGGCGGTGGAAATCATGGGCGAAACGATCTCGTTCGCCCCTCGGAAGGCCATCAAGTCCCAGGTGTTGGCGGATTTCGTGGCCGAATGGGTCGACACCCAGCTGCCAACGACTCCGATCCAACCGGAGCTCTGGACCATGTTTTTCGACGGGTCGCTGATGAAGACGGGGGCCGGCGCAGGCCTGCTCTTCATCTCGCCCCTCGGAAAGCACTTGCGCTACGTGCTGCGCCTCCATTTCCCGGCGTCCAACAATGTGGCCGAGTACGAAGCTCTGGTCAACGGATTGCGGATCGCCATCGAGCTAGGGGTCAGACGCCTCGACGCCCGTGGTGATTCGCCGCTCGTCATCGACCAAGTCATGAAGAACTCCCACTGCCGCGACCCGAAGATGGAGGCCTACTGCGACGAGGTTCGGCGCCTGGAAGACAAGTTCTTTGGGCTCGAGCTCAACCACATCGCTCGACGCTACAACGAAACCGCAGACGAGCTGGCTAAGATAGCCTCGGGGCGAACGACAGTCCCCCCGGACGTCTTCTCCCGGGATCTGCATCAACCCTCCGTCAAGCTCGACGACGCGCCCGAGCCCGAGGTACCCTCGGCTCAGCCCGAGGTACCCTCGGCACAGCCCGAGGTACCCTCGGCCCCCGAGGGCGAGGCACTGAACGTCGAGGAAGGACAGAGCGGGTCCACGCCAGATCAAGATTGGCAGGCCCCGTACCTGCAATATCTCTATCGAGGAGAGCTACCCCTCGACCAAGTCGAGGCTCGGCGGGTAGCGCGACGCGCCAAGTCATTCGTCTTGCTGGGCGACGAAGAGGAGCTCTACCATCGCAGCCCCTCGGGCATCCTCCAGCGATGCATCTCCATCGCCGAAGGTCGGGAACTGCTGCAAGAAATACACTCGGGGGCTTGCGGCCACCACGCAGCGCCCCGAGCCCTTGTCGGAAATGCTTTCCGGCAAGGCTTCTACTGGCCAACGGCGGTGGCTGACGCCACTAGAATTGTCCGCACCTGCGAAGGGTGCCAATTCTATGCGAAGCGGACACACCTGCCCGCTCAGGCTCTGCAGACAATACCCATCACCTGGCCCTTCGCTGTATGGGGTCTGGACCTCGTCGGTCCCTTGCAGAAGGCGCCCGGGGGCTACACGCACCTGCTGGTCGCCATCGACAAATTCTCCAAGTGGATCAAGGTCCGACCTCTGAACAGCATCAGGTCCGAGCAGGTGGTGGCATTCTTCACCAACATCATCCATCGCTTCGGGGTCCCGAACTCCATCATCACCGACAACGGCACCCAGTTCACCGGCAAAAAATTCTTGGATTTTTGCGAGGATCACCATATCCGGGTGGACTGGGCCGCCGTGGCTCATCCCATGTCGAATGGGCAAGTAGAGCGTGCCAACGGCATGATTCTACAAGGGCTCAAGCCTCGGATCTACAACGACCTCAACAAGTTCGGCAAGCGATGGATGAAGGAACTCCCCTCGGTGGTCTGGAGCCTAAGGACGACACCGAGTCGTGCCACGGGCTTCACGCCGTTTTTCCTGGTCTACGGGGCTGAAGCTATCTTGCCCACTGACCTGGAATACGGCTCCCCGAGGGCGAGGGCCTACACCGAACAAAGCAACCAAGCTAGCCGAGAGGAATCGCTGGACCAGCTGGAGGAAGCTCGGGACAGGGCCTTACTACACTCGGCGCGGTACCAACAGTCCCTGCGACGCTACCACGCCCGAGGGGTCCGGTCTCGAGAACTCCAGGTGGGCGACCTGGTGCTTCGGCTGCGGCAAGACGCCCGAGGGAGGCACAAGCTCACGCCCCCCTGGGAAGGGCCATTCGTCATCGCCAAAGTTCTGAAGCCCGGAACATACAAGCTGGCCAACAATCAAGGCGAGATCTACGGCAACGCTCGGAACATCAAACAGCTACGTCGCTTCTACCCTTAAGATGTTTTCAAGTTGTTCATATACCTCGCACCTACGCAAAGTTTAGTCGTCAAGGAAGGGTCGGCCTAGCCTCGGCAAAGCCCGACCCTCCCTCGGGGGCTAAAAGGGGGGAGACCCCCTCTGCGTCGAATTTTTCCTCGAAAAAGGATCTCTTTTTAGCAGGATTTCTTTCGTGCTTCTTGACTACTTCGGAAAGCGGATCCTGGAAACGACGGAGTACACGTAAGCAGCCAAGGCTGACCGAGCCGAGGGACTCCTACGCCTCCGGGATACGGATACCTCACTCATCACCTTCTGCGATAAGTAACTTGCGCTCGGATAAAGCGACTCCGTAGACCGAACAAGTCTTCACGTTCGGAAGCTCTCCTGCCGAAGCAGTCCTTCAAGCTTTCTCGACTAAGTCGGGGACAGGGCCTCATGGACGGGTGAAAGTACGCGTAAGCGGCAAGGCCGACCGAGCCGAGGGATTCCCACGCCTCTGGGATACGGATACCTCACTCGTCCCTTCCGCGAAAAGCAACTCTCGCTCACACAAACATCCCTGTTACCGACAGAGTCCAGATGCTCGAAACAAGAGGAAAAAAGACGCAGCTTCGCAAGCGCGGAGAGGGTGTGTTTTTCTGGCCTCGGCAGCCGCAGAAAGCACACGCTACAAGATGATCTGATCCTGCAGGCTCGGGTCTTCACGCTGAAGGGAGCCGTAGCACCCTCGGCATCGACGACGTCTTCAGCAAAGTCCGACCCAGCCTCGGGCGGCGACGCGGTCCAGGGACTCCTCCGGGAATCCGGCCCGAGCAGGCGGCTCAACCGGTTACCCCTGGGGCCTCGGTCAACCGGCTTCCAAGGGCGCCAGCCCGACCCGAGGCCTCGACTGATCGACTTTGGCGTCGGCTCCGCTGACGGACAACACGGCTAGGCTCCGGCCAACCAGGTTCCCATTCTCGAGCCAACTCCGCCTCTGTTCATACTGATATCGCTACCCCTGGCCTCGGTCCACCGAAGGGCGGCCGAGGGGTCTCTTTAACTAAGCTAGAGGAGCCCCAGACAACAAGGCCGAACGGGCCAAGGGATTCCTACGCCTCCGGGATACGGATACCTCACCCGTCACCTTGACACGGGGCGACTCATGCTTGGTAAAGCAGTTCAGATAATCAACAGGCGAGACTTAGTGCTCGAAAATGAGGAAAAAACACGGCTCCGTGCCGAAATTACATACATGTTCAGGCCCCGACAGCCACAATGAACGAAGAACACTGGCATTCGAGATGCCACTACCAACGGAACTCCGGTTCCCCCCTCCGCAGGAACGAACAACCCCACTCCGAGGGGGAAGGCCTGCGGAGTAACAGAAGAACGATGAGCGGCTCGCTGCCGCCCGTTCCAACCGCGACGACAACCACCCCTGCCCTAGACAGCGAAGCGGCTTAGGCAGCAGCTTTGGGGCAGGTGTCACGGCAGGAGGGCTCTCCCCCGCTGAGGACGAGAACCAGCCATTCAGGCAGGGAGACGGAGACCCAGGGCCACTAGCGCCCTACCTATCCCGGCATGGCTGGAGGAAGTCTCCGTGGGGCTCAAGGACGCCCTTCACCCCCGGGCGCGGGGGGAAGAAAAGGGCAGCCGACCCACGCGGGGGCGGCCCCCCGACTCGCCTCATCTTCCATCTTGGCCTGGATGACGAAAATCCTTGAGGCCGAGGGAGGAGTAGAGGCCGCGGCCTGGCCCGCTTTCCCCACCGTCGAACTAGAGGTCACCATCTTGGGTGACCGCCGGTGGTGGGGTGTGGCCAGGCTGCGTGATGAAAATCCTTGAAGCCGAACGATGGCTGAGAGGTACCAACTTCCATGGAGTTGCGTTCCTCCAACGAGGAGGCGGAAAGGCGGCGGATACCCCCCATCCGGGGGCTTGGAAGATGGGAAGACACGACGCTTAAGGGAGGAAGAAGACATGGTTGCCTTCCGAAAGGAGTCTCCCTCCTTTTAAAGGCAACTCTCCCTACGTGCGCCCCCAGGCGCCGCGGGCTGAGTCTTCTCCAACACGCTCCAAGGCCCTCCCCTGCGACTCGGGGGCTGGGTCCCGCATGTCATACAAACCAGCTCAGGGCAGAAGAAGCCAAACCGCCGCGCGTGGTGCGCACGACCGTCCAGCGGTTACAAGCGACCCCCCATTTTCGCCCAAACCAACGGGCAGAAGGGGCGGGCAGCCATGCAGGCGGCATGCAACCGTGCCAGATGGACGCGCTTCTCCGACTTCTGACACGCCAGCTTGGGAACCCAGGCCCACGCGTCGAGCAACCGGCGCGCCAGTTGCTGCATGCAAGCAACCGCACCGCCACTTGTGCCACCATCGCGCCTCTTCGGTTGCGGAGCCTATGCCGCGACTCGAGGCGACCCAACAGCGCCAGCCTGGCGCGTCGGTCAAAGCGACCGAAAGTGGGCCGGCTGTAATAGCGGTGGCAGGCGGGCGGGCGCAGCGGTCACGTCGTCAGCCAGGCTCACGTCCCATCCTGGGACAACAAGAGAGCCTCCTCTCACGGCGTGGAGACGGTGCACCCGTGACCCGTTCCTCGAACGGATCGCACGCGCGCAACGGCCGCCCCGCCAACCACTCGCCCCGTCGCATTAACTCCGCGGCGGGACAGGCGGCGTCTCTGACGGGAGGAGCACGCGACGCTTCACCTTTGCCATAATAACCGCGTCAGAAAAGGTACGCCACGTCGTTCGATTTCGTATCCTTTTCCGTTTTCCTCTTTCTCTATCTCTTGCAATAGGGACCGGGAAAGGGGGATACCCCGAAAGGGATCCTTCTCCGCGAAGGAACCGGGCTCCGAGCCCCCCACTACTGATCAGGGGTTCGAAGGCTGGCCCTCCGAAGGGTTCAACAGTCGCCTCAGATCGCGTGGGCCCGACACCCACTACTGGTCAGGGGTTCGAAGGCCAGCCCCCTGAAGGGTTCCATGGCCGCCTCAGGCTACTCGGGCTCCGCGCCCATTACTGATCAGGGGTTTGAAGGTTGGCCCCCGAAGGGTTCACAGTCGCCTCAGACACCGAGCGAGGGATGACCAAGGGTACGTTCGATACATAACCGAGGCTCGGGCTGCGCTCCCGAGGTACCCTAGGACATTTCCGAGACCAGCAGGAACGATCTTGTAACGGAATCCCATCGGAGGGAGGCATCGAGCCCTCGGACCCCGTCGCCAGGGGACCGGGTCCGGCAAATCACCCGCAGGTACTTTTGGGCGTGCCTCTGGGCCCCTAGCCGACCCCCAACGAACGGGGCACGGACGTCCACTCGGATTACCCGCTTGCAGCTCACCGGAGACACCATGTTCGGTGCCCATCGAGGGTAACATGCGCACTCCCCCCCTCCTCCTTGCGGAAAGGCGACGTAGGGGCGTATGCAAAAAGTCGAGTCTGTCCCTGATCGTCCTCTTGCCCTGTGCAGAGGCTCGGGGGCTGCTCTCGCAAAAACCGGCTCCGGCCAAATCGTTGACAGCGTCAACATACCAGCCCGAGAGCTTGGGCCCCGACCGTGCACCCGGGCTACGGCCAGTTCGCATGAGGGAACGACCAGACCAGCCGAAGCGTTACGTGAGGTATTAAGACCTCGAAGGAGTGTAACCACTCCTCCGAGGCCTCGGGGGCTACACCCGGCGGGTGCGCTCGCGCGCACCCACCGGAACGAAATGCAATCGAGAAAGGCTGGTCCCCTTGCAAAAAAGTGCGACAAAAGCCTCCAAGCGAGTGCTAACACTCCCTTCGAGGCTCGGGGGCTACTGTCGGGGACCATAATTAGGGGTACCCTCAAGACGCCTAATTCTCAGCTGGTAACCCCCATCAGCATAAAGCTGCAAAGGCCTGATGGGTACGATTAAGTCAGGGATCAGTCCACACGAGTGACTCGATCACGCTTCACCCGAGCCTAGCCTCGGCCAAGGGCAGCCGACCTCGAGAGACTTCCGTCTCGCCCGAGGCCCCCTTTTTATGGCGGACACATCACCGGCTCGCCCGAGGCCTTGGCTTCGCTCAGAAGCAACCTTGACTAAATCGCCACACCGACTGACCAAATTGCAGGGGCATTTAACGCAAAGGTGGCCTGACACCTTTATCCTGACACGCGCCCCCGGCAGAGCCGAAGTGACCGCCGTCACTCCACCGCTCCACTGGCCAGTCTGACAGAAGGACAGCGCTGCCTGCGCCACTCCGACTGCAGTGCCACTCGACAGAGTGAGTCTGACAGGCAGTCAGGCCTTGCCAAAGGCGCCACGGCGAACTCCGCTCCGCCCGACCCCAGGGCTCGGACTCGGGCTAAGACCCGGAAGACGGCGAACTCCGCTCCGCCCGACCCCAGGGCTCGGACTCGGGCTAAGACCCGGAAGACGACGAACTCCGCTCCGCCCGACCCCAGGGCTCGGACTCGGGCTAAGACCCGGAAGACGGCGAACTCCGCTCCGCCCGACCCCAGGGCTCGGACTCGGGCTAAGACCCGGAAGACGGCGAACTCCACTCCGCCCGACCCCAGGGCTCGGACTCGGGCTAACACCCGGAAGACGACGAAACTCCGCTTCGCCCGACCCCAGGGCTCGGACTCCGCCCTGGCCTTGGCCGAACGACTTCCGCCTCGCCCGACCCCTTGGCTCGGGCTCGGCCACGGCAACGGAAGACAGACTCAACCTCGGCTTCGGAGGAACCCCCACGTCGCCCTACCTAGGGCACAGACCGCCACGTCAATAGGAAGCGCCATCATCATCCTACCCCGAATCGACTCGGGTCACGGAGAACAAGACCGGCGTCCCATCCGGCCAGCTCCGCCGAAGGGGCAATGATGGCGCTCCACAAGCTCTATGACGACGGCGGCCCCCAGCTCTCTTACGGAAGCAGGACGACGTCAGCAGGGACTCGACCGCTCCAACAGCTGTCCCTCCGCCAGGCTCCGCCGCACCTCCGACAGCCACGACATCACGCCAGCAGGGTGCCCAGATCTCTCCGGCTGCCACATTGGCATGTACCTAGGGCGCTAGCTCTCCCTCCGCTAGACACGTAGCACTCTGCTACACCCCCCATTGTACACCTGGATCCTCTCCTTACGACTATAAAAGGGAGGACCAGGGCCTTCTTAGAGGAGGTTGGCCGCGCGGGACCGAGGACGGGACAGGCGCTCTCTTGGGGCCGCTCGCTTCCCTCACCCGCGTGGACGCTTGTAACCCCCCTACTGCAAGCGCACCTGACCTGGGCGCGGGACGAACACGAAGGCCGCGGGACTTCCACCTCTCTCACGCTCGACTCCGGCCACCTCGCCTCTCCCCCCTTCGCGCTCGCCCACGCGCTCGACCCATCTGGGCTGGGGCACGCAGCACACTCACTCGTCGGCTTAGGGACCCCCCTGTCTCGAAACGCCGACACACACGGACAGCACGCACGACAACACGTGACTATGTGCGACTAACGCGTGATGACGCGCGCGAACAGCACGCGACAACATGCGAACCATACACGTAGCATGAACGCGAGAACAAACGACGACGATGTACAAGCAGCACGCGAATGACACACGAAATAGCGTGCCACCGCATGCGAAACAGGCCACGCGACAGGCGGAGAAAAACTAATTAGATGACATGCTTAAACTAAACAAGTATTAAGTAAATAAAAAATATTCAAGTTAATATTAACCATGTTAATGTTTATTATCAAAGCCAAGTTGAACACTACACTTTTAATATAATTAGAATATTAATCTAACAATTATTAGTCGAGCAAACCTTAGGTTAACAAACTAAAATATGCGACCTGACGAATTAACATTATTAACATGAATGTTTATAAGAGAACACAATTTATTATAACGCGCAGACGCCTCGCGACACACGTGATCGACACGTGACATACGCACGACACGAACGCATGAAGGAATGTCGATGACGCACAAACAACGCGCGAATAATATGCGATGACGCACGAACACACGCGACCTAGCGCGTGGACAACGTGCGGTGATGCGCACGATCCGCACGCGCGACACGCAAAAACAACGCGTGGTGACGCGCGCAAAACAGCCCGCGCGACCCAGCATGACCTCGCGCGCGGAACAGCATGCGCGACATACGAGAAATACTTAAATAGATGTCGCGCATATACTAAGCGAGTATTATTTCAAAGTGTTTGAGTTGGCATGATCAAATTAACAGGTATTTGTAAGACACAAGTTAGAACTATAAATTAGTTTTAATTGGAGAGTCATTTTTTAACCACTAATGAATGAACAAATAGTTAATTACTTGAGATCCGCGACATACCAAAATAATGTTACTAATACAAAATTGATGTTGTTACGAAGTTAACACAACTGGGACGAGTCGTGACGGGTTTTCGACGCAAATTATATTGAATAAATAGCATTTCTCGAATTTAAACTATGCGGCGCAGTTCTACTGGTCGAAGCAAAGCCACCCAAAGGGCCACATGGGGACACAGCCACATAGGATGAAAAGGAGTGGGATCTAATGTGGCAGGCATCTTCCCAAATCCCAACTACACGGTTGGTTTCTTCTCATCTCCTTCTTTCCAAATGTGACGGAACCTCCCAAGTCATTAGGCCCACCTACAGTTGTCCTTGTCCAACGGACCTCAGACAACCCTGCAGGTGTTCCTGAATCACTTGACAAGTTCGGTATCTGCTTTTCTTACCTTTCCCAAGAGTGTTTTACCCGTCACGCAGACATTACAAATCATCGGAGATACGAAAATGCGGAAGCGGTTACATAAACTTACCTTTATTTAAAAGTAAGATAGAGTTATAATATTACAGACCAGAAATATAATATACGAGTGCTGAGTATTATTATTACAAAACATGGGAGGCAAAAACCCCTCCCGATAAGTATCAAACAAAAGTTTTATGGAGGATCCTTTCCTCCCGCAGCTTTACTCCTGGTGTTTTTCCTTCGGTACCACCTTTGAACAGAAGCAACAAAAGTTTGTCGCTTCTTCACCTAAAAATAATAGGGAATAAAACCCTGAGTATGGAATTACTCAGCAAGTCTTACCCGACTAAAGAAAAGACTCTCAAGGGTATGTTGGCTTGAGGGAGTCAAGGTAAGGCTTAACAATAATCAAAGACTTTGTTTGCAAAAATGCTTACTAAAAGTGGATCCTTAAAAATCCAATTTTACTTGTCAGGTTAAGTCATATTACCTGTATCTAGAGTTCTTTCTACCCTAGTTCAAACACTTACCCTACACTAGCCAATTTCTTAACAACCCTTAATCTTTACTGAAGTTCTACGTATAGGGTAGTGACCAAGTCTTCATAACCGCGAAGGTATGGCGATCCGAATCGATTATACTCAGCTGAGGATCTCCAATCACACGACATATGTAGCACTTAACCCTTGCATATTGTCGGCGTTTCTGTCAGGGACCATAATTAGGGGTACCCTCAAGACGCCTAATTCTCAGCTGGTAACCCCCATCAGCATAAAGCTGCAAAGGCCTGATGGGTACGATTAAGTCAGGGATCAGTCCACACGAGTGACTCGATCACGCTTCACCCGAGCCTAGCCTCGGCCAAGGGCAGCCGACCTCGAGAGACCTCCGTCTCGCCCGAGGCCCCCCTTTTTACGGCGGACACATCACCGGCTCGCCCGAGGCCTTGGCTTCGCTCAGAAGCAACCTAGACTAAATCGCCACACCGACTGACCAAATTGCAGGAACATTTAACACAAAGGTGGCCTGACACCTTTATCCTGACACGCGCCCCCGGCAGAGCCGAAGTGACCGCCGTCACTCCACCGCTCCACTGGCCAGTCTGACAGAAGGACAGCGCCGCCTGCGCCACTTCGACTGCAGTGCCACTCGACAGAGTGAGTCTGACAGGCAGTCAGGCCTTGCCTAAAGCGACACGGCAAACTCCGCTCCGCCCGACCCCAGGGCTCGGACTCGGGCTAAGACCCGGAAGACGGCGAACTCCGCTCCGCCCGACCCCAGGGCTCGGGCTCGGGCTAAGACCCGGAAGACGGCGAACTCCGCTCCGCCCGACCCCAGGGCTCAGACTCGGGCTAAGACCCGGAAGACGGCGAACTCCGCTCCGCCCGACCCTAGGGCTCGGACTCGGGCTAAGACCCGGAAGACGGCGAACTCCGCTCCGCCCGACCCCAGGGCTCGGACTCGGGCTAAGACCCGGAAGACGACGAAACTCCGCCTCGCCCGACCCCAGGGCTCGGACTCCGCCCTGGCCTCGGCCGAACGACTTCCGCCTCGCCCGACCCCATGGCTCGGGCTCGGCCTCGGCAACAGAGGACAGACTCAACCTCGGCTTCGGAGGAGCCCCCACGTCACCCTGCCTAGGGCACAGACCCGCCACGCCAACAGGAAGCGCCATCATCATCCTACCCCAAATCGACTCGGGTCACGAAGAACAAGACCGGCGTCCCATCCGGCCAGCTCCGCCGGAGGGGCAATGATGGCGCTCCACAAGCTCTGTGACGACGGCGGCCCCTAGCTCTCTTACGGAAGCAGGACGACGTCAGCAGGGACTTGACCGCTCCGACAGCTGTCCCTCCGCCAGGCTCCGCTGCACCTCCGACAGCCACGACATCACGCCAGCAGGGTGCCAAGATCTCTCCGGCTGCCACATTGGCATGTACCTAGGGCGCTAGCTCTCCCTCCGCTAGACACGTAGCACTCTGCTACACCCCCCATTGTACACCTGGATCTCTCCTTACGACTATAAAAGGGAGGACCAGGGCCTTCTTAGAGAAGGTTGGCCGCGCGGGACCGAGGACGGGACAGGCGCTCTCTTGGGGCCGCTCGCTTCCCTCACCCGCGTGGACGCTTGTAACCCCCCTACTGCAAGCGCACCTGACCTGGGCGCGGGACGAACACGAAGGCCGCGGGACTTCCACCTCTCTCACGCTCGACTCCGGCCACCTCGCCTCTCCCCCCTTCGCGCTCGCCCACGCGCTCGACCCATCTGGGCTGGGGCACGCAGCACACTCACTCGTCGGCTTAGGGACCCCCCTGTCCTGAAACGCCGACAGTTGGCGCGCCAGGTAGGGGCATGCTGCGTGCTGACGAACAGCTCCCCGTCAAGCTCCAGATGGGCAGTCTCCAGCAACCTCTCCGGCCTGGGACGGTGCTTCGTTTCGGGACTCTTGAGTTCATGTCCTTCGACGGCAGCTACGACATGATACTTCTTCCACCGCCGCGCGACTACGACGATGACGGCCGACAACCCGCCCGCCGGCGGCGGAATTGACGACATCTTCCCCGCGTGGTGGAAGAACAACATTCGGGCTCGCTCCGTTCTCTCCCCCGCCAACGGAGGAGGAGGCGGGGCCATCAAGGCCAGGCGGGAGGCCGCGCTTCGTCGGCCGTCGAGCGAATCGACGCCCCCGACGCCCCGACGGAAGGCACGCCGGACGTCGACCTCGCGTTCAAGACGGAGGCAAGCGCCGTCCCCCCGCGACACGCTGACCCCGAGCAAGAAGACGACGCTGGCGCGCTCGCGGAAAGCCTGCAGGACGTCGCCCTCGTACCTGAGATGACGGTGCAACCAGTCCCCGATGTGACTACGTCGCTCCTCGTCGACCAAAAGGTACCGACTAACTCCCATCTTGCGTCATTTCGACTCGGCCTCAACCCGCCAAACGACCTCGTTTTGGCGGGCGCTCTCATTGAGGCGAGTGCAACCCCACTGGGGTTTCGTATGCGGTCGCCTTGGGACCGACTGACGGACGTCTCGACCTACGGGCCCTCTCGGTCCGAGGAAGATGACGATCCCAGCATCTGTTGGGATTTCTCCGGACTTGGCAACCCCAGTGCCATGCGGGACTTCATGACCGCATGTGACTACTGCCTATCCGACTGTTCCGACGGAAGCCGCAGCCTTGGCGACGAGAGCTGCGGCCCAAGCCGCGAATGTTTCCACATCGAGCTAGGGGATCCCTCCGAAGGCAACCATCTCGGCATGCCGGAGGACGGTGATCTCCCTAGGCCGGTGCCTCGCGCCGACATCCCACGGGAGCTAGCTGTGGTCCCCGCTCCGGCGGGGGGTTACGACCCACAACTCGAGCAAGTCCGCGAGGCGCAGGCCAGGCTCAACGAGGGAACAGGAGCGCTTGAGCCGATCCGTCGGGACGTCGGACAGGCATGGGTGGGCCAACCCCTGGCCGGAGAAATACGTCACCTACCCCAAGGTCTCCAGCACCGCGTCGCCAACGATGTCAGGGTCAGGCCGCCGCCCGCATCCAGCGGGGTTGGTCAGAACCTGGCAGCCGCAGCGATGCTCATCCGCGCGATGCCGGAGCCATCAACCACCGAGGGTCGGCGAATCCAGGGAGAGCTCAAGAATCTCCTGGAAGGCGCTGCGGCCCGACGGGCCGAGAGCACTGCCTCCCGAAGGCAAGGATATCCCTCGGAACCTCACGCCGCGACTTCCCGATTCATGCGGGAAGCCTCGGTCTACACCGGGCGCACGCGCAACACCGCGCCTGCGGCCCCGGGCCACCTCGGCAACGAGCACCATCGGCGCGACCGTCGGGCCCACCTCGACGAAAGGGTGCGCCGAGGCTACCACCCCAGGCGTGGGGGGCGCTACGACAGCGGGGAGGATCGGAGTCCCTCGCCCGAACCACCCGGTTCGCAGGCCTTCAGTCGGGCCATCCGACGGGCGCCATTCCCGACCCGGTTCCGACCCCCGACTACTATCACGAAGTACTCGGGGGAAACGAGACCGGAACTGTGGCTCGCGGACTACCGCCTTGCCTGCCAACTGGGTGGGACGGACGACGACAACCTCATCATCCGTAACCTCCCCCTGTTCCTCTCCGACACTGCTCGCGCCTGGTTGGAGCACCTGCCTCCGGGGCAGATCTCCAACTGGGACGACTTGGTCCAAGCCTTCGCTGGTAATTTCCAGGGCACATACGTGCGCCCCGGGAATTCCTGGGACCTTCGAAGCTGCCGGCAACAGCCGGGGGAGTCGCTCCGGGACTACATCCGGCGATTCTCGAAGCAGCGCACCGAGCTGCCCAACATCACCGACTCGGATGTCATCGGCGCGTTCCTCGCCGGCACCACTTGCCGCGACCTGGTGAGCAAGCTGGGTCGCAAAAACCCCACCAGGGCGAGCGAGCTGATGGACATCG
Organism: Zea mays; assembly: GCF_902167145.1. Classification (NCBI taxonomy): domain Eukaryota; kingdom Viridiplantae; phylum Streptophyta; class Magnoliopsida; order Poales; family Poaceae; genus Zea; species Zea mays. Next base: position 40,771,163 of record NC_050097.1, on the reverse strand, counting down.
CTACCAAGTTCGCCTCTGGCCAGGAGGCGGTCGAGGCTATCTTCCGAAAGGACAAGTAGCCCCAGGGCCGCCCATCGGAAGAAGCTCCCGAGGCGTCTCCTCCGCGCGGCGCCAAGAAAGGCAAGAAGAAGTCGCAATCAAAACGCGACGCCGCTGACGCGGACCTTGTCGCCGCCGCCGAGTACAAGAACCCTCGGAAGCCCCCCGGAGGTGCAAACCTCTTCGACAAGATGCTCAAGGAGCCGTGCCCCTACCATCAGGGGCCCGTCAAGCACACCCTCGAGGAGTGCGTTATGCTTCGGCGTCACTTCCACAGGGCCGGGCCACCCGCCGAGGGTGGCAGGGCCCGCGACGACGACAAGAACGAAGATCACCAAGCAGGAGAGTTCCCTGAGGTCCGCGACTGCTTCATGATCTATGGAGGGCATACAGTGAATGCCTCGGCTCGGCATCGCAAGCAAGAGCGCCGGGAGGTCTGCTCGGTGAAGGTGGCGGCGCCAGTCTACCTAGACTGGTCCGACAAGCCCATCACCTTCGACCAGGCCGACCACCCCGACCATGTGCCGAGCCCGGGGAAATACCCGCTCGTCGTCGACCCCGTTGTCGGCAATGTCAGGCTCACCAAGGTCCTGATGGATGGGGGCAGCTGCCTCAACATCATCTACGCCGAGACCCTCAAGCTCCTGCGCGTCGATCTGTCCTCCGTCCGAGCAGGCGCTGCGCCCTTCCACGGGATCATCCCTGGGAAGCGCGTCCAGCCCCTCGGGCGACTCGACCTCCCCGTCTGCTTTGGGACGCCCTCCAACTTCCGAAGGGAGACCCTGACGTTCGAGGTGGTCGGGTTCCGAGGAACCTACCACGCCGTACTAGGGAGGCCATGCTACGCGAAGTTCATGGCCGTCCCCAACTACACCTACCTGAAGCTCAAGATGCCGGGCCCCAACGGGGTCATCACCGTCGGCCCCACGTACAAACACACGTTCGAATGCGACGTGGAGTGCGTGGAGTACGCCGAGGCCCTCGCCGAGTCCGAGGCCCTCATCGCCGACCTGGAGAACCTCTCCAAGGAGGTGCCAGACGTGAAGCGCCATGCCGGCAACTTCGAGCCAGCGGAGACGGTCAAGGGCGTCCCTCTCGACCCCAGTGGCGACACCACCAAGCAGGTCCGGATCGGTTCCGGGCTCGACCCCAAATAGGAAGCAGTGCTCGTCGACTTTCTCCGCGCAAACGCCGACGTCTTTGCGTGGAGTCCCTTGGACATGCCCGGCATACCGAGGGATGTCGCCGAGCACTCGCTGGATATTCGGGCCGGAGCCCGACCCGTCAGGCAGCCTCTGCGCCGATTCGACGAGGAGAAGCGCAGAGTGATTGGCGAAGAGATCCACAAGCTAATGGTAGCAGGGTTCATCAAAGAGGTATTCCATCCCGAATGGCTTGCCAACCCTGTGCTTGTGAGGAAGAAAGGGGGGAAATGGCGGATGTGTGTCGACTACACTGGTCTCAACAAAGCATGTCTGAAGGTTCCCTGCCCTCTGCCTCGCATCGACCAAATCGTGGATTCCACCGCTGGGTGCGAAACCCTGTCCTTCCTCGATGCCTACTCAGGGTATCACCAGATCCGGATGAAAGAGTCCGACCAGCTCGCGACTTCTTTCATCACGCCGTTCGGCATGTACTGCTACGTCACCATGCCGTTCGGTTTGAGGAATGCGGGCGCGACGTACCAGCGGTGCATGAACCATGTGTTCGGCGAACACATCGGTCGCACAGTCGAGGCCTACGTCGATGACATCATAGTCAAGACAAGAAAGGCTCCCGACCTCCTCTCCGACCTTGAAGTGACATTCCGGTGTCTCAAGGCGAAAGGAGTCAAGCTCAATCCTGAGAAGTGTGTCTTCGGGGTGCCCCGAGGCATGCTCCTAGGGTTCATCGTCTCCGAGCGAGGCATCGAAGCCAACCCGGAGAAGATCGCGGCCATCACCAGCATGGGACCCATTAAGGACTTAAAAGGTGTACAGAGGGTCATGGGATGCCTCGCAGCCCTGAGCCGCTTCATCTCACGCCTCGGCAAAAGAGGTCTGCCTCTGTACCGCCTCTTAAGGAAGGCCGAGTGTTTCGCTTGGACCCCTGAGGCCAAGGAAGCCCTCGGCAACCTGAAGGCGCTCCTTACAAAGGCGCCTGTCTTGGTGCCCCCGGCGGATGGAGAAGCCCTCTTGGTCTACGTCGCCGCGACCACTCAGGTGGTTAGCGCCGCGATTGTGGTCGAAAGGCAAGAGGAAGGGCATGCATTGCCCGTTCAGAGGTCGGTCTACTTCATCAGCGAAGTGCTGTCCGAGACTAAGATCCGCTACCCACAAGTTCAAAAGCTGCTGTATGCTGTGATCCTGACAAGGCGGAAGCTGCGACACTACTTCGAGTCTCATCCAGTAACTGTGGTGTCATCCTTCCCCCTGGGGGAGATCATCCAGTGCCGAGAGGCCTCGGGCAGGATCGCAAAGTGGGCGGTGGAAATCATGGGAGAAACGATCTCGTTCGCCCCTCGGAAGGCCATCAAGTCCCAGGTGTTGGCGGATTTCGTGGCCGAATGGGTCGACACCCAGCTGCCAACGGCTCCGATCCAACCGGAGCTCTGGACCATGTTTTTCGACGGGTCGCTGATGAAGACAGGAGCCGGTGCGGGCCTGCTCTTCATCTCGCCCCTCGGAAAGCACTTGCGCTACGTGCTGCGCCTCCATTTCCCGGCGTCCAACAATGTGGCCGAGTACGAAGCTCTGGTCAACGGGTTGCGGATCGCCATCGAGCTAGGGGTCAGACGCCTCGACGCCCGCGGTGATTCGCAGCTCGTCATCGACCAAGTCATGAAGAACTCCCACTGCCGCGACCCAAAGATGGAGGCCTACTGCGACGAGGTTCGGCGCCTGGAAGACAAGTTCTTCGGGCTCGAGCTCAACCACATCGCTCAGCGCTACAATGAAACTGCAGACGAGCTGGCTAAAATAGCCTCGGGGCGAACGACGGTCCGCCCGGACGTCTTCTCCCGGGATCTGCATCAACCCTCCGTCAAGCTCGACGACGCGCCCGAACCCGAGGTACCCTCGGCTCAGCCCGAGGTACCCTCGGCACAGCCCGAGGTACCCTCGGCCCCCGAGGGCGAGGCACTGGACGTCGAGGAAGAGCAGAGCGGGGCCACGCCAGATCAAGATTGGCAGGCCCCGTACCTGCAATATCTCCATCGAGGAGAGCTACCCCTCGACCAAGTCGAGGCTCGGCGGGTAGCGCGACGCGCCAAGTCATTCGTCTTGCTGGGCGACGAAGAGGAGCTCTACCATCGCAGCCCCTCGGGCATCCTCCAGCGATGCATCTCCATCGCCGAAGGTCGGGAACTGCTGCAAGAAATGCACTCGGGGGCTTGCGGCCACCACGCAGCGCCCCGAGCCCTTGTCGGGAATGCTTTCCGACAAGGCTTCTACTGGCCAACGGCGGTGGCTGACGCCACTAGAATTGTCCGCACCTGCGAAGGGTGCCAATTCTATGCGAAGCAGACTCACCTGCCCGCTCAGGCTCTGCAGACGATACCCATAACCTGGCCCTTCGCTGTATGGGGTCTGGACCTCGTCGGTCCCTTGCAGAAGGCGCCCGGGGGCTACACGCACCTGCTGGTCGCCATCGACAAATTCTCCAAGTGGATCGAGGTCCAACCTCTGAACAGCATCAGGTCCGAGTAGGCGGTGGCGTTCTTCACCAACATCATCCATCGCTTCGGGGTCCCGAACTCCATCATCACCGACAACGGAACCCAGTTCACCGGCAAAAAATTCTTGGATTTTTGCGAGGATCACCATATCCGGGTGGACTGGGCCGCCGTGGCTCATCCCATGTCGAATGGGCAAGTAGAGCATGCCAACGACATGATTCTACAAGGGCTCAAGCCTCGGATCTACAACGACCTCAACAAGTTCGGCAAGCGATGGATGAAGGAACTCCCCTCGGTGGTCTGGAGCCTAAGGACGACGCCGAGTCGTGCCACGGGTTTCACGCCGTTTTTCCTGGTCTACAGGGCTGAAGCTATCTTGCCCGCTGACCTGGAATACGGCTCCCCGAGGACGAGGGCCTACACCGATCAAAGCAACCAAGCTAGCCGAGAGGAATCGCTGGACCAGCTGGAGGAGGCTCGGGACAGGGCCTTACTACACTCGGCACGGTACCAGCAGTCCCTGCGACGCTACCACGCCCGAGGGGTCCGGTCCCGAGACCTCCAGGTGGGCGATCTGGTGCTTCGGCTGCGGCAAGACGCCCGAGGGAGGCACAAGCTCACGCCCCCCTGGGAAGGGCCATTCGTCATCGCCAAAGTTCTGAAGCCCGGAACATACAAGCTGGCCAACAATCAAGGCGAGATCTACGGCAACGCTTGGAACATCAAACAGCTACGTCTCTTCTACCCTTAAGATGTTTTCAAGTTGTTCATATACCTCGCACCTACGCAAAGTTTAGTCGTCAAGGAAGGGTCGGCCTAGCCTCGGCAAAGCCCGACCCTCCCTCGGGGGCTAAAAGGGGGGAGACCCCCTCTGCGTCGAATTTTTCCTCGAAAAAGGATCTCTTTTTAGCAGGATTTCTTTCGTGCTTCTTGACTACTTCGGAAAGCGGATCCTGGAAACGACGGAGTACACGTAAGCAGCCAAGGCTGACCGAGCCGAGGGACTCCCACGCCTCCGGGATACAGATACCTCACTCATCACCTTCTGCGATAAGTAACTTGCGCTCGGATAAGGCGACTCCGTGGACCGAACAAGTCTTCACGTTCGGAAGCTCTCTTGCCGAAGCAGTCCTTCAAGCTTTCTCGACTAAGTCGGGGACAGGGCCTCATGGACGGGTGAAAGTACGCGTAAGCGGCAAGGCCGACCGAGCCGAGGGATTCCCACGCCTCTGGGATACGGATACCTCACTCGTCCCTTCCGCGAGAAGCAACTCTCGCTCACACAAACATCCCTGTTACCGACAGAGTCCAGATGCTCGAAACAAGAGGAAAAAAGACGCAGCTTCGCAAGCGCGGCGAGGGTGTGTTTTCTGGCCTCGGCGGCCGCAGAAGGCACACGCTACAAGATGGTCTGATCCTGCAGGCTCGGGTCTTCACGCTGAAGGGAGCCGTAGCACCCTCGGCATCGACGACGTCTTCAGCAAAGTCCGACCCAGCCTCGGACGGCGACGCGGTCCAGGGACTCCTCCGGGAATCCGGCCCGAGCAGGCGGCTCGGCCGATTACCCCTGGGGCCTCGGTCAACCGGCTTCCAAGGGCGCCAGCCCGACCCGAGGCCCCGGCTGATCGACTTTGGCGTCGGCTCCACTGGCGGACAACACAACTAGGCTCCGGCCAACCAGGTTCCCATTCTCGAGCCAACTCCGCCTCTGTTAATACTGATATCGCTACCCCTGGCCTCGGCCCATCGAAGGGCGGTCGAGGGGTCTCTTCAACTAAGCTAGAGGAGCCCCAGGCAACAAGGCCGAACGGGCCGAGGGACTCCTACGCCTCCGGGATACGGATACCTCACCCGTCACCTTGACACGGGGCGACTCATGCTTGGTAAAGCGGTTCAGATAATTAACAGGCGAGACTTAGTGCTCGAAAATGAGGAAAAGACACGGCTCCGTGCCGAAATTACATACATGTTCAGGCCCCGACAGCCACAATGAACAAAAAACACCGGCATCCGAGATGCCATTACAAACGGAACTCCGGTTCCCCCTCCGCAGGTACGAACGACCCCACTCCGAGGGGGAAGGCTTGCGGAGCAACGGAAGGCCGACGGATGGCGCGCCGTCACCTGCTCCAGCAGCGGCGACTACGACGACTTCTGCTCCGAGGGGCCAAGCAGCGGCAACGCTGACCTCAGGCTAGATGCCGCTACCAGGAGGCCCCCGCCCATGCCAAAACTCGTAAGGCAAGGACGGGTAGAAGGCCGTAGAGTTGGAGGTCAGTCCATGGCCGGCCCCGGCGATCTCGCCGGCAGCAGAACCTCTTCAAGCTGCCGTGGCGGATGCCGGCACCGCGAGCGGCTCCGAAGCCACTCGCGCCCGAAAGCCAGGCACGCTACAGCTGCCAGCGCCACGGACGACGGCCGCCCTTCCCTCCGATCATTGAGTGAAGGAGCGGGCCGCCGCCCACGCGGGGGCCGACCTCAACTCGGCGCACTCCCCTCCCCAGCCCTGGTGATGAAAATCCTTGAGGCTGAGGGAGGGGCAGAGGCCGCAGCCCGGCTCGCTTTCCCCCACCATCAAGCCGGAGGTCGCCATCTCGGGTGACCGCCGGTGGAGGGGTGCGACCGGGCTGCGTGATGAAAATCCTTGAAGCCGAACGATGGCTGAGGTACCAACCCCCATGGAGTTGCTTTCCTCCAACGAGGAGGCGGAAAGGCGGCGGATACCCCCCATCCGGGGGCTTGGAAGATGGAAAGACACGACGCATAAGGGAGGAAGAAGACATGGTTGCCTTCTGAAAGGAGTCCCCCTCCTTTAAAAGGCAACTCTACCTACGTGCGCCCCCAGACGCCGCGGGCTGAGTCTTCTCCAACACGCTCCAAGGCCCTCCCCCTGCGACTCGGGGGCTGGGTCCCGCATGTCATGCAAACCGGCTCAGGGCAGAAGAAGCCAAACCGCCGCGCATGGTGCGCACGACCGCCCAGCGGTTACAAGCGACCCCCCACTTTTGCCCAGACCAACGGGCGGAAGGGGCGGGCAGCCCGAGCCTCCCTCCGATGGGATTCCGTTACAAGATCGTTCCCGCGGGTCTCGGAAATGTCCTAGGGTACCTCGGGAGCGCAGCCCGAGCCTCGGTTATGTATCCAACGTACCCCTGGTCATCCCTCGCTCGGTGTCTGAGGCGACTGTGAACCCTTCGGGGGCCAGCCTTCGAACCCCTGATCAGTAATGGGCGCGGAGCCCGAGTAGCCTGAGGCGGCCATGGAACCCTTCGGGGGGCTGGCCTTCGAACCCCTGACCAGTAGTGGGTGTCGGGCCCACGCGATCTGGGGCGACTGTTGAACCCTTCGGAGGGCCAGTCTTTGAACCCCTGATCAGTAGGGGGGGCTCGAAGCCCGGTTCCTTCGCGGAGAAGGGTCCTTTTCGGGGTATCCCCCTTTCCCGGTCCCTGTTGCAAGAGATAGAGAAAGAGGAAAAAGGAAAAGGATACGAAATCGAATGACGTGGCGTACCTTTTCTGACGCGGTTATTACGGCGAAGGTGAAGCGTCGCGCGCTCCTCCCGTCAGAGGCGCCGCCTGTCCCGCCGCGGAGTAAATGCGACGGGGCGTGTGGTCGGCGGGGCGGCCGTTACGCGTGCGCGATCCGTTCGAGGAACGGGTCACGGGTGCACCGCCTTCACGCCGTGAGAGGAGGCTCTCTTGCGGTCCCAGGATGGGACGTGAGCCTGGCTGACGACGTGACTGCTGCGCCCGCCCGCCTGCGACCGCCATTACTGCCGGCCCACTTTCGGTCGCTTTGACCGACGCGCCAGGCTGGCGCTGTTGGGTCGTGCGCTGGGTCGCCTCAAGTCGCGGCATAGGCTCCACAACCGAAGAGGCGCGACGGCGGCACAAGTGGCGGTGCGGTTGCTTGCATGCAGCAACTGGCGCGCCGGTTGCTTGACGCGTGGGCCTGGGCTTCCAAGCTGGTGTGTCAGAAGTCGGAGAAGCGCGTCCACCTGGCGCGGTTGCATGCCGCCTGCATGGCTGCCCGCCCCTTCCGCCCGTTGGTCTGGGCAAAAGTGGGGGGTCGCTTGTAACCGCTGGGCGGTCGTGCGCACCATGCGCGGCGGTTTGGCTTCTTCTGCCCTGAGCCGGTTTGCATGACATGCGGGACCCAGCCCCCGAGTCGCAGGGGGAGGGCCTTGGAGCGTGTTGGAGAAGACTCAGCCCACGGCGTCTGGGGGCGCACGTAGGGAGAGTTGCCTTTTAAAGGAGGGGGACTCCTTTTAGAAGGCAACCATGTCTTCTTCCTCCCTTATGCGTCGTGTCTTTCCATCTTCCAAGCCCCCGGATGGGGGGTATCCGCCGCCTTTCCGCCTCCTCGTTGGAGGAAAGCAACTCCATGGGGGTTGGTACCTCTCAGCCATCGTTCGGCTTCAAGGATTTTCATCACGCAGCCCGGTCGCACCCCTCCACCGGCGGTCACCCGAGATGGCGACCTCCGGCTTGATGGTGGTGGAAAGCGAGCCGGGCTGCGGCCTCTGCCCCTCCCTCAGCCTCAAGGATTTTCATCACCAGGGCTGGGGAGGGGAGTGCGCCGAGTTGAGGTCGGCCCCCGCGTGGGCGGCGGCCCGCTCCTTCACTCAATGATCGGAGGGAAGGGCGGCCGTCGTTCGTGGCGCTGGCAGCTGTAGCGTGCCTGGCTTTCGGGCGCGAGTGGCTTCGGAGCCGCTCGCGGTGCCGGCATCCGCCACGGCAGCTTGAAGAGGTTCTGCTGCCGGCGAGATCGCCGGGGCCGGCCACGGACTGACCTCCAACTCTACGGCCTTCTGCCCGTCCTTGCCTTACGAGTTTTGGCATGGGCGGGGGCCTCCTGGCAGCGACATCTAGCCTGAGGTCAGCGTTGCCGCTGCTTGGCCCCTCGGAGCAGAAGTCGTCGTAGTCGCCGCTGCTGGAGCAGGTGACGGCGCGCCATCCGTCGGCCTTCCGTTGCTCCGCAGGCCTTCCCCCTCGGAGTGGGGTCGTTCGTACCTGCGGAGGGGGAACCGAAGTTCCGTTTGTAATGGCATCTCGGATGTCGGTGTTTTTTGTTCATTGTGGCTGTCGGGGCCTGAACATGTATGTAATTTCGGCACGGAGCCGTGTCTTTTCCTCATTTTCGAGCACTAAGTCTCGCCTGTTAATTATCTGAACCGCTTTACCAAGCATGAGTCGCCCCGTGTCAAGGTGACGGGTGAGGTATCCGTATCCCGGAGGCGTAGGAGTCCCTCGGCCCGTTCGACCTTGTTGCCTGGGGCTCCTCTAGCTTAGTTGAAGAGACCCCTCGGCCGCCCTTCGGTGGGCCGAGGCCAGGGGTAGCAATATCAGTATTAACAGAGGCGGAGTTGGCTCGAGAATGGGAACCTGGTTGGCCGGAGCCTAGTTGTATTGTCCGCCAGTGGAGCCGACGCCAAAGTCGATCAGCCGGGGCCTCGGGTCGGGCTGGCGCTCTTGGAAGCCGGTTGACCGAGGCCCCAGGGGTAATCGGCCGAGCCGCCTGCTCGGGCCGGATTCCCAGAGGAGTCCCTGGACCGCGTCGCCGTCCGAGGCTGGGTCGGACTTTGCTGAAGACGTCGTCGATGCCGAGGGTGCTACGGCTCCCTTCAGCGTGAAGACCCGAGCCTGCAGGATCAGACCATCTTGTAGCGTGTGCCTTCTGCGGCCGCCGAGGCCAGAAAACACACCCTCGCCGCGCTTGCGAAGCTGCGTCTTTTTTCCTCTTGTTTCGAGCATCTGGACTCTGTCGGTAACAGGGATGTTTGTGTGAGCGAGAGTTGCTTCTCGCGGAAGGGACGAGTGAGGTATCCGTATCCCAGAGGCGTGGGAATCCCTCGGCTCGGTCGGCCTTGCCGCTTACGCGTACTTTCACCCGTCCATGAGGCCCTGTCCCCGACTTAGTCGAGAAAGCTTGAAGGACTGATTCGGCAGGAGAGCTTCCGAACGTGAAGACTTGTTCGGTCCACGGAGTCGCCTTATCCGAGCGCAAGTTACTTATCGCAGAAGGTGATGAGTGAGGTATCCGTATCCCGGAGGCGTGGGAGTCCCTCGGCTCGGTCAGCCTTGGCTGCTTACGTGTACTCCGTCGTTTCCAGGATCCGCTTTCCGAAGTAGTCAAGAAGCACGAAAGAAATCCTGCTAAAAAGAGATCCTTTTTCGAGGAAAAATTCGACGCAGAGGGAGTCTCCCCCCTTTTGGGTCCGGCAAATCACCCGCAGGTACTTTTGGGCATGCCTCTGGGCCCCTAGCCGACCCCCAACGAACGGGGCACGGACGTCCACTCGGATTACCCGCTTGCAGCTCACCGGAGACACCATGTTCGGTGCCCATCGAGGGTAACATGGCGCACTCCCCCCCTCCTCCTTGCGGAAAGGCGACGTAGGGGCGTATGTAAAAAGTCGAGTCTGCCCCTGATCGTCCTCTCGCCCTGTGCAGAGGCTCGGGGGCTGCTCTCACAAAAACCGGCTCCGGCCAACCCGTTGACAGCGTCAACATACCAGCCCGAGAGATTGGGCCCCGACCGTGCACCCGGGCTACGGCCAGTTCGCATGAGGGAACGACCAGACCAGCCGAAGCATTACGCGAGGTATTAAGACCTCGAAGGAGTGTAACCACTCCTCCGAGGCCTCGGGGGCTACACCCGGCGGGTGCGCTCGCGCGCACCCACCGGAACGAAATGCAACCGAGAAAGGCTGGTCCCCTTGCAAAAAAGTGCGACGAAAGCCTCCAAGCGAGTGCTAACACTCCCTTCGAGGCTCGGGGGCTACTGTCGGGGACCATAATTAGGGGTACCCTCAAGACGCCTAATTCTCAGCTGGTAACCCCCATCAGCATAAAGCTACAAAGGCCTGATGGGTACGATTAAGTCAGGGATCAGTCCACACGAGTGACTCGATCACGCTTCACCCGAGCCTAGCCTCGGCCAAGGGCAGCCGACCTCGAGAGACCTCCGTCTCGCCCGAGGCCCCCCTTTTTACGGCGGACACATCACCGGCTCGCCCGAGGCCTTGGCTTCGCTCAGAAGCAACCTAGACTAAATCGCCACACCGACTGACCAAATTGCAGGAACATTTAACGCAAAGGTGGCCTGACACCTTTATCCTGACACGCGCCCCCGGCAGAGCCGAAGTGACCACCGTCACTCCACCGCTCCACTGGCGAGTCTGACAGAAGGACAGCGCCGCCTGCGCCACTCCGACTGCAGTGCCACTCGACAGAGTGAGTCTGACAGGCAGTCAGGCCTTGCCTAAAGCGACACGGCAAACTCCGCTCCGCCCGACCCCAGGGCTCGGACTCGGGCTAAGACCCGGAAGACGGCGAACTCCGCTCCGCCCGACCCCAGGGCTCGGACTCGGGCTAAGACCCGGAAGACGGCGAACTCCGCTCCGCCCGACCCCAGGGCTCGGACTCGGGCTAAGACCCGGAAGACGGCGAACTCCGCTCCGCCCGACCCCAGGGCTCGGACTAGGGCTAAGACCCGGAAGACGGCGAACTCCGCTCCGCCCGACCCCAGGGCTCGGACTCGGGCTAAGACCGGGAAGACGACGAAACTCCGCCTCGCCCGACCCCAGGGCTCGGACTCCGCCCTGGCCTCGGCCGAACGACTTCCGCCTCGCCCGACCCCATGGCTCGGGCTCGGCCTCGGCAACAGAGGACAGACTCAACCTCGGCTTCGGAGGAGCCCCCACGTCGCCCTGCCTAGGGCACAGACCCGCCACGCCAACAGGAAGCGCCATCATCATCCTACCCCGAATCGACTCGGGTCACGAAGAACAAGACCGGCGTCCCATCCGGCCAGCTCCGCCGGAGGGGCAATGATGGCGCTCCACAAGCTCTATGACGACGGCGGCCCCCAGCTCTCTTACGGAAGCAGGACGACGTCAGCAGGGACTTGACTGCTCCGACAGCTGTCCCTCCGCCAGGCTCCGCTGCACCTCCGACAGCCACGACATCACGCCAGCAGGGTGCCAAGATCTCTCCGGCTGCCACATTGGCATGTACCTAGGGCGCTAGCTCTCCCTCCGCTAGACACGTAGCACTCTGCTACACCCCCCATTGTACACCTGGATCCTCTCCTTACGACTATAAAAGGGAGGACTAGGGCCTTCTTAGAGAAGGTTGGCCGCGCGGGACCGAGGACGGGACAGGCGCTCTCTTGGGGCCGCTCGCTTCCCTCACCCGCGTGGACGCTTGTAACCCCCCTACTGCAAGCGCACCTGACCTGGGCGCGGGACGAACACGAAGGCCGCGGGACTTCCACCTCTCTCACGCTCGACTCCGGCCACCTCGCCTCTCCCCCCTTCGCGCTCGCCCACGCGCTCGACCCATCTGGGCTGGGGCACGCAGCACACTCACTCATCGGCTTAGGGACCCCCCTGTCCCGAAACGCCGACAGTTTCGGACCCAGGGGGTCCCTGGATCGACGAGTGAGATTGTCGCTGCGTGCCCCTGCCCAGATGGGTTGGCGCGGGATGGAACACAAGAGGTGGGACAAGCCTTGTATTATCCTGCACCAGGGGTGCCGCTCGTAGTAGGGGTTACAAGAACGTCGCGAGAGGGAGAGAGAGAGTGAAAGGAGCCTGTTCGTTCGCTCCTTCCCCCCGCGCGAACCCCCTCCAGGATGGCCCTAGACCTTCCTTTTATAGACGCAAGGAGAGGGTCCAGACGTACAATGGGGGGTGTAGCTATGCGCTAACGTGTCCGACAGAGAGATGCTTAAGCCTTGTGTACATGCCAACGTGGCTGTCAGGGGAGAGCTTGAGCCCTGTACACGTGATAGTGTGGCCGTCGGAGGAGCGCCTGAGTCCTGTAGGAGCACAGCTGGCAGTGCGGCAAGGATCCTGCTGACGTCTCCTTGCTATCGTAAGGGGCTGAGAGCCACCGGCGTCATGGTGCACGCGGGTACCATCATTACCCGTCGCCGCGGTAAGCCAGATGGGATGCCGGTCTTGTTCCTTGTAGCCTGAGCAGGCTAGGGATAGGGTAATGATGTATCCCCGGTTGGCGCGGTTGGTCCGAGCCCAAGGTCGGGCGAGGCGAAGACTTCTCTTGAGGCCGAGGCCAGGGTTGGGCGAGGACGTGATTCCTGCCGAGACCGAGGTCGAGGCCGAGTCCGGGGGTCGGGCGAGACGGAGACCTCCTCCCGAGGCCGGAGCCTGAGGTCGGGCGAGGCGGAGCTTCCTGTTGCGCCCGAGGCCGAACTCGGTGGTTGATCGTGACTTGTTGTCAGTCTTCGCCTGGGCGGTTGGCACGGCAGTCAGAGCGGGGCGGGCGGCGTTGTTTTCCCGTCATATCGGACAGTAAAGAAGAGGGGCGAAGTGACTGCGGTCACTTCGGCCTGGCCGACTGAGGCGCGTGTGTCAGGATACGGCGTCAGGCGTCTCCTGCATTAAATGCGCCTGCGAAGCGGTCGGTTGGTGAGGCGGTCCGGCCAAGGTTGCTTCACAACGAAGCCTGCCCGAGCCGGACTTCGGGAGAGCCGAGGAGGCGCTCGCTGCCTGAGGAGGCCCTCGGGCGAGGAGTGAACTCATCTGGACTACTGCTCCAGCCCGAGGCTAGGCTCGGGTGAGGTCGCGTCCCTTGGGTAGACGAAGCCTTGACTTGAACCGCGCCCGTCAGTTGGTCAGAGGGTGTTTACCAGCCGTGATTAGGAGCGTTGGGGGTACCCCTAATTATGGTACCCGACAGTAGCCCCCGAGCCTCGAAGGGAGTGTTGGTACTCGCTTGGAGGCTTTTGTCGCATTTTCGGTGAGGGGACCGGCCTTTCTCGGTTTTTGCTTTGTTTTGGTGGGTGCGCGCGAGCGCACCCGCCGGGTGTAGCCCTCGAGGCCTCGGAGGAGTGGTTTGACTCCTCTGAGGTCTGAATGCTTTTTGTGGTGCCTCGGCCGGTCTGATCGTTCCCTCATGCGGCCTGGCCGTAGCCCGGGTGCATGGTCAGGTTCCAAGTTATCAAGATGGTTTGTTGACGCTGTCAACGGTTTGGCCGTAGCCGGGTGCGAGAGCAGCCCCCGAGTCTCTGCACGGAGCGAGAGGACGATCAAGGACTTTCCCGACTTTTATCATACGCCCCTGCGTCACCTTTCCGCAAGGAGGAGGGGGGAAAGCGCCATGTTGCCCTCGGAGGGCGCCGAACATGGTGTTTCCAGTGAGCTGCTAACGGGTGATCCGAGTGGACGCATGTGCCCCGTTCGTTAGGGGTCGGCTGGTGGCCCAGAGGCGCGCTCCAAAAGTACCTGCGGGTGATTCGCCGGACCCAGACCCCTTCGACAGGGTCCGAGGGCTCGATGCCTCCCTCCGGTGGGATTCCGTTACAAATCGTTCCACCGGTCTCGGAAATGTCCTAGGGTACCTCGGGAGCATAGCCCGAGCCTCAGCCATGTATCGGACATACCTAGAGTCATCCCTCACTCTGCGTGCTCTGGGGCAACTTTTGAACCCTTCCAAGGGGCCAGCCTTCGAACCCCTGATCAGTAGTGGGCGCGGAGCCCGAGCGCTCTGGTGCAGCTGTCGAACCCTTCCGAGGGGCCAGCCTTCGAACCCCTGATCAGTAATGGGCTTGAAGCCCGAGTGCTCTGGGGCAGCTGTCGAAACCTTTCCGAGGGGCCAGCCCTCGAACCCCTGATCAGTAGGAGGGCTCGGGGCCCGTTTCCTTTGCCGAGAAGGATCCTTTCCACAACATCCCCTTTCCCGGTCCCTGTAGCAAGAGAGAGAGAGATGAGGAGGGGAAGGATACGAATTTAAATAAGGTGGCGCACCTTTTTCGACGCGGTTGTTATGGCAGAGGCGAAACGACGCCCGCCTCAGCTGCCAAAGGTGTCGCTTGCTCTGCCGGGGAGTTAATGCGACGGGACAGGCGATCAGTGTGGCGCCCGTTGCGCGTGCGAGCCGTTCGAGGAACGGGACACGGGTGCGTCGTCTTCACGCCGTGGGAGAGGGCTCTCCCGTCGCTTCTGGAGGGGACGCGAGCCTGCAGGCGATTTGACCACTGCTTCCGCTCGTCTACCGCTGCAATTACTGCCGGCCCACTTTTGGCCATGCCAACCGTCGTGCCTATCCCTGCGGCTGACTGTCCTGTGGCCGTCGCCTTCAATTGGCATTGTTGGGTCACGCGTGGGGTCGCCTCGAGTCGCGGTACTGGTTCTGCAGCCGAGGAGGCGTGGCATTGGCGCAGGTGGCGGTGTAGTCTCTTGCACGTCGTAACCGGCACGCCGGTTACATGACATGCGGGCCCGCTTCCTTTGCGCTGGTCCACCGGATGTGGTCGAAGCCGAAAGGGCGCACAGTCACGATGCGGTTGGATGCCTGTCGTGTGGCAGTCCACCCTTTCGGCCACCGGTTTCTGCGAAGATGGGAGAACGCCTGTAACCGCGGGGCGGTTGCATGCCTCGCGTGCGGCGGTTCGCCTTCTTCGCGCTTCGGATCAGCTTTTATGACGTGTGGGACCCAGCCCCCATGTCGTAGGGGGAGAACCCTGGAGTATGTCAGTGGAGACTTTGTTCGTGATGCTAAGGGGTGCAAGTGAGGAGGTCTGCCTATAAAAGGGGATCGATCCCCCGGGCAGTGGCCATGCCTTCCTTCTCCCCTCATGCATTGCGCCCTTCCACCTTTCGAGCCCCCGGATGGGGTGCACCGGCATCGCCTTGCTCTTGCTGTCGTTGGAGGAGCGCGGCCTCGTGGAGATCGGCGCCCTTCAGCCATCGCTCGGCTTCAAGGATTTTCGTCGTGCAGCCCGGCTGCATTCCCTCACCAATGGTCAGTTTGGTGGGGAGAAGCAAGTCGGGCTGCGGCATCCGCCCCGCCCTCAGCTTCAAGGATCTTCGTCATCCAGGCTGAGGCGGAGGAGCACACCGAGTGGGGGGTTGCCTCCGCCTGGGTCGGTGACCCTTTTCTTCCCCCAGCGTTCGGGGGAGAAGGGCATCCTCCAGCCCTGCGGAGACGTCCTCTAGCCATGCGGGGGAAGGCGAACTGCTGCTCCCTGGCCAGGGTGCAGCTTTCCGTCCTTCATCCAGGCGGCGGTCGTGCCACGCGCGGGCCGGCCATAGACGTCGTCATCTGCAGCGTGTCCGGCTCACCAGCCCAGCTGGCTCTAGCACCGCTCCCGATGCTGCCTCCTGCCGCTTGGTCCTCATGGGGACCGGCGCTGGCCGGTCCGCGAGGATTTGAGTGGGGATCTGCCGGCGAGCCGCTTAGAGTTTGTTATCCTGTGTCCCCCCTGGTGTGGAGGTTGTTCATACCCGTGGGAGCAGAACCGGAGTCCCGTTTGTAAGGGGATATACTGGGTTTTTGTCGGAGCAAAATGTAACCGCTTCAAGTACTTAGATATTTGTCGTAGGTCGGGAGAACCGTCGAGGGTTTTGCCGATGTCTAAGTCTGTGTACCATAGTTACCCCAAGTATATGTGTTTGTTCTTCGTGGCTGTCAAGGCCTGAACATTTGGGTATTCGAGTATAAAGCTGTGTTTCTTCCTCATTTCGAGCACTGGGACTTGCCTGTTGGCTAGCCGAACCACTTAACCGAGCGTGAGTTGCCTTTCGCGGAAGGTGACGAGTGAGGTATCCGTATCTCGGAGGCATAGGAGTCCCTCGGCTCGGTCGGCCTTGCCACTCTAGGCCTCTCTTGCTCAGTTTTTAGGACCCTCGGCTGCTCTGCGATGAGCCAGAGCCGGAGGCAGCGGTGTTGGCGCGGACAGAGGCAGAGTCGGCCTGAAAAGAGACTTCGTCGGCCCGGGAGTTGGTGGCTTTCTAGGCCGAGGAAGACGTGGCAGCAGCAGCTGAAGCTTGGCCAAGACATCCGCTGGCGCGGTGCTGGCGTCCTCCCTTGGGTGGAGGTCCCTTCGCCCGTGTAACACCCCTGGTGTTACTGCTACTAAAACTTGAGCATGACATCATAAACATTGGCATTGCATATGTTTGACACACCTAGAGTGCATTCACTAGGTAAAAATTTCAAACAAGTTGTATTGTTTTGGTGTTTTGCAAATAGAACCCTGGAATAGGATACTTAACCCTAAATATGGATTAAGGGGGTAAAATATGACCCAAATTGAGAAAACCCAAAAGCTTTAGTGGAATAGTCATAAAATGCTCCCAAGAATGAACTTGAATTACATTTGTACCCCTGGGATACCAAAAACCCTAATTGGAACCCTCGAAAACCCTAAATCCAAACCCTAGGGTCCTATGTGCAAAAATAGTGCACATTTGGACTAAAGTGTGAAAACTGCTATGATAAAGCATATTAAGTCATATGGTTCATAAAATTAAGGATTTGCAAGTGAAACCCTAAGTTTTGGGTTTATTTGCAAAAAGTACCACTTGACCTCTATATAGCCTAAGTCTGAAATCAGTGTTATGAGCACAACTTTGAGACCTTGTAACTTTCAAATTCTAGGGTTTTTGCCCTAGGTCACCACATCAAACTTGTAGACCTAATAAAGGAGAACAACTTTGCTTGAGAGTGTAATCATAGTTGTTAAGATGAAACTAGAGATAATTAAGTCTAACGTCTGGCTATCAGGCTAATACAGTCTGAATCTCAGACTAACAGTGACTTTGATCCAAGTTTGAGAGCCATTGCGACTAAGATCCAGTGAGAATTTACCTAGGCTTGCTATAACAAAGTTGTAGAGCTTCTATAGAGGACCAACTTTGTTGCAGAACTTGGTATGAGTTGCCATAAAGATTTGGGAGAAAATTCAGCCCAAAGATTGACTGTCAGGTGCACTCAAGGAGTATCCCATGGTACAGTAACCGCCTGGATCAGTTTCAGTGATCCTCATCGCTGACGACCGATTCTTCGCCGTGATTCGTGCCACCGGCAATGGGATTCATGCCTGGAGTTGATGGATAGCGTCGTGGGGTGATGGATCATCGCCGTCAGTGAGCTAGACGTCACTCCGGCTAGCCGCGGTACCTCTCCCCTCACTCACCACCCTCGGATAAGGATTCTCACCGCCGTTAAGCCGTCGCGGTTGTCCGCTGCGTGTCTAACTCTTTCCACCGCATCGTCGTAGCCTGCTCTTGCCCTCCGTTGATCACCGGAGCGATTGCCACAGCGTAGGACACCAAGCCACTATGCCAGTGCTCTTCTCCCTCCTCCAACCGCCGCGCGTCCCCACTGAAATTCCCGGCCACCGCCGTTAATCCCTATAAATTGAAGCCCCCGCCAGCTCCGTAGGGTACTCAAGAACCCAACCACCAAGAATCGTCCTCAGTCGATCGCCAGTGAGCCCCAGTTTTGAACATCCCCCAAATCAAGTCTCCGCCACCGTGAAAAGCACCTCGCCGTGGCCAGCGCGATACAGGTTAGTTCATCCCTGCTACTCTTGTGTTTGAGTGACCTTAGGTGCTCGTGATGCTCGTCGACCCATTTGATTGAACTAAATTGCCACCAATCACCGGGAACACGTTCATCTGTCCGCAACACCCTCGGTCACTGCGGCCAGAGCGAATTGGATCACCATTTCTGAAATTAAGTTAGGGGAAGTGATCGGGAATGGTTCAATCCTATGTCCGCTACTCGGGAGCGCTGGTCTTGGCTTCCTCCGGCCAGTCTAGCTCGCCGGAGCACAGCCCTGCTGTAGCATCCCAAAAATTCAAATTCTGAAATTTTCTCAAACTCGCCCTAAATTCAAAATGAATTTCAAATTTCATTTCAAAATGTTTGTTTGTGAGTTGATATCAACAAATAAATTATAGTGGTCTATATTCTCTCTAAAATCCTCCTCAAAATATCCTACAAATATTTCCCCAGTGATCCCCCTCAAATTCTTTCCAGAAATACTGCTCAGATATTTCCCCAGTAACCCCCCTTTGATTTCTTTCCAGAAATACTGCCCAAATATTCCACCGATGTATCTCCGGATATTTTCCTCTTGAGAAATACCTTCAGAATCATTTTTCAAGACCCTACAAATATTTTCTTCATAACTTTCCTCATGCCCATACATATATGTATGCCTCCAGTGTCATACGGTGAGCTCTACAAGCTAATTACACTTATACAAGACAAATACATGCTAACCTCTCACTAATCCTCTCATCCTCCCACTAATCCTCTCATCCCTCCCCCTAATCCCCCCACCATGGCTATAAATAGAGGGGCAAGGGCCTCCTCTCTTCCCACCCCAAGCCATTTCATGGCAACTCTCTTCCCCCCCCCCACACACACCCACTCCATGTTCCACACAAGCACACACTAGCACAAGGATCGTTCGATCGTTCTTCGATCGTTCGTCCTTGTTCTTAGTTTGTTCGTTCGTTCGTCCGATCGTTCGATCGTTCGTCCGATCGTTCATGGTTCGTTCGTCTGTTCGTCCGATCGTTCGATCGTTCGTTCGATCGTTCATCCAAATAATCTTTGTCCTGCCGTTATGCTGCCGAAATTCCGATCGTTCGTTCGTTCGATCATTCGATCGTTCATCGTTCGTTCATAGTTCCTATTCATCGTTCATCGTTCGTTCATGATCCCTATTCATTGTTCTTCCAGATAATCTTTGTCCTGCCGTTATGCTGCCGAAATTCCGATCGTTCGTTCGTCCGATCATTCGATCGTTCGTCCGTTCGTTCATAGTTCCTATTCATCGTTCGTTCATAGTTCCTATTCATCGTTCATCGTTCGTTCATACGACTATTCACCATCACTATTCATCATTACTATTCACTGACACTATTCACCATCGTTACTATTCAGTATTACTATTCATCATTGTTACTATTCATCATCGTTGCTACTCATCGACGATATCTAGTAACTTTTTCGTCGTCACTATTCATCGTTACTATTCATCGATTAGCCGATCACCCCAAATTTCAACTACTCATACATCATGTTGTCCAGTCCACCTAAGACCAGCTAGACCCATATTCCAGTCATACGAACTCCGGTGACTGTGATTTTCCTTCCAGTAGGGAACTTCCCATCTGGTCACCCATCCTAGGTTTCTCCAAGTTAAGCACACTTAACTTTGAGATTCCTTCGAACCAGGCTCCCAAACTCAGATTCCAATAATTCTCGTTTCTAAATTCTTATCAAACTATTCCCTATCCAACCATGTCATCCCTTAAGCATGGTCCATATTCCAGAAAACTCCCAAAATACTCTTGTCCCACATTCTGCCTATAACTCTCCTGTTCATACTAAGTCAGACGATTCATTCGTCACTATTCTCGCCAACAGTAAACTTCACTGTGCTACACCACATACACTCAGCTATAAATACACCCAGCTACCCTCTCCCTCTCCACACACACTCAACACGCTCAACCAAGGCAAACACACCACCCACTCAGTTACTCTGCTCTACCGGCTACACGCATAGTGTCGCTTCGCCTCCAGTCCACCCTCCTGGTAAGCACCTCCGCTCCACCACTAGTAGTATCTCAACACCACATGACACATATTCTACTCAAGACTCTACCCAGCCATGTATCGCTATTTTGACCACTATACTAAATATTTGTTGGTATACTTGCTGGTTTGTATGTTTGCTTGTTCATGTTGCATAGTTATCGGAGCGTTCGTGCCGTCTCGTGGAGGCCAGATCTGCAAGTCTACACCAGGCGGTGGAGCCAGAAGCCAGTTCCGCGAGCTCCCCTTCCCCCTTCGCCGAATAACCACGGCAAGCTCACTGGATCCCTTTGATGCATAAATTACCTATGTTTTTCAACCACAACCCTCAGCCTGTTATTTTATGCATGATATGATTTTGTGACAAGTTATTATGGCCACCCAAGCCGCTTGCCGCAATCACTCCTTAATATATTTGTTACAAATGATTTGAGAAAGGGTGTGAGTTTTCAAAAGAAAATGCTTTTCAAAATGTGTATGATGAAGGGTTTTCACCCTTATCACCTTGTGAGTGGGATAATCAGGGACTCCCTGGTTTAGGGGAGGGCCTAAGGTGATGGCTCAGCTGGTTTAGGCGTGAGCAGAAGGATTATCTCCTCGTATAAGGACCGGTTTGTCATCTTCACTACATGTACTCTTTAATAGTACAACCACTCGAGACTGTGTGGGCAGTCACTCAATCTGAACTCGTACGGTCCAACCCCAGGGTTATGAAGGCTGGGGAGCACCGGGAGGATAAGGAGGGGGAAAGTTTTGTCCGGTTTGGACATGGCGGTGGCCTGACTCCTTCCGGATAATCGTTAAGGTTAGGACGTGCGAGGAAAGAAAGAGATTCGGATTCGGATCTCATTGATCATGAGATCGCAGAGCCGGACTAGTGGGTAAAGTGTACACCTCTGCGCAGAGTTTGAAAACCTATTCGAATAGTCTGTGTCCACAGGAATGGACGAGTCTGGTATGGTATGGCAATTAATGTTTTGTTTTCCAAAAAAAAGAGATGCTTTTGAAAAGTGGTTTTATAAGGTTCGGCGGTTGAGCCGTGAGCTATGGTGGACGGGAAGTCCAGTAGCTGTTTTTGAAAATGAAAACCAGTGGGAAACTGCTGAGATACCTGGATGGTTTAGTCCAGTGGATTTTGTTATAATACTGAAAAACTTCCTGCTCCTTTTGGAGAGGATGCGCTTTGCAAAAATACAAAATGTTTTTCAAAACGACTCTGCATAAAATATTGCTGTTTCTGCAAAATATCCTGAGCTCCACATATTCCATGCATTATATCTGATTTCCCCATTCCGCGGGTGAAGGTGGGCTGCTGAGTACGTTTGTACTCACCCTTGCTTATTTGTTGTTTTTCAGAAAAAGGAGACCGGGTAAGAGTTACGACTGTTCCCAACCTTGCCTGTGGCTGTTGGACCGCTGAATTGCTTCACTGCGTATATCGGGCTGCTTCAGCCCCACTCTGATGATATGTCTCGAGTTGTGGACCAACTCTTAAAGTTGTTCGCCACCTTTGTAGGTTTGTCTCGTTTAAGCAGATTTGGTATCATCTGATGTATAAATGTGTTTACTAGCCTCCTGGGACTAGTAATTGTATCACATTTGAGTCCCAAAGGATTGGGGACGCTTCAGGTGGTATCAGAGCTGTTAGGTTGGCCGCAGGACGTAACCCTTAGCCTGATCCAAAAGTTTTTGAGTCCAAACTATTTTCTTAAAAAAATTCTTTCTCTCATCCCTTCATTTCAAAATTGCTTTCCCCTTTCCTTCTCTCAGAAGTCAGATGGAGGTTCGTTGCCAAACCAGCTTTTGCCAGAATGAAGATGGTTTCCCCAAGTTGCTGAGAGCATGCACAGTTCGCCTCAGAATCAGGAGTCAGCCAGAGTATGATGGTCGTGAATTTGTCGAGCATGGCACAGAGAAGTGTGTCGTGACTGTATACATTGGGTCCAGTCCGCACCATGTGGAATGGAGTGTCACTGCTGCTGGGCATAGATTCAGAGACACCTGCCAAGTCGTCGTTCGCAAGGCATTGAGGACCCTGTGTCAGATCTATGAAGAAGAAGTGGCCGACACCCCACTCAGATTCTTTCCGCCCTTTCAGAGAGACCATCCCGCTTGGATGGCCAGGATGCGTGCATTGGAGGAGGAGCAGCTGCTTGAGGACGACCCCATAGTCGTGTACCTCACTGCATACCTGCTCACCCTTGATACACAGTATGATTTCTTGGCTCGGCACCACCGTCATATGATTGCCCGAGTAGAAGATGCAGAGAAGCGCAACCGTCAGCTGCATGTGGATCTCACCACAGCTCAAGCCTGTGCAACTGCCTTGGAGAGTCATGAAGTCATTGCTGTTGAAGCCCTAAAGCACGCCAAGGATGAGCACGTCCAAAAGTTGATGGAGGCCTACTTGGTAACCCATAACCAACGTAGAGCCCTGCGGATCCAAGAGCCCGCTCCATCCAACCCTGTTCAACCCATCAAAGCTGAAGACCCCCAGATTCTTGAAGGTCACCCGGTCTCTATCAGAGGAGAGAAGAAGGCTTGGGAACTCCCGGAAGGTGCCATAGTCTTGGAAGGAATTCCAGTCTTCCCTCAGGCTATGGATAAGCAAGAGCACCCTAAATCCTCCCAAGATCCCCCGCCGGAGTTGTTTGAGCCCCTCACCATGAAGAAAATTCCAGCACCGTCCCTGGAGGTCAAGGAAGAAGCTGCAAGCACCCCGCCAGCACCGCCGCCCTCTAAGGAGCTACAAGAGCCAGTCTCGCTTGAAGAAGAGTTCAACCCCGTGTTGCCATCTCAGTCGCTGCCAGAAGAAGTCATCAACATCAGCTCCCTCTTGACCCATCCAGGAGATGTCTCAGATTGAAGTTGTGTGCAAGCCTTGCCAGAAGAGAAGCTGCCTGGTCTGAAGTTAGTTATGCCCAGTCCTCTGCATGCATTGGGTAGTGAAGTTTTTCTTCACTTTGGCTAGAGCCCTGCATGTATGAAAGGTAATCGTGTAGACTCGTGTTTTGCAAAACTCTAATTGTGTGGCCCCCTAGGGCATTTCAAAATGAATTTCGCTTGATGTTTTCTCCTCTTTTGAGTGCATATGTGATGCTTTAACGTTAGTGCTCATAAGTCCTGGCTAGCATAGTCCTCCATTCAGGAGCTGAGCAGTAGTAGTTATGCTTAGCCCCCGAATCTGAGTAGTCCGTGCTTTGGAAAAACTCTATTCTTCCCTTATTCAAAACATTTGATTTGTTTGTGCTTATCATTGCTGAGCTTGTGTGTTTTCTTTTCGTTTTTTCTTAAAAAGGTTTTCTCTAAAAACATAGATCACAAATTAGAGCTAATCCTTACCTTATGCTTCCATTCTCATTTTAACCCATCTAAAGAGAAAAGTGCCTTACCCAAGAAGATACCGGGAAGCTTACCCTTGAAGCCTGGAACAAGCTACAGAAGAAACCAGTCCAACCGCTCAGTCAAAAGGACCGACCATGAGAATCAAAGCACTACCCCGAGTCAAAGTAAACAGGAAAAGAGGACAAAAGGAGTTATTACCATACAGAGAGGCAAAGATTCTTGGAACCAGAGACCACAAACATCAGGGTCATCGACCCCACCACTCACCCGTGCCCCTCGCACGCGTGCCCGCCTCCATGCGCACTACCACCGCCCCACGCCACCTTTGCAGCGCACTACCGCCGCCCACGCCACATTTGCAGCGCACCCGCCGCCGCCATCGTCGCCGGCAACACCAAGTCCCCCCTCCCCTTGTCGCGTCTACTATTGTGTGGCACCTGCTCCATCACCACCACTCCACCCCACCCCACCCCGAGCACCCCCACTCGCCTATAAACCCCCCCCCCCATCGGCTCCCTCAACTCCCATCTCGCTCAAAGCAAAGCACACTCCAGATAAACCTCCCTGCCAAATAGCAAGCAACTCCATTTTCCACTCCCTCGCCCCTAAGATCACAATGCTCGGTGATTCTTGGGTTGAAGACTGTTGCACATGGTTCATAGTCTTTGGTTTCCTCCTCTGTATGATGGTAATACTCATCGATAGAATCCTCCAGTGGGAAGAGCAAAGAGAAAGAAAGAGGCAGTGAAAAGTGAAAAGTGAGAAGAGAAAAAAAGATAGTGAAGAGAAGATAAGAAGAAGGTTCTCCCTGAATCAACCCTGTGCCAGTCATCTCTCCGCAACCTGGTCAAGCAGCAATAGCAGAAGGAGGCCCCGTAACATTCTTGTTATGAGGTACTTCAAGGAGTTCAAATCCCCAAGATTCAGGAGATCTACCCTCATTCATTTTAAGTGGGGTAGTGTTCCAATAAGGTTCCTGTCATGGAGAAAAAGAAGAAGGCCTGTAGCAAGCTTGTGGAGGACCAGATCACCAAAGCTTATAAGTTTCTGGATGAGAAGTGGTCACCCAAGTTCCGTTGATGAAGCACCAGAAGAACAATCAAGGAAGGAATCCATGTGGGAGTTCGCAAGAGAAAGGTTTGTGTGTTGGCATCTATGCTCCTTCAATAAGCAAGCTGCCAAGCAAAAGCTAGAAGCCTCAAGATGATTCTTGAGTAGCCAGAACCAGCGTTTGCAATCAGCAACCGGATGCGCCTCAAAGGCCAGATTTTGTTGAAGTTCCATCTCCTCGAAGAGTCTGCAAAGTGAAGATATGTAGCTGAAGTAAAGCTATACCCATAACCCTTCTAAACCGAATCTCGAGGACGAGATTCCTTTTAAGTGGGGTAGATTTGTAGCATCCCAAAAATTCAAATTCTGAAATTTTCTCAAACTCGCCCTAAATTCAAAATGAATTTCAAATTTCATTTCAAAATGTTTGTTTGTGAGTTGATATCAACAAATAAATTATAGTGGTCTATATTCTCTCTAAAATCCTCCTCAAAATATCCTACAAATATTTCCCCAGTGATCCCCCTCAAATTCTTTCCAGAAATACTGCTCAGATATTTCCCCAGTAACCCCCCTTTGATTTCTTTCCAGAAATACTGCCCAAATATTCCACCGATGTATCTCCGGATATTTTCCTCTTGAGAAATACCTTCAGAATCATTTTTCAAGACCCTACAAATATTTTCTTCATAACTTTCCTCATGCCCATACATATATGTATGCCTCCAGTGTCATACGGTGAGCTCTACAAGCTAATTACACTTATACAAGACAAATACATGCTAACCTCTCACTAATCCTCTCATCCTCCCACTAATCCTCTCATCCCTCCCCCTAATCCCCCCACCATGGCTATAAATAGAGGGGCAAGGGCCTCCTCTCTTCCCACCCCAAGCCATTTCATGGCAACTCTCTTCCCCCCCCCACACACACCCACTCCATGTTCCACACAAGCACACACTAGCACAAGGATCGTTCGATCGTTCTTCGATCGTTCGTCCTTGTTCTTAGTTTGTTCGTTCGTTCGTCCAATCGTTCATGGTTCGTTCGTCCGTTCGTCCGATCGTTCGATCGTTCGTTCGATCGTTCATCCAAATAATCTTTGTCCTGCCGTTATGCTGCCGAAATTCCGATCGTTCGTTCGTTCGATCATTCGATCGTTCATCGTTCGTTCATAGTTCCTATTCATCGTTCATCGTTCGTTCATGATCCCTATTCATCGTTCTTCCAGATAATCTTTGTCCTGCCGTTATGCTGCCGAAATTCCGATCGTTCGTTCGTCCGATCATTCGATCGTTCGTCCGTTCGTTCATAGTTCCTATTCATCGTTCATCGTTCGTTCATAGTTCCTATTCATCGTTCATCGTTCATTCATACGACTATTCACCATCACTATTCATCATTACTATTCACTGACACTATTCACCATCGTTACTATTTAGTATTACTATTCATCATCGTTACTATTCATCATCGTTGCTACTCATCGACGATATCTAGTAACTTTTTCGTCGTCACTATTCATCGTTACTATTCATCGATTAGCCGATCACCCCAAATTTCAACTACTCATACATCATGTTGTCCATTCCACCTAAGACCAGCTAGACCCATATTCCAGTCATACGAACTCCGGTGACTGTGATTTTCCTTCCAGTAGGGAACTTCCCATCTGGTCACCCATCCTAGGTTTCTCCAAGTTAAGCACACTTAACTTTGAGATTCCTTCGAACCAGGCTCCCAAACTCAGATTCCAATAATTCTCGTTTCTAAATTCTTATCAAACTATTCCCTATCCAACCATGTCATCCCTTAAGCATGGTCCATATTCCAGAAAACTCCCAAAATACTCTTGTCCCACATTCTGCCTATAACTCTCCTGTTCATACTAAGTCAGACGATTCATTCGTCACTATTCTCGCCAACAGTAAACTTCACTGTGCTACACCACATACACTCAGCTATAAATACACCCAGCTACCCTCTCCCTCTCCACACACACTCAACACGCTCAACCAAGGCAAACACACCACCCACTCAGTTACTCTGCTCTACCGGCTACACGCATAGTGTCGCTTCGCCTCCAGTCCACCCTCCTGGTAAGCACCTCCGCTCCACCACTAGTAGTATCTCAACACCACATGACACATATTCTACTCAAGACTCTACCCATCCATGTATCGCTATTTTGACCACTATACTAAATATTTGTTGGTATACTTGCTGGTTTGTATGTTTGCTTGTTCATGTTGCATAGTTATCGGAGCGTTCGTGCCGTCTCGTGGAGGCCAGATCTGCAAGTCTACACCAGGCGGTGGAGCCAGAAGCCAGTTCCGCGAGCTCCCCTTCCCCCTTCGCCGAATAACCACGGCAAGCTCACTGGATCCCTTTGATGCATAAATTACCTATGTTTTTCAACCACAACCCTCAGCCTGTTATTTTATGCATGATATGATTTTGTGACAAGTTATTATGGCCACCCAAGCTGCTTGCCGCAATCACTCCTTAATATATTTGTTACAAATGATTTGAGAAAGGGTGTGAGTTTTCAAAAGAAAATGCTTTTCAAAATGTGTATGATGAAGGGTTTTCACCCTTATCACCTTGTGAGTGGGATAATCAGGGACTCCCTGGTTTAGGGGAGGGCCTAAGGTGATGGCTCAGCTGGTTTAGGCGTGAGCAGAAGGATTATCTCCTCGTATAAGGACCGGTTTGTCATCTTCACTACCTGTACTCTTTAATAGTACAACCACTCGAGACTGTGTGGGCAGTCACTCAATCTGAACTCGTACGGTCCAACCCCAGGGTTATGAAGGCTGGGGAGCACCGGGAGGATAAGGAGGGGGAAAGTTTTGTCCGGTTTGGACATGGCGGTGGCCTGACTCCTTCCGGATAACCGTTAAGGTTAGGACGTGCGAGGAAAGAAAGAGATTCGGATTCAGATCTCATTGATCATGAGATCGCAGAGCCGGACTAGTGGGTAAAGTGTACACCTCTACGCAGAGTTTGAAAACCTATTCGAATAGTCTGTGTCCACAGGAATGGACGAGTCTGGTATGGTATGGCAATTAATGTTTTGTTTTCCAAAAAAAAGAGATGCTTTTGAAAAGTGGTTTTATAAGGTTCGGCGGTTGAGCCGTGAGCTATGGTGGACGGGAAGTCCAGTAGCTGTTTTTGAAAATGAAAACCAGTGGGAAACTGCTGAGATACCTGGATGGTTTAGTCCAGTGGATTTTGTTATAATACTGAAAAACTTCCTGCTCCTTTTGGAGAGGATGCGCTTTGCAAAAATACAAAATGTTTTTCAAAACGACTCTGCATAAAATATTGTTGTTTCTGCAAAATATCCTGAGCTCCACATATTCCATGCATTATATCTGATTTCCCCATTCCGCGGGTGAAGGTGGGCTGCTGAGTACGTTTGTACTCACCCTTGCTTATTTGTTGTTTTTCAGAAAAAGGAGATCGGGTAAGAGTTACGACTGTTCCCAACCTTGCCTGTGGTTGTTGGACCGCTGAATTGCTTCACTGCGTATATCGGGCTGCTTCAGCCCCACTCTGATGATATGTCTCGAGTTGTGGACCAACTCTTAAAGTTGTTCGCCACCTTTGTAGGTTTGTCTCGTTTAAGCAGATTTGGTATCATCTGATGTATAAATGTGTTTACTAGCCTCCTGGGACTAGTAATTGTATCACATTTGAGTCCCAAAGGATTGGGGACGCTTCACCTGCACTGCTCGCCGTCGTGGACTTCAGTCGGTAAAGGAATAGAACTTCAAGGGCCTTAGTGCAAACTGTTAGTGACTCTGAGTAACAGTGAAGGAATCCGTTCCCAGTTAGTGAAAACCCCGAGGGCCTTTCTGCAAAGTTTCCACCGCGGGCGTGGGCGCGCCCTGATTCCCTGTGTTGTTGGGCCGTCTGGGCTAGAATGGGTCCAGTACTGTTGCAAGTTTTTCTTTTTCTTTTTCTTCCAGAGCCAAATAAATTCTAGAGTAGAAAAATCCTAAAAATGTCATACCAATTTTCCTAGATTCCTTATTTTCCATAGTATTTAATAAAAATAGTTTCATGATTTTTAGATTAAATAAGGAATTTTGGAGTATTTAAAATAGCTCAAAACATTAGTTCTGGATTTTTAGAAAATAGATACTAAGTCCAAAAAATCCCCAAATTTTTTATATGAGCTCTACACATTATTAAAAAGCCTTGGGTAGAGTTTGGTTTGATTTGGGCCTTATTTGATAACTAGCACCCAAAACCCTACCCCGTGCCCTTTGAACTCCTTTACTCACTCGAGAAACCCTAATTTCCCAGAGAACCGTGAAGGAAAATTGTATTCAAGAACCTTAGATAATAAATTCTTATTATCTTTGAACTCTCATGAGCATTACATGGCATTCATTCTTATATACACATATATATGGTGATGTTTAGAAAACGAAGAAGAAGTCGAAGTAACTGAAAAGAAGACACCACCACCACCTTCGGAATCTCAGACAGGAAATTGTTTCTACTTTGATATCTGCGGGTCCGAGCCTGACTCACCTATCAACGAAGGCAAGCCCCGGTGCATTTGCCACCCTCCTTGATGTTTTTAAAATCTTTCTCACTTGATTAATGCATTAGGTGATAGGAGTTGAATGCTTAAACAATTCCTGCATTACCTTCCTTGAACTTGATTACCTTCCTTGAAACCCTGTTTTTACAAAAGGTTTTACTATGCTTAGTATTGCTCTAGCAAAACAAAAGGTTTGTTTTACAAAAGATGATTGGCAAAGTGGGAAGGATGTTTTTGAAAATAAAACTTGATGGTGGATCCATCATGGCCGTGATGGGTTCAACATCGGAAAAGATGTACCTCTGCCAGGTACCAAACTTTGGGTTTTAAATGATTAAGCTGAGACCGGGCGAGTGACTTGCACGAGAAGAGAGTCTCGGTGTAGTGTCTCTGTCTGAGTCGATTAAGGACCGTGTCGATGTAGGCTTGCTGACCGAGGACCCTTTAACTGGTCACATGCCTCGTCATGGGTAAGCTTTGCCTCGGGCAGACTAAGGCCAGAATAAGATAACACGGAATGGGCGTGGAGCGGTGGCGAGAGTAGCGTGTACCCTCCGTGGCAAGAGGCTGGACGGTGGTGTATCTGTGCTCTCGGTTCGCGTGAACCTGATCTGGTCTTAAGAACCCCGGTGGCGGGTTGACATATGCAAGGGTTAAGTGCTACATATGTCGTGTGATTGGAGATCCTCAGCTGAGTATAATCGATTCGGATCACCGTACCTCCGCGGTTATGGAGACTTGGCCACTGACCTATACGTAGAACTCTAGTGAAGATGAAGGACTTGTTAAGAAATTGGCTAGTGAAGGTTAAGTGATTGAACTAGGTTAGAAAGAACTCTAGATACAGGTAATTTTACCTAACCTGAAAATAAAACTGGATTTTTAAGGATCCACTTTTAGTATGCATTTATGCAAAACAGAGTCTTTGATAATTGAGAAACCTTACCTTGACTCCCTTACAACCAGCATACCCTTGAGAGTCTTTTCTTTAGTCGGGTAAGACTTGCTGAGTAATTCCATACTCATGGTTTTATTCCTTATTATTTTTAGGTGAGGAAGCAACAAATTTTTGTTGCTTTTGTACCAAGGTGGTGACAAATGAAGAAAAGCAAGAATGAGGCTGCGGGAGGACCTAGTCCTCCATAAAAACTTTTATGTAAAAACTTATCGGGAGGAGTTTTTACCTCCCTTGGTATTGTAATAATAAGTACTCTGCACTCATATTTATATGCTGGTCTATAATAACTAACTTTATCTTACTTTCAAATAAATGTAAGTTATGTAATCGCTTCCGCATTTCTGTATCTCCGATGTTCTGTAATGTCTGCGTGACGGGTGAAACGCTCTTGGGAAAGGTAAGAAAAACAGATACCAAACTTTTCAAGTAATTCAGGGGCATCTACAGGGTTGTCTAAGGTCCGTTGGACAAGGACAACTGTAGGTGGGCCTAATAACTTGGGAGGTTCTGTCACAGCTGGTATCGGAGCGAAGCCCTTCTCTGCAGATATTATGAGGCATCTTCAAAAGGATTTTCTAAAGACTATCTAGAAAAATTTCTTCCATTCGTACCCACTGTATCTAAAGAATCTATATGAAAGACCAGATAGGAAGAGTGCAATGTATAGAAGGTGTGAATCAACTAAGGTTGGTTCTGTAATTATACATGCATCATGTTAAGTACTATACTAATAAAATTTCCCCCTTAGAAAAATGCCGCCGCGCACCAGGAAAACTGCACGTAAGTCAACGGGCCCAATTGGTGTACCTCGTCATCAACTCGCTCCCAGACATGAGGATAGTAGTAGTGGGAGTAACGATCCGATTGGGGATCTTGAAGCCCAAGTAAATCATCTTCAAGCGGAACTTCAACGCAGGACTAACATATGGGTCGAGGATGGCGACAGAATAAATGAATTAAGAAGCCACATCTACCGCCTGCAGGATCAGCTCGCTGATCGAGATTTAGCGCTCGACTGGGCGGTTCAGTCTCGTTCGCTTGCCTGGGCTAAGGAGGCAAAGGCTCGAGCCCGAGTTGAAGAACTTAGCTCAGCTATTGATAATCTGCAGGCATATTGCAATACCCTACATGAAGAAGTTCATGTACTGTACCCCAGCGTACCTGCAAATCCTGTCGGGACAGAAGCCGGACCTTCTCACGAAGCGGGAGAAGCTTTTGGTGGTGAATTGGACCTTTTTAGGCCCCCTCCCTCCATGAAGTTGGTCGACGAATGGTCTCCTACGCCCGACAGTGAAGCTACTAAGAGTGATAGGAAGTAGGAATAGTATAGTTGTAGAATTAATAGTGTTATTGTATAATGGGTACTGTACTCCTGTTATAAAAATTCGAGTCTGTAACATTACTCTTTTTAGTAATGTAAATTGGATGGTTTTTCTTTGGCATATTATATTTGTTTCCAAATGTTTGTTGCCTCAGATGCCGTCCAAGACCCGATCACAGGATGCAGCTGGCACCTCTAGTGGAAGGGAGTCCACCCCGAATCCACCTCCTGTTCCTCCCACGCTTGCCGAGGCTATCGCCTCCTTGGTAAACACGACAGCGGATAATACCCGTTTCCTACGGGAAATGGCGGGTCAGCAATTTCAACAACAAGGCGGACGAGGCTATCCGCAAGGGCCCCGTGAAACATCTTATTTAGACTTCTCTGAAACGCATCCACCGCTGTTTGTCAAGGCCGAAGACCCTTTAGAGGCAGACGAATGGATCCGTGTCATCGAGCAGAAGTTTTGACTTCTGCGATGTTCTGAAACCCAGAAGCCCTTGTTCGTAGCCCAGCAACTGCGTGGCCCTGCCAGCACTTGGTGGGGAAACTTTGTGGCCGTTCAGCCGGCCAATCATCAGATAACATGGGAGGAATTTAAGCTGGCCTTCCGCGAACATTACATACCAGAAGGTGTACTTCACATGAAACAAGAAGAATTTATGAAGCTGAAGCAAGGAGGGGATACTGTTAATCAGTATCTCAATAAATTCAATCATTTGTCACATTATGCAATCGACCAAGTTAACACTGATCTGAAGAAGAAGAATTATTTCATGCGATGACTGAATGATAGGATGCAAAGAAAAATGGCTACTTGCATTGACCTTACCTATGGAAGGGCTGTCAGCACAGCGTTGGCAGTCAAATCTAAATATGTAAGTTCTGGAAAGATCAAGGGGAGTGGAGGAAACAGGCCTACTCAGGGCCCTGAAAAAAGGCAACGGTTTGTTATTCGGCCTGTTAATCAGGGTCGTTCTTTAGCACATTCACCCTCCTTCCCATTTAAACAGCCAGTATTCATCCGTCCCAATACTGCCCCTACAACAACAAGTTAGCCGGGTGCCCCTGGCACTCGATTCCCTGCTCTTCCCAGTTCATCGACAGGATGTTTTAATTGTGGAAAATCTGGGCATTTTATCAAGGATTGCCCTTATCCGAAGCTGAACAAGTCAAACAATCCACAAGGATCTAGGAATTCATCTCAAGCCAAGGGAAATACTATGGGCAAAAATACAAAGAAGACGGGACGCATATATTATATGCAAGTGCATGGCCACTACATCGGACGGTGAACCGGTCATGATGGGTACGTTCCTTGTGGCCAATCATCCCGCAATTATTCTCTTTGATTCTGGTGCTTCCCATACATTTATCAGCAAGAAAATTGTGGACAACATTGCATTTCATACCATGAATCAAAAGAGGGGTTTAAAATTCAGTCACCTGGGGGACAAATCTTTACTAGAGAAGTGGCCTATCAAGTGCCCGTAACATTGGCCGGACGGGACTTTCCTACTAATATGATAGTTCTGAAAGGCCAAGACATAGATGTGATTTTGGGCATGAATTGGTTGGCCAAACATAAAGCAACCCTCAACACTGATCATAGAACTATCAGGTTGAGTCATAATCAAGAAGAAATTCTCTTGTCCATCCCCATCCCAACCAAAACTACTAGCAGAGTTTATGAAGCCATTATACCGGAGGTCAAGGATATTCCGGTAGTATGCGTGTTCCCAGATGTCTTTCTAGAGGATTTGCCTGGATTGCCACCCAAGAGAGATGTAGAGTTTGTAATTGAATTGAAGCCCGGTACGGCTCCCATTTCTAGAAGATCGTACCGCATGCCTCCAAATGAGCTGGCAGAACTGAAGATTCAGTTACAAGATCTACTATCGTAAGGATTCATCCGGCCAAGCTCGTCACCATGGGGTTGTCCAGCCATATTCGTCAAGAAGAAGGATCAAACTTTACGGATGTGTGTGGATTATCGACCCCTGAATGAGGTCACTATCAAGAACAAGTACCCTCTTCCACGAATTGACATTCTATTCGATCAACTGACTGGAGCGAGGGTATTCTCCAAGATTGATCTCAGATCGGGCTATCATTAGATCTGTATTCGGCCCGAGGATATACCAAAGACCGCATTCACTACGCGGTACAGATTATTTGAATATCTGGTAATGTCTTTCGGATTGACAAATGCTCCTGCCCATTTCACTTATCTGATGAACTCGGTATTCATGCCCGAGTTGGACAAATTTGTGGTGGTCTTCATAGATGATATTCTGATATATTCAAAGAATGAAGAGGAGCATGCTCAACATTTACGGGTCGTATTAACGCGCTTAAGAGAACATCAATTATATGCCAAGTTCAGTAAATGCGCGTTTTGACTGGAAGAAATTAAATTTCTAGGACATGTACTGTCTGCCAGGGGGATTGCGGTAGATCCCAGCAAAGTCAAGGACATTTTGGAGTGGAAACCCCCAACCACTGTTCATCAAGTCCGAAGTTTCCTTGGACTAGCTGGTTATTACCGCCAATTTATACTAGATTTTTCTAAGCTTGTGAAACCAATCACAAGTCTATTGAAGAATGAGACTAAATTCAATTGGTCTTTAAAATGTAATGAAGCTTTTGAGAAATTGAAGACATTATTAACCACTGCTCCGGTATTGGCTCAACCGGATATTAACAAGACATTTGATGTGTATTGTGACGCATCTGGCAGTGGTCTCGGCTGCGTATTAATGCAAGAAGGCCGAGTAATTGCGTATGCTTCAAGGCAGTTACGCCGGCATGAGGAGCACTATCCTACTCATGATCTGGAGCTAGCTGCAGTGGTTTATGCTCTGAAGATATGGTGTCATTATCTACTGGGAAATGTCTGTCATATTTATACAGACCACAAAAGTTTGAAATATATCTTTACCCAGTCTGAACTCAACATGAGACAAAGGAGATGGCTTGAGCTTATTAAAGATTATGAACTAGAGATCCATTATCACCCAGGCAAGGCTAATGTAGTGGTAGATGCACTCAGTCGCAAGGCCTCCTGCCATTGTCTAACTATGGGGACTTCTGACATTACGTTGTGCCAGGAGATGGAGAATCTAAACCTGGGTATGATTCAACATGGGACTTCAAATCACTTGAAGCTTGAGTCAGTCATCCTGCAAAGGATAATTGACGCACAAAAGAATGATGAAGGCATGAAACATATTCGTGAAAAGATTGAAGCTGGCAAAGCCAATTGCTTCCGAGAAGATGATCAAGGGGTCGTATGGTTCAAAAACCGCATAGTTGTGCTGAAGAATGAAAAAGTCCGCCAGCAAATTCTTGATGAGGCACATCTTAGTCGCTATTCTATTCATCCTGGAAGCACTAAGATGTATCAAGATCTGAAACAACATTATTGGTGGACAAAAATGAAGATCGAGATTGCACGCTATGTGGCTAGATGTGACACTTGCAGACGTGTCAAGGCCATACACCTAAAAGCTGTCGGTCCATTGCAGTCTCTACCAATACCAACATGGAAATGGGAAGATATAAGTATGGACTTTATTGTGGGATTGCCCAGGACCGCAAAGGGGTATGACTCTATGTGGGTTATTGTTGATCGGCTTACGAAAATTGCTGATTTTCTGCCCGTCAAGACAGTGCACCTAGTTGCTGTTTATGCCCAATTGTACATTGCTCGTATTCTAAGTCTGCACGGGGTTTCGAAGACTATAGTGTCGGATAGTGGACCTCAATTCGTATCCAAATTCTGGGAAGAACTTCATAAGTCCCTGGGTACCAAATTGCTCCACAGTTCGGCCTATCATCCTCAAACAAGTGGGAAGACTGAGAGGGTTAATCAAATACTTGAAGATATGCTACGGACATGTGTGCTGGACTTCTCACAGAAATGGGATGAATGTTTGTCGTAAGCGGAATTCTCATATAATAATAGCTATCAAGAAAGTATCAAGATGGCACCCTTTGAAGCTTTATATGGACGACGATGTCGTACTCCGCTAAATTGGTCTGAACCTGGTGAAAGGTCCTTCTTCAGGCCTGATATGGTGAAAGAGACCGAAGAAAAGGTTCAGAAAATAATTCATAATATGAAGAAAGCACAAGCTCATCAGAAAAGTTATGCAGACAAACGACGAATGCCCTTATATTTTCTGGTGGGGGATTATGTTTATCTCAAGGTCTCTCCGATGAAGGGTATATCGCGTTTCGGGATTAAAGGGAAGCTTGCACCCCGGTACATTGGTCCATTCCCTATACTTGAACAATATGGACCAGTGACATACCAACTCCAATTACCCGAAACTTTGTCTGCTGTGCACAATGTGTTCCACGTGTCTCAACTGAAGAAGTGTCTTCGGGTTCCAGATCGAACCATTGAAGTGACAGATGTTGTTCTTGAACCAGACTTGACATATTCTGAACATCCTATTCAAGTCTTGGATCAAAAGGATAGAATTACCCGAAGAAAAACCCTCAAGTTTTACAAGATACAGTGGAACCAACATTCCGAAGATGAGGCTACATGGGAAACTCAAGACTTTTTAGATAAGAATTTCCCAGGCTTTTTAGCCTCTTGTAACTTGTAAAGTATACAACATTGTTGTAATAAAGGAGTGAGCCCCAAACCCACCCTTGCCTTGTACCAAAAATAAGGAAATAAAAATGTGAAGCATTTCCTTTTTCATTACTTACCCTAAGACTTTTAATCTCGGGACGAGATTCTTTTATGGGGGGAAGGATGTAACACCCCTGATGTTACTGCTACTAAAACTTGAGCATGACATCATAAACATTGGCATTGCATATGTTTGACACACCTAGAGTGCATTCACTAGGTAAAAATTTCAAACAAGTTGTATTGTTTTGGTGTTTTGCAAATAGAACCCTGGAATAGGATACTTAACCCTAAATAGGGATTAAGGGGGTAAAATATGACCCAAATTGAGAAAACCCAAAAGCTTTAGTGGAATAGTCATAAAATGCTCCCAAGAATGAACTTTAATTACATTTCTACCCCTGGGATACCAAAAACCCTAATTGGAACCCTGGAAAACCCTAAATCCAAACCCTAGGGGCCTATGTGCAAAAATAGTGCACATTTGGACTAAAGTGTGAAAACTACTATGATAAAGCATATTAAGTCATATGGTTCACAAAATTAGGGATTTGCAAATGAAACCCTAAGTTTTGGGTTTATTTGCAAAAAGTACCACTTGACCTCTATATAGCCTAAGTCTGAAATCAGTGTTATGAGCACAACTTTGAGCCCTTGTAACTTTCAAGTTCTAGGGTTTTTGCCCTAGGTCACCACATCAAACTTGTAGACCTAATAAAGGAGAACAACTTTTCTTAAGAGTGTAAGCATAGTTGTTAAGAAGAAACTGGAGATAATTAAGTCTAAAGTCTGGCTGTCAGGCTGATACAGTCTGAATCTCAGACTAACAGTGACTTTGATCCAAGTTTGAGAGCCATTGCGACTAAGATCCAGTGAGAATTTACCTAGGGTTTCTATAACAAAGTTGTAGAGATACTATAGAGGAACAACTTTGCTGCAGAACTTGGTATGAGTTGCCATAAAGATTTGGGAGAAAATTCAGCCCAAAGATTGACTGTCAGATGCACTAAAGGAGTATCCCATGGTACAGTAACCGCCTGGATCGGTTTCAGTGATCCTCACCGCCGACGATCGATTCTTCGCTGCAATTCATGTCACCGGCGACGGGATTCGAGCCTGGAGTTGATGGATAGCATCGTGGGGTGATGGATCATCGTCGTCGATGAGCTGGACGTCACTCCGGCTAGCCGCGGTACCTCTCCCCTCACTCACCGCCCTCGGATAAGGATTCTCACCGCTGTTAAGCCGTCGCCGTTGTCCGCCGCGTGTCTAACTTTTTACACCGCATCGCCATAGCCTCCTCTCGCTCTCCGTTGATCACCGGAGCGATTGCCACGGCGTAGGACACCAAGCCACTGCGCCAGTGCTCTTCTCCCTCCTCCGACCGCCGCGTGTCCCCACTGAAATTCCCGGCCACCGCCGTTAATACCTATAAATTGAAGCCCCGCCAGCTCCGTAGGGTAGTCAAGAACCCAGCCACCAAGAATCGTCCTTAGTCGATCGCCAGTGAGCCCCAATTTTGAACTTCCCCCAAATCAAGTCTCCACCACCGTGAAAAGCACCTCGCCGTGGCCAGCGCGATACAGGTTAGTTCATCCCTGCTACTCTTGTGTTTGAGTGACCTTAGGTGCTCGTGATGCTCGTCGACCCATTTGATTGAACTAAATTGCCACCAATCACCGGGAACACGTTCATCTGTCCGCAACACCCTCGGTCACCGCGGCCAGAGCGAATTGGATCACCATTTCTGAAATTAAGTTAGGGGAAGTGATCGGGAATAGTTCAATCCTATGTCTGCTACTCGGGAGCGCCGGTCTTGGCTTCCTCCGGCCAGTCTAGCTCGCCGAAGCACAACCCTGCACTGCTCGCCATCGTGGACTTCAGTCGGTAAAGGAATAGAACTTCAAGGGCCTTAGTGCAAACTGTCAGTGACTCTGAGTAACAGTGAAGGAATCCGTTCCCAGTTAGCGAAAACCCCGAGGGCCTTTCTGCGAAGTTTCCATCGCGGGCGTGGGCGCGCCCCGATTCCCTGTGTTGTTGGGCCGTCTAGGCTAGAATGGGTCCAGTACTGTTGCAAGTTTTTCTTTTTCTTTTTCTTTTTCTTCCAGAGCCAAAGAAATTCTAGAAAATGGTAGAAAAATCCTAAAAATGTCAAACCAATTTTGCTAGATTCCTTATTTTCCATAGTATTTAATAAAAATAGTTTCATGATTTTTAGATTAAATAAGGAATTTTGGAGTATTTAAAATAGCTCAAAACATTAGTTCTGTATTTTTAGAAAATAGATACTAAGTCCAAAAAATCCCCAAATTTTTTATATGAGCTCTACACATTATTAAGAAGCCTTGGGTAGAGTTTGGTTTGATTTGGGACTTATTTGATAACTAGCACCCAAAACCCTACCCCCTGCCCTTTGAACTCCTTTACTGACTCCAGAAACCCTAGTTTCCCGGAGAACCGTGAAGGAAAATTGTATTCAAGAACCTTATATAATAAATTCTTATTATCTTTGCACTCTCATGAGCATTACATGGCATTCATTCTTATATACACATATATATGGTGATGTTTAGAAAACGAAGAAGAAGTCGAAGTAACTGAAGAGAAGACACCACCACCACCTTCGGAATCTCAGGCAGGAAATTATTTCTACTTTGATATCTGCGGGTCCGATCCTGACTCACCTATCAACGAAGGCAAGCCCCGGTGCATTTGCCACCCTCCTTGATGTTTTTAAAATCTTTCTCACTTGATTAATGCATTAGGTGATAGGAGTTGAATGCTTAAACAATTCCTGCATTACCTTCCTTGAACTTGATTACCTTCCTTGAAACCCTGTTTTTACAAAAGGTTTTACTATGCTTAGTATTGCTCTAGCAAAACAAAAGGTTTGTTTTACAAAAGATGATTGGCAAAGTGGGAAGGATGTTTTTGAAAATAAAACTTGATGGTGGATCCATCATGGCCGTGATGGGTTCAACATCGGAAAAGATGTACCTCTGCCAGGTATAAACTTTGGGTTTTAAATGATTAAGCTGAGACCGGGCGGGTGACTTGCACGAGAAGAGAGTCTCGGTGTAGTGTCTCCGTCTGAGTCGATTAAGGACCGTGTCGATGTAGGCCTGCTGACCAAGGACCCTTTAACTGGTCACATGCCTCGTCATGGGTAAGCTTTGCCTCGGGCAGACTAAGGCTAGAATAAGATAACACGGAATGGGCGTGGAGCGGTGACGAGAGTAGCGTGTACCCTCTGTGGTAAGAGGCTGGACGGTGGTGTATCTGTGCTCTCAGTTCGCGTGAACCTGATCTGGTCTTAAGAACCCCGGTGACGGGTTGACATATGCAAGGGTTAAGTGCTACATATGTCGTGTGATTGGAGATCCTCAGCTGAGTATAATCGATTCGGATCTCCATACCTCCGCTGTTATGGAGACTTGGCCACTGACCTATACGTAGAACTCCAGTGAAGATGAAGGACTTGTTAAGAAATTGGCTAGTGCAGGTTAAGTGATTGAACTAGGTTAGAAAGAACTCTAGATACAAGTAATTTCACCTAACCTGAAAATAAAACTGGATTTTTAAGGATCCACTTTTAGTAAGCATTTATGCTGTCACACCCGAGTTTTAGGGGTCCAAAGCCCGGGCGCGAACATAATCACCAGGTGTGCTAGGACCAAGTCTCACACATATGATGAATCATGGCACAGGATCAAATGTCACATCTTTACTACTTAACAGGAATTCTATACAAAATAAATAATTACATTATAAGGAGACAACAGTCCAGTAACCCAAAGTTGACTGGGAGACAACGGCCTAGACCTCTCACGAACTCATCACAGCATCCTCCATGCGCCTCATCCTATGGTACCTGTTCTTGACCTGTGGGGGGTGTGAGACAGCAAGAGTGAGCTCACATACGTTCATCACTCAACAAGTTGTGGGGAATAATGTGCATGAACTCGCCAAAGGTGGGAGCTCATGTGAAGTGTAAGGCTTACCAAAGAGGATGGTTAGAGCTGAGCATTGCTTTTAAAGTTGGTCAAAATTTTATTAGCAATTACTAAGTATAAGTAAATACCAGCCCAATTAAATGGTAGAACAAAAGTAACAACATCACCTGCGATGCAATGCATATGACAAATTAAATTTAAGTTCCATAAATTAATCATCAGAGAGTCCTGAGCTGCTCATGACCGTGCTCAGCTAGTATACCAGTTTTACACTCTGCAGAGGTGGTACCCTTTACCCACAAGTCATGTTACCCGTCTGCCAAGGGATCGCGACTTCCCATACACCTCTACCGAGGAGGCAAGGCAGGGTAACACTACGAGGCCTTTACAAAGTTCCACTAGCTTCAGAAAACCCGCTACAGTTTATAGGAAGCTCCAATGCAGGGTTCTTGCCTGACCGCCATCGCAACAAAATCAACCAAGGACCTCCCTACACTGACCACTCCCCTACTGCCCTTGCCCCTTTCGGGTAAGGTAGTCCTCCACTAGCTTTCCTAATTAATCAGCCAAGGGCGTCCATAAACCCTTGTGGTGGCACGTGTTTCTCAAGTTAAGCTCTATGTTCCAATTAACATTTAATGATCTTGTCATGAACATAAATAAAATAACAACATAATTGGAACATAGATATAATGAAATATTAACCCAAAACCATATAAAGCAGTAGCAGAACTACCCAAGTGATTCAGGGGTAAACAAGGTATTCAGGATAAACAAACTAGGGTGACCTATTGGGTCCCATCAAAATTAACCTATGCAGATCATTATGATTAATCAGAACATGAGTAGGTAAAAAGAAGTGATCAAGGGCACAACTTGCCTGGGACTTGAGATTCCAGGTACCAACTTGCTTTTCAGATGACTCGTGTCCTCACTGCTAAACGTAGCAATACAAACAAATAGTATACAGGCAAAATTAACATCACACCAAACATAAGAACAAAATACATGTTAATAATCTACATATTAAAATAAGATTCTAGGAACAGGACTCATTAATTTTGGAGTTATAGAATTTAAGTTATGAATTTCCAAAGGTTTTATGTGTTTAAAATAGGATTAAGTGTGGGATTAATTTTCTTGTTGTTGTCATGATAAAACAGAGACTCTAAGTGATAGATAATAAAATTACAAAATTTTAGGAACTGGAATGGAGTAATTTGGAGTTCATATTCATTTTCTATGAATTATTGAAGTTCTAGCAATTATTTTCCTGTTAAAAATCTATTTTCTATTTCATTTATTCAATTTAAACGATCTCTGGACTGGGCCTCAAATTCATAAAAGGCCAGGGGTCTCGGTGCAGTTCTTCCTAAGACTCAGATCTCAGCCGCCAGGACGGTGGGTTTATTCCCTAATACTCCAGGGGCTCTTTTGCACTTTTGCTCGGCGAAGGGGTATCCTGAAACCTGAGCCACTCGGATTAGATCCAACGGCTCGGATCAGACCCCGAATCGGTATGGGATTGTGGCCATCGGATCAAAATCCGACAACCAGGATTTTATGAGCTCTAAACCACACGCCACCCACCGATCGACGATCTACGGTCCGTATTCATTTGACGAAAAGGGTACCTTGGGATCAAATCACCTCCGTCGGCCCAAGATCGAACGGTGCACGAGGCGTCATCTCCATCCGACCAACAGAGCGACGGTCGCTCATGGACAACGGCGGCGCCCCACCGGAGGATCGCCATCTTCCACCCAAGCGTTGAATCTCCCACGATAACTGGTGCAACACGCAGAGGGCACCAAGGAGAGAGGTATAGGAGGTGAATTAGCGTCCCTCGATGCACCGAGCAGCCAGGCCACGACGAACAGCGGCCCACGGCAGAGCACATCGCGAGCACCAGGTCTCCCCACATGAGCAATCAGCATGGGACGCCCACCGCGACCCACGATGCCACCTGGTTTCGCCCAACGCTTCGACCCAGGCGAATCGACGACATGCCTAGAGCAGCGGACGCAGTATGAATCAATGGCGGCGGTGGATCTCAACACGGCTCCACGCCCTTTGGTGCCTTCGCTCGATGCCTTGGACGAGAGGAGGTGGCCGATCTTATAGGTAGTCCTGCGAGGATCTCGGCCGGTAGGGTTGACGGTCAAGTCGCGGATTCCATTGGCCGCCTGCGTGAGCTGCGCGCGGACTTTGCTCCCTGGTTTGTTGAGCAGGTGGGAGAAGAAATAGCTGACGCCCGGGACCCATCAGACAGCGAGAGAAGGAGAGAGCACAGTTGCGTGGAGCATCTGCCCAGGTGGGGCCCACACGGCAGCGAATCAACCGCGAGTGAACGGCTGGATTGGCAGGTACTTGGGCTGCGCAGGTCAAAGTGGGCCGATGGCGGGGTCAAGGGAGATGGACCGAGGGAAATGGATTTGGCCCAAGTCTGGACGGTGAGCTTTTCTTTTTCTTTTCTTTATTTCTAAGATCAATTTGAATTTCGAATTTGAATTCAAACTTGTGCCACATTATCCTCAAATCATATTGTGAAATTTAAAAATACCAATTTTAGAAATATAATTATATATATTATTTATATTTTCATAACCTTTCTCTTTTTCTTTCTCTTCTCTCCTTTTTCTCATTTTCAAACCCTAATTTCCTTTTGAGTTCCAATTCAATTTTATTATTATTATATTTTGATTAATAGTGTTGCTATTATTATTATATGCACAACAAACAAAACTCCAATATGATGCACATGTTGTTTAGTTGACATTAGTCATTTAATCCTTTTAAATGGGATTGTTCACATGCTTAGTTAAATTGAAACAAATCAAATAGGAGAATTATATCCATTACCATGGTTTACAAATTTGGGTATTACATATGCAAAACAGAGTCTTTGATAATTGAGAAACCTTACCTTGACTCCCTTACAACCAGCATACCCTTGAGAGTCTTTTCTTTAGTCGGGTAAGACTTGCTGAGTAATTCCATACTCAGGGTTTTATTCCCTATTGTTTTTAGGTGAGGAAGCAACAAATTTTTGTTGCTTTTGTACCAAGGTGGTG
The DNA here is from genome assembly GCF_902167145.1 of Zea mays. Lineage (NCBI taxonomy): Eukaryota > Viridiplantae > Streptophyta > Magnoliopsida > Poales > Poaceae > Zea > Zea mays. The sequence continues at coordinate 40,728,198 of NC_050097.1, read as the reverse complement.
ACAAATGAAGAAAAGCAAGAATGAGGCTGCGGGAGGACCTAGTCCTCCATAAAAACTTTTATGTAAAAACTTATCGGGAGGAGTTTTTACCTCCCTTGGTATTGTAATAATAAGTACTCTGCACTCGTGTTTATATGCTGGTCTGTAATAACTAACTTTATCTTACTTTCAAATAAATGTAAGTTATGTAATCGCTTCCGCATTTCTGTATCACCGATGTTCTGTAATGTCTGCGTGACGGGTGAAACGCTCTTGGGAAAGGTAAGAAAAGCAGATACCGAACTTTTCATGTAATTCAGGGGCATCTACAGGGTTGTCTGAGGTCTGTTGGACAAGGACAACTGTAGGTGGGCCTAATAACTTGGGAGGTTCTGTCATAGCCTGGGTCGCCGTCCGAGGCCGGGCCAGGTTCCGCCGAGGGTGGAAACAACGCCGAGGGTGCTGCTGCTCCCCCTGCCGATGCCTGAACTTGTAGGAATAGTTTGTCTGTAGCATGCGCATGTTTTTCGCGGCCGTCGAGGCCTAAACACTTTATCGCCGTGTTGAAAAGCTGTGTTTTCTTTCCTCTCGTTTCGAGCATCACGACATATCTGTCAGTAGCAGAATCGTTTATCCAAGCGAGAGTTACTTCTCGCGGAAGGTGATGAGTGAGGTATTCGTATCCCGGAGGCGTAGGAGTTCCTCGGCTCGATAGGCCTTGCCGCTTACGTGCACTCTCATTTGGTCATAGGATTCCGTTATTGATACCGTCAAGAAGGCACGGAAGTCGTTTTCTACCCGAGTGTTTGGACTTGTTCGGTAGCTGGATCGCTCATCCGAGCGTGAGTTACTTCTCGCGGAAGGTGATGAGTGAGGTATCCGTATCCCGGAGGCGTAGGAGTTCCTCGGCTCGGTCGGCCTTGCCGCTTACGTGTACTCTCGTCGTTTTCAGGATCCCGCTATCGATATGGAAGTCGAAAGCACGAAGGTCGTTTTGGTAGAAAATTTTTTCTGAGGAAAATTTTGACGCAGAGGGGGTTCCCCCCTTCTAGCCCCCGAGGGAGGGTCGGGCTTTGCTGAGGCGAGGCCGACCCTTCCTTGACGGTTAGACTTTGAGTATGTAAAGAAAACGAGGTACATGAATGACTTAAAACATCTTAAGGGTAGAAGCGACGTAGCTGTTGGATGTTCCAAGCATTGCTATAGACCTCGCCTTGGTCGTTGGCCAGCTTGTATGTTCCGGGCTTCAAAATCTTAGCGATGATGAAGGGCCCTTCCAAAGGAGGAGTGAGCTTGTGGCGCCCTCGGGCGTCTTGCCGCAGACGAAGAACCAAGTCTCCCACTTGGAAGCCTCGGGGCCGAACGCTTCGGGCGTGGTAGTGTCGCAGAGACTGCTGGTACCGTGCCAAATGTAGTAAGGCAACGTCTCGAGCCTCTTCGAGCTGGTCCAGCAAGTCCTCTCGGCTGGTCTGGTTGCTTCGGTCGTCGTACGCCCTGGTCCTCGGGGAGCCGTATTCTAAGTCCGTGGGGAGGACGGCCTCGGCCCCATAGACTAGAAAAAACGGCGGGAAACCCGTGGCACGGCTCGGCGTCGTCCTCAGACTCCAGACCACTGAGGGTAGCTCTTTCATCCACCACTTGCCGAACTTGTTGAGGTCGTTGTAGATCCTCGGTTTGAGTCCCTGCAAACTCATACCATTGGCACGCTCCACCTGCCCATTCGTCATGGGGTGAGCTACGGCGGCCCAGTCCACACGGATGTGGTGGTCGTCGCAGAAGTCGAGGAACTTTTTTCCGGTGAACTGCGTGCCATTGTCGGTGATGATGGAGTTGGGACCCCGAATCGATGGATGATGTTGGTGAAGAACGCCACCGCCTGCTCGGACCTGATGCTGGTCAAGGGTTGGACCTCGATCCACTTAGAGAATTTGTCAATGGCGACCAGCAGGTGCGAGAAGCCCCCGGGTGCCTTCTCCAAGGGACCGATGAGGTCTAGACCCCACACAGCAAACGACCAGGTGACGGGTATCGTCTGCAGGGCCTGAGCGGGCAGGCGTGTCTGCTTTGCGTAGAATTGACACCTCCGGTAGGAGCGAACAATCCTAGTGGCGTCGGTCACCGCGGTTGGCCAGTAGAAACCTTGTGGGAAGGCATTCCCCACGAGGGCTCGAGGTGCTACATGGTGGCCGCAAGCCCCCGAGTGTATTTCTTGCAACATCTCTTGTCCTTGGGCGATGGATATGCATCGTTGGAGGATGCCCGAGGGGCTGCAGTGATAGAGCTCCTTTTCATCACCAAGCAAGACAAACGACTTGGCGCGCCGAGCCAGTCACCGAGCTTTGGTCTCGTCGAGGGGAAGCTCTCCTCGGAGGAGATATTCTACGTACGGGGTCTGCCAGTTCAGATCTGGTGTGACCCCATTCTGTTCCCCCTCGACGGGCAAGGCCTCCCCCTCGATGGCCGAGGGTACCTCGGGCTCGGCCGAGGCCTCCTCGGGCTCGGGCGAGGGTACATCGGGCTGGGCCGAGGCTTCCTCGGTCTCGGGCGCGTCGTCGATCTTGACGGATGGTTGATGTAGGTCTCTGGAGAAGACGTCCGGGGGAATCGTCGTCCGCCCCGAGGCTATCTTCGCCAGCTCGTCCGTAGTCTCGTTGTACCGTCGGGCGATGTGGTTGAGCTCCAGCCCGTAGAACTTGTCTTCCAGGCGCCGGACTTCGTCGCAGTAGGCTTCCACCTTCGGTCGCGGCAGTGGGAGTTCTTCATGACTTGGTCGATGACAAGCTGCGAGTCGCCACGAGCGTCGAGGCGCCGGACCCCTAGCTCGGCGGCGATGCGCAGCCCGTTAACCAGAGCCTCATACTCGGCCACGTTGTTTGATGCCGGAAAATGGAGTCATATAACATAGCGAAGATGCTTTCCGAGGGGTGAAACGAAGAGCAAGCCTGCGTCTGCTCCTGTTTTCATGAGTGACCCATCGAAGTACATGGTTTAAAGCTCGGGTTGGATTGGAGTTGTTGGCAACTGGGTGTCAGTCCACTCAGCCAGGAAGTCTGCCAAGACCTAAGATTTTATGGCCTTCCGAGGGGCGAATGATAGCGTTTCGCCCATGAGTTCCACCGCCCACTTTGCTATCCTACCCAAGGCCTCACGACACTGGATGATCTCCCCTAGGGCGAAGGATGACACAGCAGTCACCGGATGAGACTCGAAGTAGTGTCGCAACTTTCGTCGTGTCAGAACCACTGCGTAGAGCAGCTTCTGGATCTGCGGGTAGCGGACTTTGGTTTCAAAAAGCACTTCGCTGATGAAGTAGACTGGCCTCTAGATGAGCAATGCATGCCCTTCTTCTCGTCTCTTGACTACGATCGCGGCGCTGACCACCTGAGTGGTTGCGGCTACGTAGATCAAGAGGGCTTCTCCTGCAGCGGGGGGCACCAGGATGGGTGTGTTTGTAAGGAGCGCCTTAAGGTTTCCGAGGGCTTCCTCGGCCTCGGGGGTCCAAGTGAAGCGCTCGGCCTTCCTTAAGAGGCGGTACAGAGGCAAGCCTTTCTCGCCAAGGCGTGAGATGAAGCGGCTCAGAGCCGCAAGGCATCCCATGACCCTCTGTACTCCTTTCAAATCTTTGATCGGTCCCATGTTGGTGATGGCCGCGAGTTTCTCCGGATTGGCCTCGATGCCCCGCTCAGAGACGATGAATCCAAGGAGCATGCCTCGGGGGACTCCGAAGACACACTTCTCGGGATTGAGTTTCATGCCTTTCGCTCTTAGACACTTGAATGTCGTTTCAAGGTCAGAGAGGAGGTCAGAGGCTTTCTTCGTCTTGACAACGATGTCATCAACATAAGCTTCGACCGTTCTGCCGATGTGTTCTCCAAACACGTGGTTCATGCACCTCTGGTAGGTGGCGCCTGCATTCCTCAAACCAAATGGCATTGTAGTGTAACAGTACATGCCGAAAGGTGTGATAAAAGAAGTCGCGAGCTGGTCGGACTCTCTCATCTTGATTTGGTGATAGCCTAAATAGGCATCGAGGAATGACAGGGTTTCGCACCAAGCAGTGGAGTTTACAATTTGATCGATGCGAGGTATAGGGTAGGGAACTTTTGGACATTGTTTAGACCAGTGTAGTCTACACACATCCTCCGTTTCCCATCCTTCTTCCTTACAAGAACATGGTTAGCTAACCATTCGGGATGGAATACCTCTTTGATGAACCCTGCCACGAGTAGCTTGTGGATCTCCTCACCTATGGCCCTGCGCTTTTCTTTGTCAAAACGGTGCAGGGTTTGCTTCACGTGTCGGGCTCCAGATCCGATGTCCAGTGAGTGCTCGGCGACATCCCTCGGTATGCCGGGCATGTCCGAGGGACTCCACACAAAGACTTCGGCGTTTGCGCAGAGAAAGTCGACGACCACTACTTCCTATCTGGGGTCGAGCTCGGAGCCGATCCAGACTTTCTTGTTGGCGTCGTTGCTGGGGTCGAGAGAGACGGACTTGACCGCCTCGACTGGTTCGAAGTTGCCGGCGTGCCGCTTCGCGTCGGGTGCCTCCTTGGAGAGGCATTCCAGGTCGGCGATGACGGCCTCGGACTCGGTGAGGGCCTCAGCGTACTCCACGCACTCCACGTTGCATTCGTACGCGTGGCGGTACGTGGATCCGACGGTGATGATCCTGTTCGGGCCCGGCATCTTGAGCTTGAGGTAGGTGTAGTTGGGACGGCCATGAACTTGGCGTAGCACGGCCTTCCCAACACCGCATGGTAGGTTCCTCGGAACCCGACGACCTCGAAGGTGAGAGCTTCCTTTCGGAAGTTGGAGGGAGTCCCGAAGCAGATGGGTAAGTCGATCCGCCCGAGGGGGAGGATACGCTTTCCAGGTGCGATCTCGTGGAAGGGTGCCGCACCGGCCTGGACCTCAGACCGATCAACCCCCAAGAGTTCCAGGGTCTCGGCGTAGATGATGTTAAGGCTGCTGCCTCCGTCCATGAGGACTTTGGAGAGCCTAACGTTGCCGATGATCGGATCGACGACGAGCGGGTACCTTCCTGGGCTTTGCACGAAGTCGGGGTGGTCGCCTCAGTCGAAGGTGATAGGCTTGTCGGACCAGTCTAGGTAGACTGGTGCTGCCACCTTCACCAAGCAGACCTCCCGGTGCTCCTGCTTGCGGTGCCGAGCCGAGGCGTCGCCGCCTGCCCGCCGTAGATCATGAAGCAGTTGTGGAGCTCCGAGAACTCCCCTTTCTTGCCGCCCTCCTTCTTGTTGTTGTCATGTCCCTTGTCATCTTGCGTCGGGGGCCCGGTCTTATGGAAGTAGCGCTGGAGCATGACACATTCTTCGAGGGTATGCTTGACGGGACCCTGGTGATAGGGGCACGGCTCTTTGAGCATCTTGTCGAACGCGTCGGCCCCTCCAGGAGGTTTCCGAGGGTTCCTGTGCTCGGCCGCAGCGACGAGATTCGCATCGGCGGCGTCGCATTTCGCTTGCGACTTGTTCTTGGCCTTCTTCTTCGTGCCCCGCTGGGCGGACGCCTCAGGGGCATCTTTCTTCGGCTCTCCCTGAGGCTGCTTGTCCTTTTGGAAGATGGCTTCGACCGCCTCCTGACCCGAGGCGAACTTGGTGGCGACGTCCATCAGTTCGCTCGCACGGGTGGGAGTCTTACGCCCCAGTTTGCTCGCCAGGTCTCGGCAAGTGGTGCCGGCAAGGAAGGCCCCGATGACATCCGAGTCGGTAACGTTGGGCAGCTCGGTGCGCTGCTTCGAAAACCACCGGATGTACTCTCGGAGGGACTCCCCTGGCTGCTGGCGGCAGCTTCGGAGATCCCACGAGTTCCCAGGGCGCACGTACGTGCCCTGGAAGTTTCCCGCGAAAGCCTTAACCAGATCGTCCCAGTCGGAGATCTGCGCAGGAGGTAGATGCTCCAGCCAGGCTCGGGCGGCGTCGGAGAGGAAAAGGGGTAGATTACGGATGATGAGGTTGTCATCATCCGCCCCTCCCAACTGGCATGCCAGTCGGTAGTCCACAAGCCACAGCTCCGGCCTCATCTCCCCCGAGTACTTGGTGATGGTAGTCGGGGCTCCGAAATGGGCAGGGAACGACGCTCGTCGTATGGCCCGGCTGAAAACTCGCGCACCGGGCGGTTCGGGCGAGGGGCTGCGATCCTCCTCGCTGTCGCAGCGTCCCCCACGCCAGGGATGGTAGCCTCGGCGCACCTTCTCGTCGAGGAGGGTTCGACGGTCGAGATGGTGGTGCTCGTTGCCGAGGCGATCTCGGGCAGCAGGCGCCTCGTCCCGCATGCGCTCGGGATGGACTGAGGCTTCCCGCATGGGTCGGGAGGACACCGCGTGATGCTCCGAGGGGTCAGCTCGCCTCCGGGAGGCGGAGCTCTCGGCTCGTCGAACTACAGCGCCTTCTAGGAGATCCTTGAGTTCGCCCTGGACACGCCGTCCCTCGGTGGTGGATAGCTCCGACATGGCTCAAAGTAGCATCGCCATTGTAGCTAGGTCCTAGCCGGACCCGCTGACGGCCAGGGGCAGCGCTGCCCTGACATTGTCGACGATGCGGCGCTGGACGTCTTGGGCTCGATGACAGGCTCCTCCGGCAAGTGTTCGGCCTGCCCACTCCTGCTCGATGTTCTGTCGGAGCTGCACAAGCCGGCCTGCTTCCCCGTCGACCCGGGCCTGCATCTCATGGATTTGCTCGAGCTGTATGTCCCGACCCCTTGCAGGGACTGGGACCACAGCTAGCTCCCGTGGGATGTCAACGCGAGATGCGGGCCTAGGGGGATCGTCAACCTCCGGCATACCGAGGTGGTTGCCTTCGTTGTGATCTCCCTGATCGACGTGGAAACATTCGCGACTTGGGCCGTGACCCTCGTCGTCAAGGCCGTGGCCATCGTCGGAACAATCAAAGAGACAGTGGTCACATGCGGACAAGAAGTCTCGCATGGCACCGGGGCCACTGAGGCTAGAGAATTCCCAACCGAAGTCGGGGCCGTCCTCTTCCTCAGAACCCGCCGGCCTGAAGGTTGAGACGGCTATCAGTCGGTCCCAGGTCGACCACATATGGTACCCTAGAAGGTTTGGATACGCCTTTACGAAGGCGCTCACCATAGCGGGGTCACTAGATGGATTGAAGCTGAATCGAAAGGGTACGGGATGGAAAACGGACGGTACCTCTTGGTCGATGGACAGTGGTGAAGTCGCGTCGGGGGCGGAGCACACCGTCATCTCAGGTACGAGGGTAATGCCCAGCAGATCCTTTGCGAGGGTGCTGGCGTCATCAGTCCGCTTAGGGTCGACACGTTGAGGGGAAGTGACACCCTCCTTCGTCTCAGGTGCGAGGACAATGCCCGACATGTCCCGCGGGGGAGTGCCGGCGTCGTCGACTCGCTCTGGTGCGACAGCCGAGAAGGTGCCGCCTCCTGTGAGGCCATGGTTGCCCCGTCTCCGCCTCCTCCGGCGAGGAGGGTGGCGGGGACGACCGGAGCGCTCCTCTTCTGCCGTGGGGAGATGCTGTCGCCGAGTTCGCCGTCGCCGGGGGAGTCGAAGACCGTCGTTGTCATCGCGCCACGAGGGGAGGAGTACCATGTCGTAGCTGCCGTCGAGGGACATGAACTCGAGACTCCCGAAGCGAAGCACCGTCCCGGGCTGAAGAGGTTGATGAAGACTCCCCATCTGGAACTCAAAGGGAAGGTGTTCGTTAACACGCAGCAGGCCCCTACATGGCGCGCCAACTATCGGCGTTTCAGACCTGGGAGGTCCCTGGACCGACGAGTGAGATTGTTGCTGCGTGCCCTACCCAGATGGGTTGGCGTGGGATGGAACACAAGAGGTGGGACAAGCCTTGTATTATCCTGCACCAGGGGTGCCGCTCGTAGTAGGGGTTACAAGCACGTAGCGAGAGGGAGAGAGAGTGAGAGGGAGCCTGTTCGTTCGCTCCTTCCCCCCGCGTGAACCCCCCTCTAGGATTGCCCTGGACCTTCCTTTTATAGACGCAAGGAGAGGGTCCAGACGTACAATGGGGGGTGTAGCTATGCGCTAACGTGTCCGGCAGAGAGATGCCTAAGCCTTGTGTACATGCCAACATGGCTGTCGGGGGAGAGTTTGAGCCCTGTACACGTGATAGCGTGGTCGTCGGAGGAGCGCCTGAGTCCTGTAGGAGCATAGCTGGCAGTGCGGCAAGGATCCAGCTGACATCTCCTTGCTGTCGTAAGGGGCTGAGAGCCACCGGCGTCATGGTGCACGCGGGGTACCATCATTACCCGTCGCCGAGGTAAGCCAGATGGGACGCCGATCTTGTTCCTTGTAGCCTGAGCAGGCTAGGGATAGGGTAATGATGTATCCCCTGTTGGCGCGGTCGGTTCGAGCCCAAGGTCGGGCGAGGCGGAGACTTCTCTTGAGGCCGAGGCCGGGGTCGGGCGAGGACATGATTCCTCCCGAGACCGAGGTCGAGGCTGAGTCCGAGGCTCGGGGAAGGCGGAGACCTCCTCCCGAGGCCAGAGCCTGAGGTCAGGCGAGGCGGAGACCTCCTCCTAAGGCCGGAGCCTGAGGTCGGGCGAGGCAGAGCTTCCTGTTGCGCCCGAGGCCGAACTTGGTGGTTGATCGTGAATTATTGTCAGTCTTCGCCTGGGCGGTTGGCACGACAGTCGGAGCAGAGCGGGCGGCGCTGTTTTCCCGTTATATCGGATAGTGAAGAAGAGGGGCGAAGTGACTGTGGTCACTTCGGCCTGGCCGACTGAGGCGAGTGTGTCAGGATACGGCTTCAGGCGTCCCCTGCATTAAATGCGCCTGCGAAGCGGTCGGTTGGTGAGGCGGTCCGGCCAAGGTTGCTTCACAATGAAGCCTGCCCGAGCTGGGCTTCGGGAGAGCCGAGGAGGTGCCCGCTGCCTGAGCAGGCCCTCGGGCGAGGAGTGAACTCATCTGGACTACTACTCCAGCCCGAGGCTGGGCTCGGGTGAGGTCGCGTCCCTTGGGTAGACGAAGCCTTGACTTGAACCGCGCCCGTCAGTTGGTCAGAGGGTGTTTACCAGCCGTGATTAGGAGCGTTGGGGTACCCCTAATTATGGTACCTGACACATATGTCCACTCGCCACCGGGGTTCTTAAGACCAGATCAGGTTCACGCCAACCGAGAGCATAGATACACCACCGTCCAGCCTCTTTCCACGGAGGGTACACGCTACTCTCGCCATCTCTCCACTCCCATTGTGTGGTATCTTATTCTGGCCTTAGTCTGCCCGAGGAAAAGCTTACCCATGACGAGGCATGTGACCAGTTAAAGGGTCCTCGGTCAGCAAGCCTACATCGACACGGTCCTTAATCGACTTGGACGGAGATATTACATCGAGACTCTCTTCTTGTGCAAGTCATCCGCCCGGTCTCAGCTTTATCATTTCAAATCCCAAAGTTTGGTACCTGGTAGAGGTACATCTTTTCCGATGTTGAACCCATCATGGCCATGATGGATCCACCATCAAGTTTTATTTTCAAAAACATCCCTTCCACTTTGCAACATCATCTTTTGTAAAAACAAAACATTTTGTTTTGATAAAGCAAGACTAAGCATAGGAAAAACTTTTTGTAAAACAAGGATTCAAAGGAAGGTAATCAAATTCAAGGAAGGAAATGCAGGAATTGTTTTAGCAATCAACTCCTATCACCTAATGCATCAAGCAAGTGAGAAAGAGTTTAAAAGAATCAAGGTGGTGGCAAATGCACCGGGACTTGCCTTGGTTTACAGTTGAATTAGGCTCGGATCCGCAGATGTCAAAATAGAAACAATTGCCTGCCTGATGTTCCGAAGGTGGTGGTGGCGAAGTCTTCTCTTCTTCTACTTCAACTTCTTCCTCGTTTTCTAAATATAACCATACATAATAATGAATGCCCACGTAATGCTCATGAGAATGCAAAGATAATAAGAGTTTATTATCTAAAGTCTTGAATACAATTTTCCTTCACGGTACTCTAGAGAATTAGGGTTTCTAGAGTCAATATAGGAATTCAAAGGGCAGGGGTAGGGTTTTGGGTTCTAATTATCAAACAAGGTCCAAATCATACCAAACTCTACCCAAGGCTTCTAAATAATATATAAGGCTCATCTAAAAAGTTTGGGGATTTTTGGGATTATTATCTATTTTCTAAAAATCCAGAAACAGAGTTTTAAGCTGTTTTAAATACTCCAAAATTCCCTATTTGACCTAAAAATCATTAAATTATTTTTATTAAATTCTATGGAAAATTAGGAATCTAGCAAAATTGGTTTGACATTTTTGGGATTTTTCTACAATTTTCTAGAATTGTTTTTGCTCTGGTAGAAAAAGAAAAAGACAAAGGATGAACAGTCCTGGGCCGAAAGCGGCCCAAACCCAGGTGGAAAACGTGCGCGCCCGCGCTCGCGTTGCAGACTTTGCATGAAAACCCCTGGTGTTCTGGTTAACTTGAAGTGGGTTCTTTCACTGTTGCTTTAAGTCACTGACAGTTTCCAGGAAGACCCCCCATGTTCTATTCCTTTACAAGCCGAGGTCCCCGACGGTGAGCGGTGCGGCAGAGCTCCGGCGAGCTCGCATATCGGCCGATTCGCGCAAGGACCGGCGCCCTTATTTGGCCTAAACCAAATTCAGGATCAAGTGAATGCTTCCCCCAATCTAATTCCAAGAATAGTTAACCGGTTGACTCTGGCCACAGCGACCGTGGGCGTTGCGGACAATTGAACGCGTTCCGGCGATCAGGGGGTTCCTAGTTCAATTGGGCAGGTCGACGAGCATCACGGGCACATGAGAACACTTAAACGAGGGAGCAGACAGTATGAACTGACCTAAATTGCGCTGGCCACGGTGAGGTGTTCTTGCGGTGTGTTTGAGCAGATTTGGGGGAAATCCGAAATTCGAGCTCCCTGGTGAACGATTGAGGATTATTCTTGGTGGCTGGGTGCTTGACTACCCTACGGAGCTCACGGTGGCCTCAATTTATAGAGCGCAACAGTGGTGGCCGGGAATTGCAGCGATGACACGCTGCGGTTAGAGGAGAGGGAGTTCACTGGCGTAGTGGATTCGTGGCATCAATCGTGGCATTCACTCCGGTGATCAACGGAGAGCTAAAGCAGATCACGACGATGCGATGGAGATGCCTAGACACGTGGCACAAGGCCGGAAGGCGGCTTATCTAATTCCACCGCGGCGAGCTCGGTACGGTGGCCGGAATAATTAACTGGCCAAAGCCTATCCACGGCGGCGTGACTCCGAGCGTTATCCGATCAACCGGAGCACGAATCGAGACGGCGGCGGCACGAATTGCGGTGGAGATCGTCGGCTACGAGAAGCTGAGCTGGCGGCATGATCTATTTCAGAGCACTGTACCATGGCGAAGCTCATTCAGACAGGCTGTCAGTCAATGTTTAGGGCGAATTTTCTCTTAATTTTATGTGGTAACATGATCATCACTCATTAGCAAAGTTATGGTTCTAGGATCCAGCTATAATCTTGGAATAGCAATCCTAGGCAAATTCTTGCTCGATCATGCTTGAATTCTAGTCCAAAGATGACTCAGTAACACTGTTGGTCTAAATTTCAGTCATCAAATAGCCTGACAGCCCAACTTTGAGTGCATTTTTCTCCAAATTATTCACAACAACCATGCTTACTCTCTTAAGCAAAGTTATTCTCTTATGATAGATCTACATAATTGATGTGGTGACCTGGGGCAAAGTCTCAATAATTTGGAAGATACAAGGGCTCAAAGTTGAGTCAACCACACTGAATTTAAGACTTAGGTTTAGAACTCAAATTGGGTCTTTTTGCAAATAGGTCCAAAATTCAGGGTTTATCTTGCAAATCTTCATGATTGTGAACCATATGATTTAAGACACCTTACTTTAATAGTTTTTGCACTTTAGCCCAAAAGTGCCCTAATTTTGCACTTAGCCCCCTAGGGTTTTGGTTTAGGGTTTTTGGTATTTTAGGGGTGTGAATGTAATTTAGGTCCATTCTTAGTAACATTTTATGACTATTTCACTTAAGCTTTAGGGTTTTATCTTTTTGGATTTTGTTTTACCCTTCTGAACCCCGTTTAGGGTTAAGTACCCTACTCTAGGGTTTTGTTTGCAAAATGTCATATCAATACAACTTGTTTGAAACTTTTACCTAGTGAATACATTCTAGTTGTGTCAATCACATGAAATGCTGATGCCTATGATGTTATGCTCAAGTTTTAGTGACAGTAACACCAGGGGTGTTACACCAAACGCACAAACACAGCAGGGCTTCTTCTTCCACGGACGGAACAGAGAAGAGAGGGAGAGGAGGCTGGCTAGCAGGGATCTCACCGGGGCCATGGCCCATGCTGGCTGCAGGGCAAGCTCGGCCGGCCGCGCGCCGCGAGCCACGCCAGGCTGCACCCAGTAGGGGCGAGCTCGGCCGACCGCGCGCCGCGAGCCACGCCAGGCCACACCCAGCAGGGGCGAGCTCGGGCGGCCGCGCACCGCGAGCCGCTAGCCACGCCCAGCAGGGGCCGCGCTCAGCAGGGGTCGCGCCCAGCAGGGGTGAGCTCGGGCGGTTGCGCTGGCCGACGCGTTTGCCGATCCGTAGGGGGCCAAGGCGCGAGAGGGAGAATAGCGGAGGGGGCCATGTCGTGCAGTGGGCAGTGCTTGCCGGGGCTCGTCGGAGGTCCAAGGGCGATGGGAGCAGGGCTGCTCGTCGCGCAGGGAAGCAACAGAGCAGGAGGTGTGTCGTGTGGGGGACGAAGGGAGAAGAAGAGTACTCACCTTGTATGACGATCGGTAACTGAAGGGCGTCTACTCTGTCTGATCTGGATCTGGGGAAAGTGGAGCGGTGGCGAGGAGGGATGTGTGCGTATATATAGAGGTGTGGTGCGGCAAGGCGGTTGCGCGCACAACACGTGGGGCATTGCGTGACGGGACGAGGTAAAATGAGGTGACCACGACCGAGCGAAAAAAGACAATTGCGCGAGACAATGTAAGGCAGACTGACTTAGGCGGGTTAGATAAAATTAGATGAAGACGGTCAGAGCTAGCCTGCGGGCCCAAAATGATGAGGATAGCCGACGCGGGCAGCATGTTGTTCGCGAGAAGATGCGATTCAGTGATCTCGTGAAAAAAGGTAAGAGGTTTGGAACAGGTTCAACGAGAGGAAGAAATATATATATTATCTCATTTCCAAGATTTTTGTAGTTTTTGCAAATACTAAAATTTAGGTATTTAATTAATATTAGGGAGACTGAAATTCATATTTAATACTCGAAGGAATGTTTTGAAGGTTCTCGAAAGCCTCCGGAAACAAGATCAAGATAATTCGATATAGTTTAAAAAACCTTTACACCCATAAACATTATGCAACGACATGAATGCAACAATCAAAGCTTCTCCAGGATTTTATTTTACTACGCCAAAAACTCATATAATATATATAATAAAATAACTCTCCATCATTTAGAAAAAGAGAAGAAAAGCAAGTAAAGAAGAGGGTAACATCTTAATTTGGTGAATATTAGAAAAGAAATTTTATACCCCCAAATTCAGGGTGTTACAGCAGGTGTATTATATGACATATACATCTAAGAAAAAGAGTTTGGTTGATTGGAGGGTAGTGTACAAAGTTAATCCTCGTGAATAACTATATGCTCCTGGTGAAGCTGGTTATGTTGGAAGTCAAATCGAGCAGGAAGTGGGAGTTGCTGAGATTTTTCAAGACGACGAACTTACCAACACATTTAATGTACAAACTAAAATGATGGAAGAATCTTTATTAGGCGATCAAAATGATGTAGAGGTTCCTCCAAAAAGAAAACGAGTGTCAAGAAAGAAGAAAGCTACTCAGCGTTCATTGAATCGACGAAAGCAACTAGATCCTGATTTTGATTACGATTACGATTACGATTGATGAGCATGGATCATTATTTTATTGTATATTTTATATTTTTTTACTTTTTTCATTATTTTGTTGTCGATTTATGTACTAACTTGTTTTTGTTAAAATAGGATGTCAAAGAAAATGAGGTCTTTTGCTCATAGTTTGCTTGGGACGAGGAGCAGCTCGAGGAGTGAGGATTCAGTTTTTCAGGGCATAGGTTCTACCATTAGCAGACGGAGAGCGCTGGCAGAACATTTGCCTCCAGACGATGTAAGTAAGTTGTTAAATTACATTATGTGAGTTACTTAATGTTGTGTGATGTAAGTTACTTGTTTCATAGGATGTTGAAATCGAGCGACAGTCGAGAGAAGATGTTGCAGTTGGGGCAGTGGTAGAGGACCATGCGAGAGATGATGATGAAGATGATGGTGGAGATGATGTGGGACATGATGCTGGTGACGATGATGTTGGGTATTCTATAGGCATGGATTCTAGTGCTGGTGGAGATTCCACAGCTGGGTCTGGAACTTATCGAGTTAGGAGAATGAGGAAGCTGCATTTTGTTGGACCACCTCCAGAACTTCCACCTAAATCTCGGGTTTTGATAAAGCCTAGTGGAAAGTGAGTGACATATCTTTGCTTAATTGTTATCGAAAGTTATGTTTTTATTTCTACATGACTTTCTGCTTGCAGGACTTGGATCGACGACTCGTTCACAGGCACAGGACACTACAGGCAGGTGAACATGGTCCTTGGTAATCTTGTTCATCTCCACTGGCCTGGTCTTGTGACTTTGCCTAGTGGCGAGTCTGTCCCACCACCACTTGGGAGCATTATCGCTATGGTGTCTGTAGAACGTTTGGCAACACACATGCACTAGTTTGGGATGCATTTTGGTATGAATTGTTTTTACTAATTTAGTTATCCCATATATGGTTGCTTGTATGATAACACTATTATTTTGCAGAAACGGTACAAGTTGCCGGAAGATAAATCATATGATATGAACGCTCGTTAAGTGTTTGAGTATAACGCGAACGATGTCGTTGCAGATGCAATGTACTATGCACGAATTCAGGCTATAAAGGCATGGTACAAAGCAAGTGCTGATGATCGGCCGATGTTGAATATCAAGGCAGAGTGGTCATCAATTTACCTTACAGAGGAGCAATACCTTGAGGTAAGCAAGTTGTTGCATCTCATATCATTTTTGCTGATTCTTGTTTTTGGTATGAAAGTTGCCTAGAGGGGGGTGAATAGGCGAAACCTGAAATTTATAAATTTAAGTACACACTACAAGCCAGGGTTAGCATTAGAATTAAATTTAAGTCTGAGAGAGAGGGGGTAAACAAATCAACCAAGAAATAAAGCGGATGAACACGACGATTTGTTTTACCGAGGTTCGGTTCTAAAGAACCTAGTCCCCGTTGAGGTGGTTGAAAGTCGCCTAGAGGGGGGTGAATAGGCGGAATCTCAAATTTATAAACTTAAGGCACAACTACAAGCTGGGGTTAGCGTTAGAAATAAATCTGAGTCCATAAGAGAGGGCGAAAAACAAATCAAAGGCAAATGAAGCGAACGACACGGTGATTTGTTTTACCGAGGTTCGGTTCTTGAGAACCTAGTCCTCGTTGAGGTGGTCACACCGGGTCTCTTTCAACCCTTTCCCTCTCTCAAACGGTCACTTAGACCGAGTGAGCTTTCTCCTTAATCAAACGGGTCACTTAGACCCCTACAAGGACCAGCACAACTTGGTGTCTCTTGCTTTGATTACAAATGTCTTGAGACCAAGAATGGGGAAGAAGAAAGCGATCCAAGCGACAAGAACTCAAATGAACACGAAAATCTCTCTCTCACAAGTCACTAAGTGTTTGGAGTGGTTTTGGACTTTGGAGAGGATTTGATCTCTTGTTTGTGTCTTGGAGTGAAGTCTAGAGCTCTTGTATTGAATGCAATATGCTGGAAACTTGGATGCCTTGAATAGTGGTGGTTGGGGGGTATTTATAGCCCCAACCACCAAAACAGCCGATGAGGAGGGCTCCTGTCGATGGGCGCACCGGACAGTCCGGTGCGCCAGCCACGTCACCCAACTGTTAGGGTTCTGACGGTTTCGACCATTGGAGCTCTGACTTCTTGGGGCACCGGACAGTCCGGTGCCTCACCGGACAGGCACTGTTCACTGTCCGGTGCGCCTTCTGGCGCTGCTCTGACGCGTGAACTGTCTGCCCACTGTTCACGCGCACTGTTCACTTTTGCAGACGACCGTTGGCACAGTAGCCATTGCTCCGCTTGGCGCACTGGACAGTCCGGTGCTACACCAGATAGTCCGATGAATTATAGCGGAGCGGCCTCCAAGAAACCCGAAGCTGAGGAGTTCGGAGTGTATGGTCCCTGGTGCACCGGACACTGTCCAGTGGCACACCAGACGGTCTGGTGCGCTAGACCAGGGCAGCCTTCAGTTTCTTTTGCTCCTTTATTTTGAACCCAAACATTAACTTTTTATTGGTTTGTGTTGAACCTTTGGCACCTGTAGAACATTTAATCTAGAGCAAACTAGTTAGTCCAATTGTTTGTGTTGGGCAATTCAACCACCAAAATCATTTATGAAAAGGTTTGACCCTATTTCCCTTTCAGAGGTCACAAAGACCGGGTCTCTTTCAACCCTTTCCCTCTCTCAAATTGTCACTTAGATCGAGTGAGCCTTCTTCCTTAATCTCACGGGTCACTTAGACCCCGCAAGGACCACCACACAATTGGTGTCTCTTGCCTTTCTTACAAAGCACTTGAGAGTAAGAAGTGAGAAAGAAATGAAAGCCAAGCCAAGCAAACAAGAGCAACAAAGGAACACAAATGATCCTCTCACAAGTCCTAATGCGCTAGAGTTGAATTGGGGACTTTGAGCGGATCGATCACTTGAATTGTGTCTTTGGAGTGGAGTCTATTGCTCTTGTATTGAATGCAATGTGTTGAATGCTTGGATAGTTTGAGTGGTGGTGGTTGGGGGTATTTATAGCCCTCAACCACCAAACAACTATTGGGGCAGACTACTGTCGATGGGCACACCGGACAGTCCGGTGTGCCAGCCACGTCACCCAACTGTTAGGGTTCTGGAGCATTTGACCATTGGAGGCTTTGTCCTTTAGTGGCACCGGACAGTCCGGTGCCGCACCGGACAGGTACTGTTCACTGTCCGGTGCGCCTCTAACGGGCCGTTCTGACTCCGCGCGCACTGTTCTTCACTGTTCATCTAATCACCGTGCTTTTGCAGTCGACCATTGCACTGGATAGTCGTTGCTCTGCTGGTGCACCGGACAGTCCGGTGCCACACCGGACAGTCCGGTGATTTTTAGCGGAGAACGCCTGAAGAAACCCAAGAGTGGCCAGTTCGTTTTTGTATGGCCCTGGTGCACCGGATACTGTCCGGTGCACTAGACCAGGGAACACTCGGTTTCTTTGCTCCTTTGTATTTCAACCCTATGTTGTATATTTATTGGTTTATGTTGAACCCGTATGCACCTGTAGAACATATATTCTAGAGAAAACTAGTTAGTCCATTATTTGTGTTGGGCATTCAACCACCAAAATCAATTGCAGGAAAAGGTTAACCTTATTTCCCTTTCAATCTCCCCCTTTTTGGTGATTAATGCCAACACAAACCAAAGCAAATATATAAAGTGCAGAAATGAACTAGTTTGCATATGGTGAGTGCATAGGTTACATAGAATTAAACCAATATGAAAGTCTTGTTTCATATGAACAAGCGTGAATGGATTGCTTTCTTTTATTTGATATTTTGGACCACATTTGCACCACATGTTTTGTTTTTGCAAATCTTTTTCAAATTCTTTTCAAAATTCTTTTGCAAATAGTCAAAGGTATATGAATAAGATTGTTAGAAGCATTTTCAAGATTTGAAATTTCTCCCCCTGTTTCAAATGCTTTTTCCTTTGACTAAACAAAAAAATCCCTCTGAATGAAATTCTCCTCTTAGCTTTCAAGAGGGTTTTGAAATGGGTACCAATTTTGAAATCTTAATTTTATAAGCATAGTACCAATTTGAAATTTACCAATGTGAAATTTATCTTGAGTACTACTTGAAAAACAAACATTTGTGATTACCAAATAAATCTTTCATTTTGAAAATTTTTGAAATGGTGGTGGTGCGGTCCTTTTTCTTTGGGCTTAATATTTTCTCCTCCTTTGGCATAATCGCCAAAAACAGAGAACGTTGGAGCCCTTTGTCAATTTTCTCCCCCATTGACAAAATAAATATGAGTGAAGGATTATACCAATCGGAGAGATGGCGTAGTACCGGCAAAGAGTAAATATTACCGATGGAGTTGAGTGGAAGCGTTGTCTTTGCCGAATACTCCATTTCCCTTTCAATCTAAGACTAACACAAGAAATACTCATGGAAACACATTAGTCTTAGCTTTGGCACAAGAAGAATAAGAAATATGTAAATGTACCAAATGAAAGAGATATGATCAAAGGTATATAAAAGAGCTATGTGTGCAATGTTTCAATCAAAATTCCGAGAATCAAGTATATTTAGCTCATTCCTAAGTTTGCTAAAGGTTTTCTCATCTAATGGCTTGGTGAAGATATCGGCTAATTGATCTTTGGTGTTAACATAAGCTATTTCGATATCCCCCTTTGTTGGCGATCCCTCATAAAGTGATACTGAATGTCTATGTGCTTAGTGCGGCTGTGTTCAACGGGATTCTCCGCCATGCGAATAGCACTCTCATTGTCACATAGGAGAGGGACTTTGCTCAATTTGTAGCCATAGTCCCTGAGGGTTTGCCTCATCCAAAGTAATTGCGCACAACAATGACCTGCGGCAAGTAATATGTGAACACTACAACAGAACAACCTTGTAGCTACGCATGTCTAGCAACGCATGGTTTTATATGTTGCAAGGAAGCATATAAGAACACTTATTATGTGTTGCAAGTGTTATGTATTGCTTACGAGCACAAAGCAACACATATAATGTGTTGCAAGTGTTATGTGTTGCTAATGAGCATAGAGCAACACTTATTATGTGTTGCAAATATCATCGGTGTAGTTATTGTATGTTGCAATTAAACCGTTAAGTGATTAGATATGTAGCCATAGCCATAATTTATATATGTTGCAAGGTAATCCATATAGTATTGTAAGTATAAGTACTGTGGAAAATTACTATTGTAATTATGCATACTGTACAAATTTACGCAACAGTTTTATGTACACTGTAAAAATTACAGAAAACTAATATTGCAAAAACAATTGTGGCGCTAACCCTAGTATTTGATCCTAGGACCTAACCTATGGGCATACCTCAATCTGTGCTTTACTAACCAAAAGAGCTATTGACGAGTTGTGATAGGAAAGTGTTTATATTTTACTTAATCAATCTTCTGAACACGGTGGAGCCTGAGCTGGGGAATGGTACCCTCATTGTTCCTTATTATTAAACCAGAATCGTACCCTCTCATTTCTCTTGCGAATCGGTTTTCCCAAGTTGGACGGCGGCCACCGCGTCGGCGAAGACGAGAAAGAGGTAATTCCTCCTTCGTATTCCCCATTCAACCTAGATTTCTAGGTTTTCTCTTGACTGTTCTTGCACTGCGACTTGGCCATGCCCTCTATGCGTCACTTCACTCGTCGTCATCCTTGTCTTCGGTCTCGACCGTCCTGCGCGTACACGCTGTGCTGCGCCGCGAGCTACGCGCTTGCCTTTCCCCCTCCCTTCTATCCAAGCCGGCACCTGGAAGAGGATGTCGTTGTGGCTGTCATGGATCTATTCCATGCGCGTATTGTTCTATCTCATGGGTGATGTCTGACTATATGTTTGTATTCCTGAGTGGAGGATGGGAGCCTGATAGATTCAGCTAGTGCCTAGTTTTTGCTACAAAGGCATGAACAGTAGAGTAGCTTCTCGCAGACTTTGTAGCCCGCAATAGTTTAAGTTATTTGATTTGTACATAGTCAATTATATTACTTCATTGTTTGGATTCAATTCTGTTTACTGAATACGATGTTTGAGAAATTTTTAAATGACTTGAAGATTCATTCCTGAATACAAAAAACCAATTATTGCACAAAGTGCTGACAACTGAATTTTTAATTTTGTATTTGTTACGGAAAACTTTATAGTGCACTAAATTTTTGTTACTCAAAGAGGAAAATCCATTAATTTATCTTTGTGCGCTGTCGCAGATCTTAGGGAGGTCAGTCCTATTCCCTTTGTCTCTGTGCGCCGTCGCCCATCTTCTCTTCGTCTCTATGTGCCATAGCTCCTCTTCCCTTCATCGAAATTCCTGGTGGCGTGGATATTCTGGATCGAAGGGCTCATGGCACAACTCTTCATTCCCTACATAGTTCCTAGCAGCACAACGACATAAATCAGAGGTGGAGAAGCCAATCATCAGCCGGTAAGTTTCTTGGTTTCCTCTTCTTGTTGCCTCCGATCGGCGAACACTAGGGGTGCGCTTCCAACCTGTATCCGGGTCTCAGTTTCTTAGGGAGTGCATGAAAGGTTGAACTAGTACCATTATTTATCGACTTTCTAACAATCAGGAGAAGAGTAAGGTATGGAAAATTTTCTGAACTTATCTAAAACATGATATTTGTTTATGTATAGACTAGCTGGGTAAATATAACTTTGAGCTATTATTGTGTTACTTGTAGACATCTAGAAATCAATATACTAATACAATTGAGAAATAAGTTTTAGATTTTTTATAGTAGAATTAACATCAGTATTTTTTATAGTTTCATAATGGATTTAGAGGTGGTTAAGCTTCTTTTGCAATGTTCTAAAGGCTCGACTCAATATGTAGTCGGTGTAAAAGGCTTCTTAGAATTTGCATTCAAAGATAAGCCTGAAGGAAGCAAGAATTATTGCCCTTGTCAGTCATGCGTGCACACTACTTTGCAGCCAAGTGATGTTATGTTTGAGCATTTGGTGTGCAATTGGATACTTGAGAATTATGACCAATGGGATTTTCATGGAGATACTTCTGGGCATGGAAATAATAATATGGGTCAAAATAGTTGTAGTAACGAAAGACAAGTTAATATGATGCAAATGATTCATGATACAATACAACACATGTATGATGACACACCTGTGGTTGATGGAAATGCTCCTACGAAAGGGTCCTGTTTGGATGCAGCAAAGTTATATAAGATGATTGAGGAATCAAATCAGCTGCTATGGACAGGATGTGAGTTGACAATTCTGACTTTATTGGTGCTTCTATTTAATATAAAATCAATGAACAAATGGACGGATAAATCTTTTGGTGATCTTCTTGACATTCTTCGTATGGCTATTCCAAATGGACAGCAACTCCCCAAGAATTTTTATGAAGCCAAAAAAATTATTTCAAAATTTGGATTAGGGTATGAGGATATTCATGCTTGTCCAAATAATTGCCAACTATATTGGAAGGGGAAAAAAGATGATGATTTCTGCTCTACCTGTAAGGCCTCACGGTGGAAGGGTATGCAACCTGAGTCGATTTTAATAAAGAAACAAAGAAGGAAAGCTAGTCCTTGCAAAGTTTTGCGATACTTTCCTATTAAAGATAGGCTAAAAAGATTGTTTATGTGCAAGGATATAGCACCTCTCCTAAGGTGGCATGATGAAGAGCGCATAAAGGATGGTGCATTACGTCATCCATCAGATGCACCCGTATGGACCAGGTTCGATGAAAAGTTCACAATTTTTGCATCAGACTCTCGTAATATTCGTTTTGGGTTAGCTACAGATGGGTTTAATCCATTTGGGATGTTGAGCAGTACTCATAGTTGTTGGCCAGTAGTTTTAACAGTATATAATTGTCGGGGACCATAATTAGGGGTACCCTCAAGGCTCCTAATTCTCAGCTGGTAACCCCCATCAGCACAAAGCTGCAAAGGCCTGATGGGTGCGACTAAGTCAAGGATCAGTCCATTCGAGGGACTCGATCACGCCTCGCCCAAGCCCAGCCTCGGGCAAGGGCAGCCGACCCCGGGGGATCTACGTCTCGCCCGAGGCCCCCCTCCTGCGACGAACATACTTCCGTCTCGCCCGAGGCCCAGTCTTCGCCAAGAAGCAACCCTGGCCAAATCGCTACACCAACCGACCAAATCGCAGGGGCGTTTAATGCAAAGGTGGCCTGACACCTTTATCCTAACGCACGTCCTCCGGTCGACAGAGCCGAAGTGACCGCAGTCATTTCGCCGCTCCACTGACCGGCCTGACAGAAGGACAACGCCGCCTGCGCCGCTCCGACTGCTGTGCCACTCGACAGAGTGAGGCTGACAGGCGGCTAGGCCCAGCCTCAGGCACCATAGGGAACTCTGTGGCAGAACCACCCGAATTATTCCAGCTTAAGTGCCTAAGTCACGCCTCAGGGGCCGTAACACACTTAAATCGGAATAACCCGTCAGTCCCTCAGATCTAGTCTGATAGAGCCACTTAACCAGGATCAAATTCCACAATCTCACTCGAAGGTGAGTCACAGAAGAAATACAATAAAACAGGAAACCTCAAATTAAGTATTGAGTTATTACATAAATCTGAGTTTTTGCGTAGTAAATAAAGTTCTCAATAAAGTGCAGCGGATAATCGATGTCGTCGGTAACGAGGAAATGGGCAAGGCCTAGCCCACTACTCCTCATGCTCCTCTCCTGCCGGAGCAACATCCCACTCGACCGTCCAACCCGGTGGCAGGGTGGTAGGCCAAGTCACACCATCAACTACATCCTGCATGGTACCTGCAAAAATGGTGCCACAAGCAAGGCTGAGTATACTAATACTCAGCTAGACTTAACCGGTGTGAGGAGTCTACTCCTCTACCTCTAGACTATGCAGCTGTTTGGCTGAGGGGTTTGGTTTGCCAAAAGCACTAGCTGTTTCTAAAATCAATTTTTTTAGCTTTTCAATTCTACCATCATTAACTTAACTAGATTTGCTCCTTCTAAGCATACATGGTAACAAGCAATTAGTTCAATCAACAAGTTATCTCATATAATCCACATTTCACTTCTTACTCGATGCAGTACAAGGAATCAAGCAGTCTCATTAGCTGCGAGAAGCAGACGATTCGAATCGAGTTTTAAACCTTGCAAGGTAAACCTAAACACACGGCATGTCAGGGTACTCCGACCCCACACATGACAACCGTCCCCATCGATTCCCCGTTCGCGTCCAGGCCTCACCGCCTTGGCATACAATGCTCCACTGACCCCGGCTGCCGCCGTGCAGTGACCGCACTTGTACCCACCATAGCTAGCATGGGAGACCCTGTCTCAGGTCGCATGAGGGATGAAGTCCGCGCCCGGCTTCAATCAGGTACTAGGTTTACCGGTTACCATTTTTCCCGGCATGTGCTTAGTACGTTCAAAAGCTTGACTCAGGTATCCACACATTAATCCTTAATTCATTTTTCCCGTCTCATGGACAAGGCATCCTCCCTGGATCCAAGTCCATAGACCAACATATATCCCATTATCATGATGAATACAATCAATTCCTGACCTCGCGCGAGTGCTAGAAAAATCACTCGACTTCTACCGAGATCCTGATTAGCAAGCAGCTACTCGACCTAGCATACTAGTATTCATCTCAAAAAGGAGTCCTAAGTTCATGCAACTAGAGGTTTCAAGCAACTCCTACACTTAAGTGCACATTACAGTCCTACAAGCATTAAGTGTAGTAAAATAGCATATATAAACGGTTATGCATAAAACTGGGGCTTGCCTTCAATTGTTGGGGCTGCGGGGAGATCCTCAATAGCAGCCTCTGAAGCCTGCTCCTGGTCCTCCTCTTGGACAGGTCCTTGCTCGGGGATGAGCACGTACTCTCCGTCGGCAAGATTACAATCTAATGAATGCAATGCGTAAGATATATGCATGATATGATATGTGCTTTAGAATTTACAACTTTAAAGATGTATGGTCTTTTGAATTTAAACAAGTTAACCTTACTTATGTAAAACCTTTTAGTGGTATACTTGGTAAATTGGGTTAGTTTTAATGGGATGAGGTTTATTCCTTCTTCTCTTTTCTTTTATTCTTTTTAATGTTTTGGAGTAGGTTTGAACTACAAGTTGCTTTTATAAAATTCCAAAAATTCTGCAAAAATTACAGTGGCTTGTTACTGGTGTATGATTCTCTGTCTCAAAATTTGGGGTTCAGAAAGTAAATGGTTTTCTCTGGACAAAATTACCAAATTTTAGGGCAGAAGGGGTACTTTGAACTACAACTATTATTTAACAGTGGGTAATTCTTTAAAACTTATTTTTGCTGGCTTTTAGGTGTCATAACATGACTTGATACAAATTTCTAGTCATTAATACCTTTTAATTCTTTTCCTATGGTTTTCTTAAGGTTTCTAGCCAAAGGGGTGCTTTCTACTACCACTATACTTGAAAAACATCAAACAACAGAGTTCTTATTTTTCTTAGCTAGTATTTTGTGCAAGAGCAATCATTCTGGAGTTTGGTTTCTTTTTGCTTAAGGGAAGGGGTGGTATGCATTATTTGAGCTAAATGGCCTTTCTCACAAATTACTAGCAAAAGGTATGGGTTCACTTCTTTTTCATGAATTTGCATTTTTCTCTGGTGGTTTATCTCATCATGGACTTAGCTGATTTTTGGTTGCCCATTATCACATAAAAAAGGGTTGCTTATGATTTATTGGAAAAATGCCTTATTATCATTCTGTATTTATTTTCCCTACTTAAAAAGTTAGGCTGGGGTGTTCTGTATTTTTGTAGTGGGGCTCTGGTGGTTATAAGTTCACTGGATTTTTGTTAACCACTTTGGTTATGGTTTTGCAATTTTAATAATTGATTTTCAGTCTTCATAAGGCTAATTAAAGCATCTTAATTAGAAACTGGTCCTAATTAATGGTCTCTGCATTTTTCCTAGGTTCTTGGTTGCATAAGTAAACTAGGAAAAATATTACTAATCACTGTTCAACATTTTCTAATGCTTTTCTGATTTTCTCTAAGTTGTGGACAAAATGGCTTTAAATGAATAACTATATCATAATCTCTAATGCTGGGGCTCCTACTATTTTTAAACAGTGTCTAATTAAGGTATAAGCATCTACAAATTTTCTTAAGCTCAGCACAAAAGAAAAACTAATTTTCCTTAATTAAACAAGGTTTAGGGGGTTTCTGTTTTTAATTTTAAACTCTAAAATTTAGAACAGAAAGCATCTGGTTCAATAATTTTAAATGATAGATCATAATATTCCAGAGCTAGCAAAATTGGTTTGACAGCTTTTCATTAAGATTTCATCAAGTTATGAATTTTCTAAGTTCTCTGGTTATTTAAAAGAATAACAGAATTGATTAAAAGGAAAACCACTTTGCACTGGGGTCCCTGGCGGTTTTTTCTAAGTTTTCCTTCGCGAATCAGTCCTCAGGTTACTATTTACTTGAGTCGCTGACATTACATAAAACCCCTCGGGTTCTACAGAACCTAACCTGAGGTCCTTCTTCTACCTCAAACAGTAGCCGCGGCGAAGAAAAGGGCGGAGGGGCTTACCGGCGGCGAGACTGTTCCGGTGAAGTGGTCGAGGGTGAAGGGGAGGTCGCGGGGATCACAACGGTGTGCGGAACGTCGACGGAGATGGCCGGAGTTGGTCGGTCCACGCGCGCAGGCGGGGATGCTCGTCGGCGGCGAGGAGACCGGCCTGGTCACGGCGAGATAGTTCAATCAAATGGGTCAGAGAGGTCCACGGGATGCCAGAGAAGCTATGAGCGCAAGGAATTGGTCGGAGACTCACTGGATAGCTCGGTCCACGCGCGGCGACGGAAGACCGAAGTCCGGTGAGGTCGATCTCGGGCCTCCGGTGAAGTCCGGTCGGGTCCGAGGGCTTGGCAAGCTTCACGGGCTACTGGCGGAGCTAGCCGAAGCACTGGTTGGGCTGGAGGGTGGCTGGAGTGAGCTGGCCACGGCGGCCGAAGCTCTGGCGGCAATGGCGGGCGGAAATACGCTCGCCGGAGCTAAGGAACGGTGGCTGGCCGGTGAGGGTGAGTGCGGGGCGAAGTGGGGCGCGCCTGGGGAGGCTTTATAGGCACGGCGCGGTGCACGGGCGGTCGTGGACCGGCGTGTGCGCGCGGGCGTGCACTGGGAAGGCGCGGTGCGCGAACGGGCGTGAACCAGGGGTGTCAGCCGCGGTCGAACACGTGTTCCCGTTGCCTCTGCCCCTGTTCAAGCGCCGATTGGGAGCAAATCTTCGCGAATTTGGGCAAGATCACTGCAAGGGATTTGTTCACCAGACCAAGCTTTGTCTTTTGTGTATGGACGACGTGCGGTTTTAGGCTAGGGACAGGGAGTTGTAGCGTCACCAAGGTGCCAGTGTCAGAATGCCTGGTCCCGAGGTTGAGCTGCGCCAAAACCGTGTCAAATGGATTTGGTTTGAGTTCAAATTTTCCCAGAATGTGTTCAAGGTAATTTGGCACGACTTTGATATTTGGATCTTCTGGCTTTGAGTTTGGAAAAGCAGAGAACACAGATGATCTTTGAGAAGAGGTCTGAAATTCAGAAATTCAGAAATCTGAATTTCCCTAAGGGTTCATTGATCAAGGGCTGTTTTGGGGATTTAATTGAGTTATTTTGGCTAAGCCTTCTTAATCTTTCTTGTTACTTAGTAAATATACTTTAACTTATATAATTGGCTCAACTCAAAATTTTAAACTTTTCATTCTCTTTTTCACATTTCCTTGAATCTTGTTCATGGGGTTCACTTAGGGTTTGAATTAGGGTTGCACATTCTTATCTTTCAAAAGTCTCAATTGTTTTGATCATGACACTTTAAGTATATATGCTTGGTGAATTCTTTCTCACTTAAATTGTTTTGATGCTCATGCTTACTTTGGTTCACATAAAAAGATGGTTCTTGGTTTGGCTTTTTAAGAGAAACCCTAGGTGACACTGCGGTGTCACAAACTCCGCTCCGAAAGACTGCGAACTCCGCTCCGCCCGACCCAGGGCTCGGACTCGGGCTCAGCCCCGGAAGACGGCGAACTCCGCTCTGCCCGACCCAGGGCTCGGACTCGGGCTCAGCCCCGGAAGACGGCGAACTCCGCTCCGCCCGACCCAGGGCTCGGACTTGGGCTCAGCCCCGAAAGATGGCGAACTCCGATCCGCCCGACCCCAGGGCTCGAACTTGGGCTCAGCCCCGGAAGACGGCGAACTCCGATCCGCCCGACCCTAGGGCTCGGATTCGGGCTCAGCCCCGGAAGACGGCGAACTCCGATCCGCCCGACCCCAGGGCTCGGACTCGGGCTCAGCCCCGAAAGACAACGAACTCCGCTTCGCCCGACCCCAGGGCTCGGACTCAGCCCTGGCCTCAGCCGACGGTCTCCGCCTCGCCCGACCCAGGGGCTCGGACTCGACCTCGGCCACGGAAGACAGACTCGACCTCGACCTCGGAGGAGCCTCCACATCGCCCAACCTAGGGCACCACGGACCGGCCACGTCAACAGGAGGCGCCATCATTACCCTACCCCAAGCTGACTCAGGCTACGGGGAACAAGACCGGCGTCCCATCTGGCTCGCTCCGCCAGACAAGTAATGATGGCGCCCCGCACGCTCTATGACGACGGCGGCTCTCAGCCCCCTTACGGAAGCAAGAGGACGTCAGCAAGGACTCGACAGCCCCCACAGCTGTCCTTCCGCCAGGCTCCAGCGCTCCTCTGACGGCCACGACACCACACGAACCGGGTGCCAAAACCTCTCCGGCTGCCACGATGGCATGTACTTAGGGCGCTAGCTCTCCTCCGCTAGACACGTTAGCACTCTGCTACACGCGGCGACATTTCACTCGTCGGTCCAGGGACCCCCCGGTCTCGAAACGCTGACAGTTGGCGCGCCAGGTAGGGGCCTGCTGCGTGTTGACGAACAGCTTCCCGTCAAGCTCCAGATGGGCAGTCTTCAGCAACCTTTCCAGCCCGGGACGGTGCTCCATTTCGGGAGTCTTGAGTTCATGTCCCTCGACGGCAGCTACGACATGATACTCCTTCCCCCGCCGTGCGACAACGACAATGGCGGCCGACAGCCCGCTCGCCGGTGGCGGAATCAACGACGTCTTCCCCGCGCGGTGGAAGAACAACATTCGAGCTCACCCCGTCCCCTCCCCCACCGACGGAGGAGGAGGCGGGGCAACCAAGGCCAAGCAGGAGGCGGCACCTCGTCGGCTGTCGAGCGAGTCGACGGCGCCGGCGCCCCAACCGAGGGCACGTCGAGCATCGACCTCGCATCTGAGACGAAGACGAGCGCCGTCTCCCCGCAACGCGCCAATTCCAAGCGAACGGACGACGCCAGCACGCTCGCGAAAGGCTTGCTGGGCATCACCCTCGTACTTGAGACGACGGTGCAGTCAGTCCCTAACGTGACTTCGTCACCGCCCGTCGACCAAGAGGTACCCACCGATTCCCATCTCACGCCTCTTGGATTCGGCCTCGACCCGCCAAGCGACTTCGCTTTGGCGGACGCTCTCGTAGAGGCGAGTCCAAACCCTCTAGGGTACCGTATGCGGTCACCCTGGGACCGGCTGACGGACGTCTCGACCTACGGGCCCTCGGGGTCCGAGGAAGATGACGTGCCCGACTTCTGTTGGGATTTCTCCTGACTTGATAACCCCAGTGCCATGCGGGACTTCATGACCGCATGCGACTACTGCCTTTCCGATTGTTCTGACGGTAGCCGCCGCCTCGGCGACGAGGACTGCGGCCCAAGTCGTGAATGTTTCCACGTCGATCTAGGGGGTCCCTCCGAAGGCAACCATCTTGGTATGCCGGAGAACGGTGATCTCCCTAGGCCTGTGCCTCGCGTTGACATCCTACGGGAGCTAGCTGTGGTCCCCATTCCGGCGGGGGGTCATGACCCACAGCTCGAGCAAATCCGCGGGGTGCAGGCCAGGCTCGACGAGGGAGCAGGAACACTTGAGCCGATCCGTCGGGACATCGGACAGGAATGGGCGGGCCAACCTCCGGCCGGAGAAATGCGTCATCTACCCCAGGGCTTCCAGCACCGCATCGCCGACGATGTCAGGGTGAGGCCGCCACCCGCTTCCAGTGGAGTCGGCCAGAACCTGGCTGCAGCAGCAATGCTTCTCCGCGCGATGCCGGAGCCATCAACCACCGAGGGGCGGCGAATCCAGGGAGAGCTCAAGAATCTCCTGGAGGACGCCGTGGTCCGACGGGCCAAAAGCTCTGCCTCCCGAAGGCAGGGGTACCCCTCGGAACATCGCGCCGCGACTTCCCGATTCATGCGGGAAGCCTCGGTCCACACCGGGCGCACGCGCAACACAGCGCCTGCGGCCCCGGGACGCCTCGGCAACGAGCACCATCACCGCGACCGTCGGGCCCACCTCGACGAGAGGGTGCGCCGAGGCTACCACCCCAGGCGTGGGGGACGCTACGACAGCGGGGAGGATCGGAGTCCCTCGCCCGAACCACCCGGTCCGCAGGCTTTCAGCCGCGCCATACGACGGGCGTCGTTCCCGACCCGGTTCCGAACCCCGACTACTATCACAAAGTACTCGGGGGAGACGAGACCGGAACTGTGGCTCGCGGACTACCGACTGGCCTGCCAACTGGGTGGAACGGACGATGACAACCTCATCATCTGCAACCTCCCCCTGTTCCTCTCCGACATTGCTCGCGCCTGGTTGGAGCACATGCCTCCGGGGCAGATCTCCAACTAGGACGACCAGGTCCAAGCCTTCGCCGGCAATTTCCAGGGCACGTACGTGCGCCCTAGAAACTCCTAGGACCTCCGAAGCTGTCGACAGCAGCCGGGAGAGTCTCTCCGGGACTACATCCGGCGATTCTCGCAGCAGCGCACCGAGCTGCCCAACATCACCGATTCAGATGTCATCGGCGCGTTCCTCGCCGGCACCACTTGCCGTGACCTGGTGAGCAAGCTGGGTTGCAAGACCCCCACCAGGGCGAGCGAGCTGATGGACATCGCCACCAAGTTCGCCTTTGGCCAGGAGGCGGTTGAGGCTATCTTCTGAAAGGACAAGCAGCCCCAGGGCCGCCCACCGGAAGATGCCCCCGAGGCGTCAACTCAGCGCGGCGCCAAGAAGAAAGGCAAGAAGAAGTCGCAAGCGAAACGCGACGCCGCCGACGCGGACCTTGTCGCTGCCGCCGAGTACAAGAACCCTCGGAAACCCCCCGGAGGTGCCAACCTCTTCGACAAGATGCTCAAGGAGCCGTGCCCCTATCATCAGGGGCCCGTCAAGCACACCCTTGAGGAGTGCGCTATGCTTCGGCGCCACTTCCACAGGGTCGGGCCACCCGCAGAGGGTGGCAGGGCTCACAACGACGACAAGAAGGAAGATCACCAGGCAGGAGAGTTCCCTGAGGTCCGCAACTGCTTCATGATCTACGGTGGGCAAGCAGCGAACGCCTCGGCTCGGCACCGCAAGCAAGAGCGTCGGGAGGTCTGTTCGGTGAAGGTGGCGGCGCCAGTCTACCTAGACTGGTCCGACAAGCCCATCACCTTCGACCAAGCCGACCACCCCGACCACGTGCCGAGCCCGGGGAAATACCCGCTCGTTGTCGACCCCATCATAGGCGACGTCAGGCTCACCAAGGTCCTCATGGACGGAGGCAGCAGCCTCAACATCATCTACGCCGAGACCCTCGGGCTCCTGCGTGTTGATCTATCCTCGGTCCGGGCAGGCGCTGCGCCTTTCCACGGGATCATCCCCGGGAAGCGCGTCCAGCCCCTCGGACAACTCGACCTTCCCGTCTGCTTCGGAACACCCTCCAACTTCCGAGGAGACCCTCACATTCGAGGTGGTCGGGTTCCGAGGAACCTACCACGTAGTACTAGGGAGGCCATGCTACGCGAAGTTCATGGCCGTCCCCAACTACACCTACCTCAAGCTCAAGATGTCGGGCCCCAACGGGGTCATCACCGTCGGCCCCACGTACCGACATGCGTTCGAATGCGACGTGGAGTGCGTGGAGTACGCCGAGGCCCTCGCCGAATCTGAGGCCCTCATCGTCGACCTGGAGAGCCTCTCTATAGAGGTGCCAGACGTGAAGCGCCACGCCGACAGCTTCGAGCCAGCGGAGACGGTTAAGTCCGTCCCCTCGACCCCAGCGGCGACGCCTCCAAGCAGATCCGGATCGACTTCGAGCTCGATCCCAAATAGAAAGTAGTGCTCGTGGACTTTCTCCGCGCGAACGCCGATGTTTTCGCGTGGAGTACCTCGGACATGCCCAGCATACCGAGGGATATCGCCGAGCACTCGCTGGATATCTGAGCTGGAGCCCGACCCGTGAAGCAGCCTCTGTGCCGATTCAACGAAGAAAAGCGCAGAGCCATAGGCGAGGAGATCCACAAGCTAATGGCGGCAGGATTCATCAAAGAGGTATTCCATCCTGAATGGCTTGCCAACCCTGTGCTTGTGAGAAAGAAAGGAGGGAAATGGCAGATGTGTGTAGACTACACTGGTCTAAACAAAGCATGTCCGAAGGTTCCCTACCCTCTGCCTTGCATCGACCAAATCGTGGATTCCACTGCTGGGTGCGAAACCCTGTCTTTCCTCGATGCCTACTCAGGGTATCACCAAATCAGGATGAAAGAGTCCGACCAGCTCGCGACTTCTTTCATCACACCCTTCGGCATGTACTGCTATGTCACCATGCCGTTCGGCTTGAGGAATGCGGGTGCGACGTACCAGCGGTGCATGAACCATGTGTTCGGCGAACACATTGGCCGGACGGTCGAGGCCTACGTCGATGACATCGTAGTCAAGACGAGGAAAGCCTCCGACCTCCTTTCCGACCTTGAAGTGACATTCCGATGTCTCAAGGCGAAAGGCGTGAAGCTTAATCCCGAGAAGTGTGTCTTTGGGGTACCCCGACGCATGCTCTTGGGGTTCATCGTCTCCGAGCGGGCCATCGAGGCCAACCTGGAGAAGATCGCGGCCATTACCAGCATGGGGCCCATCAAGGACTTGAAAGGCATACAGAGAGTCATGGGATGCCTTGCGGCTCTGAGCCGCTTCATCTCGCGCCTCGGCGAAAGAGGCCTGCCTCTGTACCGCCTCTTAAGGAAGACCGAGTGCTTCACTTGGACCCCTGAGGCCGAGGAAGCCCTCGGGAACCTGAAGGCGCTCCTCACGAACGCGCCCATCTTGGTGCCCCCCGCTGCCGGAGAAGCCCTCTTGATCTACGTCGCCGCGACCACTCAGGTGGTTAGCGCCGCGATTGTGGTTGAGAGATGAGAAGAGGGGCATGCATTGCCCGTCCAGAGGCCAGTCTACTTCATCAGCGAGGTACTGTCCGAGACCAAGATCCGCTACCCACAAGTTCAGAAGCTGCTCTACGCGGTGATCCTGACGTGGCGGAAGTTGCGACACTACTTCGAGTCTCATCCGGTAACTGTGGTGTCATCCTTCCCCCTGGGGGAGATCGTCCAGTGCCGTGAGGCCTCGGGTAGAATTGCAAAGTGGGCGGTGGAAATCATGGGCGAAGCGATCTCGTTCGCCCCTCGAAAGGCCATCAAGTCCCAGGTCTTGGCGGACTTCGTGGCTGAATGGGTCGACACCCAGCTCCCAACAGTTCCGATCCAGGCGGAACTCTGGACCATGTTTTTCGATGGGTCGCTGATGAAGACTGGAGCAGGCGCGGGCCTGCTCTTCATCTCTCCCCTCGGAAAGCACCTACGCTACGTGCTACGCCTCCACTTCCCGGCGTCCAACAATGTGGCTGAGTACGAGGCTCTGGTCAACGGGTTGCGCATCGCCATCGAGCTAGGGGTCCGACGCCTCGACGCTCGCGGCGACTCGCAGCTCGTCATCGACCAAGTCATGAAGAACTCCCACTGCCGCGACCCGAAGATGGAAGCCTACTGTGATGAGGTTCGGCGCCTAGAAGACAAGTTCTACGGGCTCGAGCTCTACCACATCGCCCAACGCTACAACGAGACTGCGGACGAGCTGGCTAAGATAGCCTCGAGGCGAACAACGGTTCCCTCGGACGTCTTCTCCCGAGACCTGCATCAACCCTCCGTCAAGAACGACGACACGCCCGAGCCCGAGGCACCCTCGGCTCAGTCCGAGGCACCCTCGGCCCAGCCCGAGGCACCCTCAGCACAGCCCGAGGTACCCTCGGCCCCCGAGGGAGAGGCTCTGCGCGTCGAGGAGGAGCGAAGCGGGGTCGCGCCTAATCGAAACTGGCAGACCCCGTACCTGCAATATCTCCACCGAGGAGAGCTACCCCTCGACCGAGCCAAAGCTCGGCGGTTGGCGCGGCGCGCCAAGTCGTTCGTCTTGCTGGGAGATGGGAAGGAGCTCTACCACCGCAGCCCCTCAGGCATCCTCCAGCGATGCATTTCCATCGCCGAAGGTCAGGAGCTCCTACAAGAGATACACTCGGGGGCTTGCGGCCATCACGCAGCACCTCGAGCCCTTGTTGGAAATGCCTTCCGATAAGGTTTCTACTGGCCGACGGCGGTGGCCGACGCCACTAGAATTGTCCGCACATGCGAAGGGTGTCAGTTCTACGCGAGGCAGACCCATCTGCCCTCTCAGGCTCTGCAGACGATACCCATCACCTAGCCTTTTGCTGTGTGGGGTCTGGACCTCGTCGGCCCCTTGCAGAAGGCACCCGGGGGCTACACGCACCTGTTGGTCGCCATCGACAAATTCTCCAAGTGGATCGAGGTCCGACCCTTAAACAGCATCAGGTCCGAACAGGCGGTGGCGTTCTTCACCAACATCATCCATCGTTTTGGGGTCCCGAACTCCATCATCACCGACAACGGCACCCAGTTCACTGGCAGAAAGTTCCTGGACTTCTGCGAGGATCACCACATCCGGGTGGACTGGGCCGCCGTGGCTCACCCCATGACGAATGGGCAAGTAGAGCGTGCCAACGGCATGATTCTACAAGGACTCAAGCCTCGGATCTACAACGACCTCAACAAGTTCGGCAAGCGATGGATGAAGGAACTCCCCTCGGTGGTCTGGAGTCTGAGGACAACGCCGAGCCGAGCCACGGGCTTCACGCCGTTCTTTCTAGTCTATGGGGCCGAGGCCATCTTGCCCACAGACTTAGAATATGGTTCTCCGAGGACGAGGGCCTACGCCGACCAAAGCAACCAAGCTAGTCGAGAAGACTCGCTGGACCAGCTGGAAGAGGCTCGGGACATGGCCTTACTACACTCCGCGCGGTACCAGCAGTCCCTGCGACGCTACCACGCCCGAGGGGTCCGGTCCCGAGACCTCCAGGTGGGCGACCTGGTGCTTCGGCTACGACAAGACGCCCGAGGGTGGCACAAGCTCACGCCTCCCTGGGAAGGGCCGTTCGTCATCGCCAAAGTTCTGAAGCCCGAAACGTACAAGCTGGCCAACAGTCAAGGCGAGGTCTACAACAACGCTTGGAACATCCAACAGCTACGTCGCTTCTACCCTTAAGATGCTTTCAAGTTGTTCGCATACCTCGTTCCCACGCAAAGTTTAGTCATCAAGGAAGGGTCGGCCTTGCCTCGGCAAAGCCCGACCCTCCCTCGGGGGCTAAAAGGGGGGAACCCCCTCTGCGTGAAATTTTCCTCGAAAAAAGATCCTTTCTGCCAGAATGTCTTTCGTGCTTTTCGACTACTTTGAAAGTGGATCCTGAAAACGACGGAGTACACGTAAGCAGCCAAGGCTGACCGAGCCGAGGGACTCCTACGCCTCCGGGATACGGATACCTCACTCATCACCTTCTGCGATAAGTAACTCGCGTTCGGATAAGTGATTCCGCGGACCGAACAAGTCTTCACGCTCGAAAGCTCCTCTGCCGAAGCGATTCTTCGGGCCTTCTCGACTACATCGGTGACAGAACCCTATGGACGGGCAAGAGTACGCGTAAGCGGCAAGGCCGACCGAGTCGAGGGATTCCTACGCCTCCAGGATACGGATACCTCACTCATCACCTTCCGTGAAAAGCAACTCTCGCTCGCACAAACAATTCTGTTACCGACGAAAAAGTCCAGATACTCGAAACAAGAGGAAAAGAAGCGCAGCTTTACAACACGGCGATGGTGTGTTTGGGCCTCGGCGGCCGCAGAAAACACACACTACAAGATAATCCGATCCTGCAGGCTCGGATCTTGACAGTTGAAGGGAGCAGCAGCACCCTCGGCGTCGACTACACCTTCGGCGGGGTCCGACCTAGCCTCGGACGGCGACGCGGTCCGAGGATCTCCACTCTGAAGGACGACGTCATCATCACGCCCGGGCCGTCGCCGCCAGGGTCTTCCCTAAGAATCCGGCTCGAGCAGGCAGCTCAGCTGGTCACCCCGAGGCCTCGGCCAGCTGTCCCCCGAAGATATCAGCCCGGCCCGAGGCCTCGGCAGATCAACTCCGGCGTCGGTCCCGCTAACGGACGACCTGGCCAGGCTCCGGCCGACCAAGTCTTCTTTTCGAGCCAACTCTACCTCTGTCCGTGCTGACACCGCTACCCCTGGCCTCAGCTCATCGAAGAGCGGCCGAGGGGTTCCTTTAACTAAGCAAGAGAAGCCTCGGACAGCAAGGCCGACCGAGCCGAGGGACTCCTACGCCTCCGGGATACGGATACCTCACTCGTCACCTTTGCACGGGGCGACTCACGCTTGGTGAAGCGGTTCAGACAACCAACAGGCGAGTCTTAGTGCTCGAAAATGAGGAAAAAACACGGCTCCGCGCCAAAAATACATACACGTTCAGGCCCCGACAGCCACAATGAACAAAAGACCGGCATTCAAGGTGCCATTACAAACGGAACTACGGTTCCACCTCCACAGGTACGAACAACCCCACTCGATGGGGGGCCTGCTGAGAGCACCTAGAGGGGGGGTGAATAGGTGATCCTGCAAAACTTGAAAAACTTAAGCCACAAAAACTTGGTTAATCGTTAGCACAATAATTGCCAAGTGGCTAGAGAGGAGCCAAAACACAATAACCACAAGAAATCAAACACAGAGATGGCACGGTGGTTATCCCGTGGTTCGGCCAAGTACAAAACTTGCCTACTCCACGTTGTGGCGTCCCAACGGACGAGAGTTGCACTCAACTCCTCTCAAGTGATCCAATGATCAACTTGAATACCACGGTGTTCTTCTTTACTTTGATCTTTTCCCGTTTGCGAGGAATCTCCACAACTTGGAGTCTCTCGCCCTTACAATTGAATTTCACAAAGAAGTACGGAGTAAGGGAGGAAAGCAACACACACAAATCCACAGCAAAATGTGCACACACACGGCCAAGAATCGAGCTCAAAAGACTATCTCAAAGTTCTCACTAGAACGGAGCTCGAATCACTGAGAATGACAAACGAATGCGCAAAGACTGAGTGTGGATGATCAAGAATGCTCTAAGGTTGCTTGGTATACTCCTCCATGCGCCTAGGGGTCCCTTTTATAGCCCCAAGGCAGCTAGGAGCCGTTGAGAGCAAATCTGGAAGGCCAATCTTGCCTTCTGTCGTCGGGTGCACCGGACAGTCCGGTGCACACCGGACACTGTCCGGTGCCCGATTTCCTTCCTAAAGTGGCGCGGCCAACAGTTGCAGATCTGGGAGCCGTTGGCGCACCGGACATGTCCGGTGCACACCGGACAGTCCGGTGCCCCCTTCCGACCGTTGGCTCGGCCACGTGTCCCGCGCAGATCGCGTGGCCGACCGTTGGCCCGGCCGACCGTTGGCTCACCGGACAGTCCGGTGCACACCGGACGGTCCGGTGAATTATAGCCGTACGCCGTCGGCGAATTCCCGAGAGCGGCCACTTTACGCCGAGTCAGCCTGGCGCACCGGACACTGTCCGGTGTGCCAGACTGAGCTGAGTCTTGGCTGTACACAGCCAGGTCTTTTTCACCTCTTTTCTTTTCTTCTTCTTTCTGTTTCTAACACTTAGACAAGTATATTAGTACACAAAACCAATGTACTAAGGCTTAGAAACATACCTTTACTTGTGATTTGCACTTTGTTCA
This sequence comes from Zea mays, assembly GCF_902167145.1. Taxonomy (NCBI): domain Eukaryota; kingdom Viridiplantae; phylum Streptophyta; class Magnoliopsida; order Poales; family Poaceae; genus Zea; species Zea mays. The sequence continues at coordinate 40,691,399 of NC_050097.1, read as the reverse complement.
TCCATGGGCATAGATTCACATTTAAGCACTTGTGTTTGCACTCAATCACCAAAATACTTAGAAATGGCCCAAGGGCACATTTCCCTTTCAATCTCCCCCTTTTTGGTGATTTATGCCAACACAACATAAAGCAACTAGAACAAGTGCAATATCACTTCAAATAAAACTTAAATTTATTTTGATTCATTTTTGGCATATATGGATCATCCTTTGCCACCACTTGGTTTGTTTTTGCAAATCAAACTCAAATCTCTATCTCTAAGTCAAACACACATGTTGAAGCATAAAGAGAGTCATTCCACAAGAGATAAAGATTTCAAAAACTCCCCCTTTTTCCCATAATCACTACTTCTCCCCACAAGAAGCCAACTTTTGACAAAAGAGACAATAAAAGAGTTTTGACAAACCAAAAGCTCTACTCTACTATTTTCAAATCTCTCAAGTGGTAGCTGATCCATTTATTGCTTTGGCCTTTATTTTCTCCCCCTTTGGCATCAAACACCAAAACGGGATCAATCTTGGCCCTTTAACCCCATTGCCTCACCAAAATCTTCAATTAAGAGCAAATGGCAATAAGAGTTCATGAGATGGACTTGGAATAAGTTACCCTCTCATCGGAGTGCAGTGGAAGTCTTTCATGGTCCAAGTCCACCTTTTCCCTTTCAATTCTCCTTCGAGACTAAATCAAGCAAACTCAAGCATATGGTTAGTCTCAAAGGGTCAAGTTGTAACACATCTCCCCCTAAACATGTGCATCACTTTGCAACGGACTTGTGAGGTCCAGGGAGTGTTTGTACAACTTGAGCACCACAATAAGCAACAAAATGCAGAATGAACATGATCAAAGGCATAAACACATGTATGCTATAATTCAATCCAAGTTCCGCGAATCTAAGACATTTAGCTCACTACGCAGCCTGCAAAAGGTCTTCTCATCTAGAGGCTTGGTAAAGATATTGGCTAGCTGGTTCTCGGTGCTAACATGAAACACTTCGATATCTCCCTTTTGCTGGTGGTCTCTCAAAAAGTGATGCCGGATGTCTATGTGCTTTGTGCGGCTGTGCTCAACAGGATTTTCCGCCATGCGGATAGCACTCTCATTATCACATAGGAGTGGGACTTTGCTCAGATTGTAGCCAAAGTCCCTGAGAGTTTGCCTCATCCAAAGTAGTTGCGCGCAACACTGTCCTGCGGCAACATACTCGGCCTCAGCGGTGGATAGGGCAACGGAGGTTTGTTTCTTAGAGTTCCATGACACTAGGGACCTTCCTAAGAATTGGCACGTCCCCGATGTACTCTTCCTATCGACCTTACATCCAGCATAATCGGAATCTGAATATCCAATTAGGTCAAAGGTAGACCCCTTTGGATACCAGAGCCCGAAGCAAGGCGTAGCAACTAAATATCTAAGGATTCGCTTCACTGCCACTAAGTGACATTCCTTAGGATCGGATTGAAATCTAGCACACATGCATACGCTAAGCATAATATCCGGTCTACTAGCACATAAGTAAAGTAATGACCCTATCATTGACCGGTATGCTTTTTGATCAACGGACTTACCTCCTTTGTTGAGGTCGGTGTGTCCGTCGGTCCCCATCGGAGTCTTGCGTGTACTTCGTTTGGGAGATGAAGGTGCCGTCCTTGAGTTGCTTTACTTGGAACCCAAGGAAGTAGTTCAACTCGCCCATCATTGACATCTCGAATTTCTGCGTCATCACCCTGCTAAACTCTTCACAAGACTTTTTATTAGTAGAACCAAATATTATGTCATCTACATAAATTTGGCACACAAAAAGATCACCGTCACAAGTCTTAGTGAAAAGAGTTGGATCGGCTTTCCCAACCTTGAAAGCATTAGCAATTAAGAAATCTCTAAGGCGTTCATACCATGCTCTTAGGGCTTGCTTAAGTCCATAGAGCGCCTTAGAGAGCTTACACACGTGGTCGGGGTACCGTTCATCCTCGAAGCCAGGGGGTTGCTCTACGTACACCTCCTCCTTGATTGGCCCGTTGAGGAAAGCGCTCTTCACATCCATTTGGAACAACCTGAAAGAATGGTGAGCGGCATATGCTAGCAGAATACGAATGGACTCTAGCCTAGCCACAGGAGCAAAAGTCTCCTCAAAGTCCAAACCTGCGACTTGGGCATAACCTTTTGCCACAAGTCGAGCCTTGTTCCTTGTCACCACTCCGTGCTCGTCTTGTTTGTTGCGGAACACCCACTTGGTTCCCACAATATTTTGCTTAGGACGAGGCACCAGCATCTAAACTTCATTCCTCTTGAAGTTGTTGAGCTCCTCTTGCATGGCCAACACCCAGTCCGGATCTAGCAGGGCCTCTTCTACCCTGAAAGGCTCAATAGAAGAGACAAAGGAGTAATGTTCACAAAAATTAACTAATCGTGACCGAGTAGTTACTCCCTTGCTAATGTCACCCAGAATTTGGTCGACGGGATGATCCCTTTGAATCATCGCTCGAACTTGGGTTGGAGGTGCTGGTTGCGCTTCTTCCTCCATCACGTGATCATCTTGTGCTCCCCCTTGATCATACGCCTCCTTTTGATGAACTTGTTCATCGTCTTGAGTTGGGGATGCACCGTTGTTGAGGAAGAAGGTTGATCTCGTTCATCTTGTTCCTGTGGCCGCACTTCTCCAATCTCCATGGTTCGTATAGCGGCCGTCGGAACATCTTCTTCATCTACATCATCACAATCAACAACTTGCTCTCTTGGAGAGCCATTAGTCTCATCAAATACAACGTCGCTAGAGACTTCAACCAAACCCGATGATTTGTTGAAGACTCTATACGCCTTTGTATTTGAGTCATAACCTAACAAAAACCCTTCTACAGCTTTGGGAGCAAACTTAGAATTTCTACCCTTCTTCACTAGAATGTAGCACTTGCTCCCAAATACACGAAAGTAAGATACATTGGGTTTGTTACCGGTTAGAAGCTCATACGACGTCTTCATGAGGAGGCGGTGAAGGTAGACCCTGTTGATGGCGTGGCAAGCCGTGTTCACAGCTTCCGACCAAAAACGCTCGGGGGTCTTGAATTCTCCAAGCATCGTCCTCGCCATATCGATTAGCGTCCTGTTCTTTCTCTCTACCACACCATTTTGCTGAGGTGTGTAGGGAGCGGAGAACTCGTGCTTGATCCCTTCCTCCTCAAGGAACTCCTCCACTTGAAGGTTCTTGAACTCGGACCCGTTGTCGCTCCTTATCTTCTTCACCTTGAGCTCAAACTCATTTTGAGCTCTCCTGAGGAAGCGCTTGAGGGTCCCTTGGGTTTCAGACTTATCCTGCAAAAAGAACACCCAAGTGAAGCGGGAAAAGTCATCAACAATAACTAAACCATACTTACTTCCCCCTATGCTTAGATAGGCGACGGGTCCGAAAAGGTCCATATGTAGCAGCTCCAGGGGCCTTGATGTGGTCATCACATTCTTGCTGTGATGTGCTCCTCCCACCTGTTTACCTGCTTGACATGCTGCACAAGGTCTATCTTTTTCGAATTGCACGTTAGTTAAACCTATCACGTGTTCTCCCTTTAGAAGCTTGTGAAGGTTCTTCATTCCTACATGAGCTAAGCGGCGATGCCACAGCCAACCCATGCTAGTCTTAGCGATTAAGCATGCATCTAGACCGGCCTCCTCTTTTGCAAAATCAACTAAATAAAGTTTGCTGTCTAATACACCCTTAAAAGCTAGTGAACCATCACTTCTTCTATAGACAGACACATCTACATTTGTAAAAAGACAATTATATCCCATATTGCATAGTTGACTAACAGATAGCAAATTGTAACCAAGAGACTCAACTAAAAACACATTGGAGATAGAGTGCTCATTAGAAATTGCAATTTTACCTAACCCTTTTACCTTGCCTTGATTCCCATCACCGAATATAATTGAATCTTGGGAATCTTTATTCTTGACGTAGGAGGTGAACATCTTCTTCTCCCCCGTCATATTGTTTGTGCATCCGCTGTCGATAATCCAGCTTGAACCCCCGGATGCATAAACCTGCAAGGCAAATTTAGGCTTGGGTCTTAGGTACCCAACTCATGTTGGGTCCTACAAGGTTAGTCACAATTGTCTTAGGGACCCAAATGCAAGTTTTATCTCCCTTTCTATCCTTTCTACAAATTGCAAAGGAGGCACTCAAAGCATGATATATTGTAGAAGGTTCATTAACTCTCCTAGGAACATTAACAACATTTCTCCTAGGCATATTGTGAACAGCATTTCTCCTACCAACATTTCTATCATGCACATAGAAAGAACTAGAAGCAAACATGTCATGAGAATCAAAATCATCATAAGCATTGTAACTCCTATAAGCATTTCTAGTTTGTCTCTTATCATGGTACATAAAAGCATGGTTCTTTTTAGCACTACTTGCCATAGGGGCCTTCCCTTCTTCCTTGGCGGAGATGGGAGCCTTATGGCTTGTTAAGTTCTTGGCTTCCCTCTTGAAGCCAAGTCCATCCTTAATTGAGGGGTGTCTACCAATCGTGTAGGCATCCCTTGCAAATTTTAGCTTATCGAAATCATTCTTGCTAGTCTTAAGTTGAGCATTAAGACTAGCCAATTCATCATTAAGCTTGGAAATTGAAACTAGATGTTCACTACAAGCATCAATGTCAAAATCTTTACATCTAGTACAAATTATAACATGTTCTACACAAGAATTAGATTTATTTGCTACTTCTAATTTAGCATTTAAATCATTGTTGACACCTTGTAAAGTAGAAATGGTTTCATGACAAGTAGATAATTCACCAGAGAGCATTTCATTCTTTCTAATTTCTAGAGCAAGAGAATTTTGTGCACTAACAAATTTATCATGCTCCTCATATAAAAGATCTTCTTGTTTTTCTAGTAATCTATTCTTGTCATTCAAAGCATCAATCAACTCATTAATCTTATTAATTTTAGATCTATCTAATCCCTTGAATAAGCATGAGTAATCTATCTCATCATCATCACTAGACTCATCCTCACTTGAAGAAGCATAAGTACTAGTATCATGAGTGCTTACTTTCTTCTCCCTTGCCATGAGGCAAGTGTGACGCTCGTTGGGGAAGAGGGATGACTTGTTGAAGGCAGTGGCGGCGAGTCCTTCATTGTCGGAGTCGGAGGAGGAGCAATCCGAATCCCACTCCTTTCCGATATGTGCCTCGCCCTTGGCCTTCTTGTAATGCTTCTTCTTCTCCCTTTTGTTCCCCTTTTCCTGGTCACTTTCATTATCGGGACAGTTAGCAATGAAATGACCAATCTTACCACATTTGAAGCACGAGCGCTTCTCCTTTGTCTTGGTCTTGCTTGGCTGTCCCTTGCGACCCTTAAGCGCCGTCTTGAATCTCTTGATGATGAGGGCCATTTCTTCATCATTAAGTCCGGCGGCCTCAATTTGTGCTACCCTGCTGGGTAACGCCTCCTTGCTCCTTGTTGCCTTGAGAGCAACGGGTTGAGGCTCATTAATTGGACCGTTTAGAGCATCGTCCACGTACCTCGCTTCCTTGATCATCATTCGCCCGCTTACGAATTTTCCAAGGATTTCTTCGGGCGACATTTTGGTGTACCTGGGATTCTCACGAATGTTATTCACCAAATGGGGATCAAGAACGGTAAAGGACCTTAGCATCAATCGGACGACGTCGTGGTCCGTCCATCATGTGCTTCCGTAGCTCCTTATTTTGTTGATAAGGGTCTTGAGCCGGTTGTATGTTTGTGTCGGCTCCTCGCCCCTTATCATCGCGAATCGTCCAAGCTCTCCCTCCACCAACTCCATCTTGGTGAGTAAGGTGACGTCGTTTCCCTCATGTGAAATCTTGAGAGTGTCCCAGATCTGCTTGGCGTTATCCAAGCCACTCACTTTGTGATATTCATCCCTGCACAATGAAGCTAGAAGAACAGTAGTAGCTTGTGCATTCTTATGAATTTGCTCATTAATGAACATGGGACTATCCGAACTATCAAAGTGCATTCCATTTTCCACAATCTCCCATATACTAGGATGGAGAGAGAACAAGTGACTACACATTTTGTGACTCCAAAATCCGTAGTCCTCTCCATCAAAATGAGGAGGTTTACCAAGTGGAATAGATAATAAATGAGCATTTGCACTTTGAGGAATACGAGAGTAATCAAAGGAAAAGTTTGAATTGACCGTTTTCTTTTTCTCGTAGTCGTCGTCGTCATCCTTTTGAGAAGAAGAAGATTCGTCGCTGTCGTAGTAGACAATCTCCTTGATGCGCCTTGTCTTCTTCTTCTTCCCGTCTTTGCGCTTGTGGCTTGAGCCCAGGTCAGTAGACTTGTCATTCTTCGGCTCGTTGAAGATAGACTCCTTCTCGTTGTTGTCGACCACCATCCCCTTTCCCTTAGGATCCATTTCTTCGGGCGATTAGTCCCTTCTTGAAGAGAACGACTCCGATACCAATTGAGAGCACCTAGAGGGGGGTGAATAGGTGATCTTGTAAAACTTGAAAAACTTAAGCCACAAAAACTTGGTTAATCGTTAGCACAATAATTGCCAAGTGGCTAGAGAGGAGCCAAAACACAATAACCACAAGAAATCAAACACAGAGATGGCATGGTGGTTATCCCATGGTTCGGCCAAGTACAAAACTTGCCTACTCCACGTTGTGGCGTCCCAACGGACGAGAGTTGCACTCAACTCCTCTCAAGTGATCCAATGATCAACTTGAATACCACGGTGTTCTTCTTTACTTTGATCTTTTCCCGTTTGCGAGGAATCTCCACAACTTGGAGTCTCTCGCCCTTACAATTGAATTTCACAAAGAAGTACGGAGTAAGGGAGGAAAGCAACACACACAATTTCACAGCAAAATGCGCACACACACGGCCAAGAATCGAGCTCAAAAGACTATCTCAAAGTTCTCACTAGAACGGAGCTCGAATCACTGAGAATGACAAACGAATGCGCAAAGACTGAGTGTGGATGATCAAGAATGCTCTAAGGTTGCTTGGTATACTCCTCCATGCGCCTAGGGGTCCCTTTTATAGCCCCAAGGCAGCTAGGAGCCGTTGAGAGCAAATCTGGAAGGCCAATCTTGCCTTCTGTCGTCGGGTGCACCGGACAGTCCGGTGCACACCGGACACTGTCCGGTGCCCGATTTCCTTCCTAAAGTGGCGCGGCCAACAGTTGCTGATCTGGGAGCCGTTGGCGCACCGGACATGTCCGGTGCACACCGGACAGTCCGGTGCCCCCTTCCGACCGTTGGCTCGGCCACGTGTCCCGCGCAGATCGCGCGGCCGACCGTTGGCCCGGCCGACCGTTGGCTCACCGGACAGTCCGGTGCACACCGGACGGTCCGGTGAATTATAGCCGTACGCCGTCGGCGAATTCCCGAGAGCGGCCACTTTACGCCGAGTCAGCCTGGCGCACCGGACACTGTCCGGTGCACCACCGGACAGTCCGGTGTGCCAGACTGAGCTGAGTCTTGGCTGTACACAGCCAGGTCTTTTTCACCTCTTTTCTTTTCTTCTTCTTTCTGTTTCTAACACTTAGACAAGTATATTAGTACACAAAACCAATGTACTAAGGCTTAGAAACATACCTTTACTTGTGATTTGCACTTTGTTCATCCATGGGCATAGATTCACATTTAAGCACTTGTGTTTGCACTCAATCACCAAAATACTTAGAAATGGCCCAAGGGCACATTTCCCTTTCACCTGCAGAGCAACAGAAGGCCGACGGACGGCTCACCGTCGCCCGCTCCAGTAGCAGCGACAATGACCCCCGCTACGGGTGGTCGAACTGCAGCAGCGATGGCCTCAGGGCGGACGCCGCTGCAACCTTGCCCTCGCCCAGGCCGACGCTCGAGGAGCGAGGACAAGTACAAAGAGCCGGAGGCCCGAAGCGCGGATGGTGGCGGTGATCCTGTCGGCAACGGGGACTTCTCGAGCCGCCCCCACCTCGGCACCGACGGCAGGAGCCGTCAGCCCTCCGGCAGATCCCCACTCAAATCCTCCCGGACGAGTGGGGCACCGACCTCCGCGCGGAGGTGCCGTACCGGTGCAAAGGCAGGACCGCCCCAGAACACGAACGCCGCCCTGGCAGCGCGCGACGTCTTGGGCGGTCCTCCCATGCGCACGGCGCGACAACCGCCCTTGCGGCAGGAGGGGGCACCGGGAGCCAAGTCGGCGAGCCCAATGCGCCGAAGCTGACGACGCCCGCCGTCGACCAGCCCTGCGTTGTTGAAGTCCGCCCCTCTCGCAGGGCCAGCGAGCGCCCTCTCCCTCGAACGCTGAGGGAGAGGCTGACCCACGAACCCGCGAGGGAGGTAGAGCTCCGGCTCAGCCCGGCCTCAGCCCCAGCGAGGATGATGAACATCCTTGAAGCTGAGGGCGGGACCAAGATCGCAGCCCGGCTTGCTTCTCCCCACCCAGGGGCTGGTGGTCACCGTCTTGGGTGACCACCGGCGAGGGGATGCGGCCGGCTGACTGATGAAAATCCTTGGAGCCGAACGATGGCTGAAAGGAACCAACTCCCACAGAGTTGTGTTCCCCCAACGACAAGGCGGAAGGATTGCGGGTGTCCCCCATCCGGGGGCTCGGAAGGTGGAAAGACACGATGCATAAGGGAGCGCGAAGACATGGTCGCCTTTCAAGGGGGTCACCCTCCTTTTAAAGGCGACTCTCCCTACTTGCGTCCCCAGCCGTCGTGGGCTGAGTCTTCTCCAACACGCTCCAAGGTCCTCCCCCTACGGCGCGGGGGCTGGGTCCCACGCGTCATGCAAGCTGGCCCAGAGCAGAAGAAGCCAAACCGCCATGCGCGGTGCATGCAACCGCCCAACGATTACAAGCATTCCTCCACTTTCGCCCAGGCCAGCGGGCGAAAGGGCGGGCAGCCATGCAGGCGGCATGCAACCGCGCCAAGTGGGCGCGCCCCTCCGACTTCCAACGCACCCAGCATGGGGCCCACGCCCACGCATCATGCAACCGGCGCGCCGGTCGCTACGTGCAAGCAACTGCACCGCCACTCGCACCACTACCACGCCTCCTCGACTGCGGAACCAGTACCACGACTCGAGGCGAACCTGCGAACGACCCAGCAGTGCCAACCTGGCGCGACGGTCAATACGGCCAAAAATGGGCCGTCAGTAATGGCGGTAGCAGGCGGGCAGGAGCAGCGGTCACGTCGTCAGCCAAGCTTACGTCCCATCCAGGGACAGCGAGAGAAACCTCTCTCACGGCGTGAAGAAGGCGCACCCGTGTTCCGTTCCTCGAACGGCTCGCACACGAGCAACGGCCGCCCCGCGAACCACTCGCCCCGTCGCATTAACTCCGCGGTGGGACAGGCGGCGCCTCTGGCAGGGGAAGCGAGCGACGCTTCGCCTTCGCCATAATGACCGCGTCCAAAAAGGTACGCCACGTCATTCGATTTTGTATCCTTTTCCTTTTCCTCTTTCTCTCTCTTACAACAGGGACCAGGAAAGGGGGATACCCCGAAAAGGATCCTTCTCCGTGAAGGAAACAGGCTCCGAGCCTCCCTACTGATCAGAGGTTCGAAGGCTGGCCCCTCGGAGGGGTTTAACAGCCGCCTCAGAGCGCGTGGGCTCCACACCCACTACTGGTCAGAGGTTCAAAGGCCGGCCCCTTGGAAGGGTTCAACGGCCGCCTCAGGCTACTCGGGCTCCGCGCCCACTACTGATCAGGGGTTCATAGGCTGGCCCTCGAAAGGTTCACAGCCGCCTCAGACACAGAGCGAGGGATGACCATGGGTACGTTTGATACATAACCAAGGCTCGGGCTACGCTCCCGAGGTACCCTAGGACATTTCCGAGACCAGCGGGAACGATCTTGTAACGGAATCCCATCAGAGGGAGGCATCGAGCCCTCGGACCCCGTCGACAGGGGACCGGGTCCGGCAGATCACCCACAGGTACTTTTGGGCGCGCCTCCGGGCCTCTAGCCGACCCCTAACAAATGGGGCACGGGCGTCCACTCGGATTACCCGCCAGCAGCTCACCGGAGACACCATGTTCGGCGCCCTCCGAGGGCAACATGGCGCTTTCCCCCCTCCTCCTTGCGGAAAGGCGACGCAGGGGCGTATGTAAAAAAGTCGAGTCTGTCCTTGACCGTCCTCTCGCCCTGTGCAGAGGCTCGGGGGCTGCTCTCGCAAACCCGGCTCTGGCCAAACCGTTGACAGCGTCAACATACCAGCCCGAGAACTTGGGACCCGACCGTGCACCCGGGCTACAGCCAGCTCGCATGAGGGAACAACCAGACCAGCCGAAGCATTGCGCAAGGCATTAAGACCTCGGAGGAGTCAAACCACACCTTCGAGGCCTCGGGGGCTACACCCGGCGGGTGCGCTCGCGCGCACCCACCGGAACAAAACGCAACCGAGAAAGGCTGGTCCCCTTGCAAAAAAGTGCGACGAAAGCCTCCAAGCGAGTATTAACACTCCCTTCGAGGCTCGGGGGCTACTGTCGGGGACCATAATTAGGGGTACCCTCAAGGCTCCTAATTCTCAGCTGGTAACCCCCATCAGCACAAAGCTGCAAAGGCCTGATGGGTGCGACTAAGTCAAGGATCAGTCCATTCGAGGGACTTGATCACGCCTCGCCCGAGCCCAGCCTCGCGCAAGGGCAGCCGACCCCGGGGGATCTACGTCTCGCCCGAGGCCCCCCTCCAGCGATGAACATACTTCCGGCTCACCCGAGGCCCAGTCTTCGCCAAGAAGCAACCCTGGCCAAATCGCTACACCAACCGACCAAATCACAGGGACATTTAATCCAAAGGTGGCCTGACACCTTTATCCTGACGCACGTCCTCCGGTCGACAGAGCCGAAGTGACCGCAGTCATTTCACCGCTCCACTGACCGGCCTGACAGAAGGACAGCGCCGCCTGCGCCGCTCCGACTGTTGTGCCACTCGACAGAGTGAGGCTGATAGGCGGCCAGGCCCGGCCTCAGGCACCATAGGGAACTCCGCTCAGGAAGACGGTGAACTCCGCTTCGCCCGACCCAGGGCTCGGACTCGGGCTCAGCCCCGGAAGACGGTGAACTCCGCTCCGCCCGACCCAGGGCTCGGACTCGGGCTCAGCCCCGGAAGACGGCGAACTCCGCTCCGCCCAACCCAGGTCTCGGACTTGGGCTCAGCCCTGGAAGACGGCGAACTCCGATCCACCCGACCCTAGGGCTCGGACTTGGGCTTAGCCCCGGAAGACGGCGAACTCCGATCCGCCTGACCCCAGGGCTCGGACTCGGGCTCAGCCCCGGAAGACGGCAAACTCCGATCCGCCCGACCCCAGGGCTCGGACTCGGGCTCAGCCCCGGAAGACGACGAACTCCGCTTCGCCCGACCCCAGGGCTCGGACTCAGCCCTGGCCTCAGCCAACGGTCTCCGCCTCGCCCGACCCAGGGGCTCGGACTCGACCTCGGCCACGGAAGACAGACTCGACCTCGACCTTGGAGGAGCCTCCACATCGCCCAACCTAGGGCACCACGGACTAGCCACGTCAACAGGAGGCGCCATCATTACCCTACCCCAAGCTGACTCAGGCTACGGGGAACAAGACTGGCGTCCCATCTGGCTCGCTCCGCCAGACAAGTAATGATGGCGCCCCGCACGCTCTATGACGACAGCGGCTCTCAGCCCCCTTACGGAAGCAAGAGGACGTCAGCAAGGACTCGACAGCCCCGACAGCTGTCCTTCCGCCAGGCTCCAACGCTCCTCCGACGGCCACGACACCACACGAACCGGGTGCCAAAACCTCTCCGACTGCCACGATGGCATGTACTTAGGGCGCTAGCTTTCCTCCGCTAGACACGTTAGCAATCTGCTACACCCCATTGTACACCTGGATCCTCTCCTTGCGCCTATAAAAGGAAGGACCAGGGCCCTCTTAGAGGAGGTGGGCCGCGCGGGGAAGAGGACGGGACAGGCGCTCGCGTGAGGCCGCTCGCTCCCCCTCCCGCGTGGACGCTTGTAACCCCCTACTGCAAGCGCACCCAACCTGGGCACGGGACAAACACGAAGGCCGCGGGATTTCCACCTCTCACGCCCGTCTCCTTTCCCCCCTTCGCGCTCCATCTCGCGCCGACCCATCTGGGCTGGGGCACGCGGCGACATTTCACTCGTCGGTCCAGGGACCCCCCGGTCTCGAAACGCCGACAATAATCTACCTCCGTGGTTATGCATGAAAGATCATAATCTTATGTTGTCCTTAATGATTCCTGGTCCTAAAAGTCCTGGAGACAAAATTCATGTGTTCTTGGAACCACTATTGGAGGACCTGAAAGATATATGTCAGAATGGCATGTCCACATATGACGCATCGAGAGATGAACTATTTAATTTGCGAGGGGCTATTTTAATGACAACAAGTGACTTGCCAGGTTTAGGAATGCTCTCATCACATATGGTTCATGGCGAATTTGCCTGCCCGCCATGTGGTGACAATGCATGGACCAAACGTATAAAGCACGGTTGTAAGTCATCTTCTATGGGACACCGTCAATGGCTTTATGAAGAGCATCCTTATCGTTTTGATGCAGATTCATTTGATGGAACATTAGAGCTAAGATCAGCTCCTGTGACCTATTATGATCGTTCGATTTTGCCGAACATAATTTCACTGGGGATTTTAAGAATTCTAAAACTTACAAGTCAGTAAGTAGCATCTTCACATTGCCATATTGGGATGATAATATTCTTAGATACAATCTTGATGTGATGCATATTGAGAAGAATGTTTTTGATAATCTACATGGTACACTGTTCAATTTAGATGGAAAGACAAAAGATAATCTCAAATCTCGTCTAGATTTACAAGACATGAACATTAGACAGGACCTACACCCCTAAGAGAAACCTTCCGACAAGTGGTATTTGTCACCAGCAAGATATGCTATGAATAAAAGTGAGAGGCAAGCATTCTGTAAAGTACTTCGAGGAATAACAGTTCCTGATGGGTATTGTAGGAATATAGCAACATGTGTTAATGTTGCAGAAGGAAAAATTGTTGGTCTAAAAACTCATGATTGTCATGTCATGATGCAACAACTTATGCCAATTGCTCCTAGGGGGATTCTTCCAGATGATATTACAGCATTACTGTTTGAGTTGTATGCATTTTTTCGAGGGATATGTTCAAAAGTTCTCCATGTCGATGAGTTGGACCATTTGGAAAAATCTATTATTATTACTCTATGCAAAATGGAGATGGTTTTTCCTCCTGGTTTTTTCACGGTGATGGTTCATTTAATAGTTCATCTTGCGGCTGAATGTAAGATTGCTGGACCAGTCAATTATCGATGGATGTATTATATTAAGAGGTACTAATGAGCTATGGTAACAATATTCGTTATACAAATCTTTTGGTTGTTCAATCTAATATTTTGGTTATTTTGTTTGTGTTGTAGGTACTTAGGGAAGCTAAAATCATATGTTCACAATAAAACTTATCTAGAAGCTTGTATTGCAAATTCATTTTTGGCAGATGAATGCATGGTGTTTTGTTCTAGGTACATCGATGGTTTCTCGACTAAACATAACAAACCATCAAGGAATGATGATACAATAGATGAGTTTGCTTCCAGCTTGTTTGGACATGCTTCTTCTTTGTTTCCTCCTACTGGGAAAGCTTTAGGAAAATCATCAAATTTCATTTTATCTGAGGTTGAGAAATTGCAAGTGCATAGTGTCGGGGACCATAATTAGGGGTACCCCCAAGACTCCTAATCTCAGCTGGTAACCCCCATCAGCACAAAGCTGCAAAGGCCTAATGGGTGCGATTAAGTCAAGGCTCAGTCCGCTCAAGGGACACGATCTCGCCTCGCCCGAGCCCAGCCTCGGGCAAGGGCAGCCGACCCCGGAGGATTCACGTCTCGCCCGAGGGCCCCCTCAAGCAACGGACACACCTTTGGCTCGCCCGAGGCCCAATCTTCGCCAAGAAGCAACCTTGGCCAAATCGCCACGACGACCGACCGTATCGCAGGACCATTTAATGCAAAGGTGGCCTGACACCTTATCCTGACGCGCGCCTTTCAGTCGACTGAGCCGAAGTGACCGCAGTCACTTCGCCGCTCCACTGACCAGCCTGACAAGAGGACAGCGCCGCCCGCGCCGCTCCGACTGCTGTGCCACTCGACAGAGTGAGGCTGACAGCGGCCAAGTCCGGCCTCAAGCGCCATAGGAAGCTCCGCCTCGCCCGACCCAGGGCTCGGACTCGGGCTCAGCCCCGGACGACGACGAACTCCACCTCGCCCGACCCAGGGCTCAAACTCGGGCTCAGCCCCGGAAGACGACGAACTCCGCCTCGCCCGACCCAGGGCTCGGACTCGGGCTCAGCCCCGGAAGACGACGAACTCCGCCTCGCCCGACCCAGGGCTCGGACTCGGCCACAGCCCCGGAAGACGACGAACTCCGCCTCGCCCGGCCCAGGGCTCGGACTCGGCCTCAGCCCCGGAAGACGACGAACTCTGCCTCGCCCGACCCAGGGCTCGGACTCGACCTCAGCCTCAGCCAACGGTCTCCGTCTCGCCCGACCCAAGGGCTCAGACTCGACCTCGACCTCGGAAGACAGACTCGACCTCGACCTCGGAGGAGCCTCCGCCTCGCCCAACCCAGGGCTCGGACCGACCACGTCACAGGAGGGGCCATCATTACCCTACCCCTAGCTAGCTCAGGCTGTGGGGAACAAGACCGGCGTCCCATCTGGCTCGCCCCGGTAAACAAGTAATGATGGCGCCCTGCATGCTCCATGACGACGACGGCTCTCATCTCTCTTACGGAAGCAAGGAGACGTCAGCAAGGACTCGACAGCCCCGACAGCTGTCCTTCCGCCAGGCTCCAGTGCTCCTCCGACGGCCACGACATCACACGAACAGGGTGCCAAAACCTCTCCGGCTGCCATGACGGCATGTACTTAGGGCACTAGCTCCTCTCTGCTAGACACGTTAGCACACTGCTACATCTCCCAATTGTACACCTGGACCCCCTCCTTACGCCTATAAAAGGAAGGTCCAGGGCCCTCTTACAGAGGGTTGGCCGCGCAGGGAAGGACGGGACGGCGCTCGCGTAAGCCTCTCGCTCCCTCCCGCATGGACGCTTGTAACCCCCTACTGCAAGCGCACCCGACCTGGGCGCGGGACAAACACGAAGGTCGTGGGTTTCCCCTTTTCACGCCTGTCTCCCCCCTTCGCACTCCGTCTCGCGCCGACCCATCTGGGCTGGGGCACGCGGCGACAATTTACTCGTCGGTCCAGGGACCCCCCGGGGTCAAAACACCGACAGTTGGCGCGCCAGGTAGGGGCCTGCTGCGTGTTGACGAACAGCTTCCCGTCAAGCTCCAGATGGGCAGTCTCCAGCAACCTTTCCAGCCCGGCACGGTGCTCCGTTTCGGGAGTCTTGAGTTCATGTCCCTCGACGGCAGCTACGACATGATACTCCTTCCTCCGTCGCGCGACAACGACAATGGCGGCCGACAACCCGCTCGCCGGCGGCGGAATCGACGACGTCTACCCCACGTGGCGGAAGAACGACTTTCGGGTCTGTCCCGTCGCCTCCCCCACCGACGGAGGAGGAGGCGGGGCAACCAAGGCCATGCAGGAGGCGGCACCTCGTCGGCTGTCGAGCGAGTCGACGGCGCCGGCGCCCCAACGGGGGACACGTCGGGCATCGACCTCGCGTCTGAGACGAAGACGAGCGTCGTTTCCCCGCAACACGCCAACTCCAAGCGGACGGACGACACCAGCATGCTCGCATGGGACTTGCTGGGCGTCACCCTGTACCTGAGACGACGGTGCAGTCTACCCCTGACGTGACTTCGTCACCGCCCGTCGACCAAGAGGTACCGACCGACTCCCATCTCGTGCCTTTCGGATTCAGCCTCGACCCACCAAGCGACTTCGCTTCAGTGGACGCTCTCATAGAGGCGAGTCCAAACCCTCTGGGGTATCGTATGCGGTCACCCTGGGACCGGCTGACGGCCGTCTCGACCTACGGGCCTTCGGGTTCCGAGGAAGATGACGAGCCCGACTTTTGTTGGGATTTCTCCGGACTTGGCAACCCCAGTGCCATGCGGGACTTCATGACTGCATGCGACTACTGCCTTTCCGACTGTTCCGACGGTAGCCGCAGCCTCGGCGACGAGGACTGCGGCCCAAGTCGTGAATGTTTCCACGTCGATCTAGGGGGTCCCGGCGAAGGCAACCATCTTGGTATACCGGAGAACGGTGATCCCCCTAGGCCGGCGCCTCGCGTTGACATCCTTCGGGAGCTAGCTGTGGTCCCCGTCCCGGCGGGGGGTCATGACCCACAGCTCGAGCAAATCCGCGAGATGCAGGCCAGGCTCGATGAGGGAGCAGGAACACTTGAGCCGTTCCGCCGGGACATCGGGCAGGAATGGGCGGGCCAACCTCCGGCCGGAGAAGCGCGTCATCTACCCCAGGGCATCCAGCACCGCATCGCTGACGATGTCAGGGCAAGACCGCCACCGGCTTCCAGTGGGGTCGGCCAGAACCTCGCTGCAGCGGCAATACTTCTCCGCGCGATGCCGGAGCCATCAACCACCGAGGGGTGGCGTATCCAGAGAGAGCTCAAGAATCTCCTGGAGGATGCCGCGGTCCGACGGGCCGAAAGCTCTGCCTCCCGAAGGCAGGGGCACACCTTGGAACATCGCGTCGCGACTTCCCGATTCATGCGGGAAGCCTCGATCCATACCGGGCGCACGCGCAACACAGCGCCTGCGGCTCCAGGTCGCCTCGGCAACGAGCACCATCACCGCAACCGTCGAACCCACCTCAATGAGAAGGTGTGCCGAGGCTACCACCCTAGGCGTGGGGGACGCTACAACAGTGGGGAGGATCGGAGTCCCTCGCCCGAACCACCCGGTTCGCAGGCTTTCAGCCGGGCCATACGACGGGCGTCGTTCCCGACCCGGTTCCGAACCCCGACTACTATCACAAAGTACTCGGGGGAGACGAGACTGGAACTGTGGCTCGCGGACTACCGGCTGGCCGGCCACCTGGGTGGAACGGACGATGACAACCTCATCATCCACAACCTCCCCCTGTTCCTCTCCGACACCGCTCGAGCCTGGCTGGAGCACCTGCCTCTGGGGCAGATCTCCAACTGGGACGACCTGGTCCAAGCCTTCGCCGGCAACTTCCAGGGCACGTACGTGCGCCCTGGGAACTCCTGGGATCTCCGAAGCTGCAGCCAGCAGCCGGGAGAGTCTCTCCGGGACTACATCCGGCGATTCTCGAAGCAGCGCACCGAGCTGCCCAACGTCACCGACTCGGATGTCTTCGGCGCGTTCCTCGCCGGCACCACCTGCCGCGACCTGGTGAGCAAGCTGGGTCGCAAGACCCCCACCAGGGCGAGCGAGCTGATGGACATCGCCTCCAAGTTCGCCTCTGGCCAGGAGGCGGTTGAGGCCATCTTCCGGAAGGACAAGCAGCCCCAGGGCTGCCAGCCGGAAGATGTCCCCGAGGCATCCACTCAGCGTGGCACCAAGAAGACAGGCAAGAAGAAGTCGCAAGCGAAACGTGACGCCGCCGGCGCGGACCTTGTCGCCGCCGCCAAGTACAAGAACCCTCGGAAACCTCCCGGAGGCGCCAACCTCTTCGACAAGATGCTCAAGGAGTCGTGCCCCTACCATCAGGGGCCCGTCAAGCACACCCTTGAGGAGTGCGCCATGCTTCGGCGCCACTTTCACAAGGCCGGGCCACCTGCGGAGGGTGGCAGGGCCCGCGACGACGATAAGAAGGAGGATCACAAGGCAGGAGAGTTCCCCGAGGTCCACGACTGCTTCATGATCTACGGTGGGCAAGTGGCGAACGCCTCGGCTCGGCACCGCAAGCAAGAGCGTCGGGAGGTCTGCTCGGTAAAGGTGGCGGCGCCAGTCTACCTAGACTGGTCCGACAAGCCCATCACCTTCGACCAGGGCGACCATCCCGACCGCGTGCCGAGCCCAGGGAAATACCCGCTCGTTGTCGACCCCGTCATCGGCAACGTCAGGCTCACCAAAGTCCTCATGGACGGAGGCAGCAGCCTCAACATCATTCACGCCGAGACCCTCGGGCTCCTGCGGATTGATCTATCCTCGGTCCGGGCAGGCGCTGCGCCTTTTCACGGGATCATCCCCGGGAAACGCGTCCAGCCCCTCGGACAACTCGATCTACCCGTCTGCTTTGGGACGCCCTCCAATTTCCGAAGGGAGACCCTCACGTTCGAGGTGGTCGGGTTTCGAGGAACTTACCACGCAGTGCTGGGGAGGCCATGCTACGCCAAGTTCATGGCCGTCCCCAACTACACCTACCTCAAGCTCAAGATGTCGGGCCCCAACGGGGTCATCACCGTCGGCCCCACATACCGACACGCGTACGAATGCGACATTGAGTGCGTGGAGTACGCCGAGGCCCTCGCCGAATCCGAGGCCCTCATCGTCGACCTGGAGAGCCTCTCCAAGGAGGCGCCAGACGTGGAGATGCCAGCGGAGACGGTTAAGTTCGTCCCCCTCGACCCCAGCAACGACACCTCCAAGCAGATCCGGATCGGCTCCGAGCTCGACCCCAAATAGGAAGCGGTGCTCGTCGACTTTCTCCGCGCAAACGCCGACGTCTTCGCGTGGAGTCCCTCAGACATGCCTGGCATACCGAGGGATGTCGCCGAGCACTCGCTGGATATCTGAGCAGGAGCCCGACCCGTGAAGCACTCTCTGCACCGATTCGACGAAGAAAAGCGTAGAGCCATAGGCGAGGAGATCCACAAGCTAATGACGGCGGGGTTCATCAAAGAGGTATTCCATCCTGAATGGCTTGCCAACCCTATGCTTGTGAGAAAGAAAGGAGGGAAATGGCGGATGTGTGTAGACTACACTGGTCTAAACAAAGCATGTCTGAAAGTTCCCTACCCTCTGCCTCGCATCGATCAAATCGTGGATTCCACTGCTGGGTGCGAAACCTTGTCTTTCCTCGATGCCTACTCAGGGTATCACCAGATCAGGATGAAAGAGTCCGACCAGCTCGCGACTTCTTTCATCACACCTTTCGGCATGTACTGCTATGTTACCATGTCGTCTGGTTTGAGGAATGCGGGCGCAACGTACCAACGGTGCATGAACCACGTGTTCGGCGAACACATTGGTCGAACGGTCGAGGCCTACATCGATGACATCGTAGTCAATACGAGGAAAGCCTCTGACCTCCTTTCCGACCTTGAAACGACATTCCGGTGTCTCAAGGCGAAAGGCGTAAAACTCAATCCTGAGAAGTGTCTCTTCGGGGTCCCCCGAGGCATGCTCTTGGGGTTCATCGTCTCCGAGCGGGGCATCGAGGCCAACCCGGAGAAAATCACGGCCATCACCAACATGGGGCCCATCAAGGACTTGAAAGGCGTACAGAGGGTCACGGGATGCCTTGCGGCTCTGAGCCGTTTCATCTCGCGCCTCGGCGAAAGAGGCCTGCCTCTGTACCGCCTCTTAAGGAAGGCCGAGTGCTTCACTTGGACCCCTGAGGCCGAGGAAGCCCTCGGGAACCTGAAGGCGCTCCTCACGAACGCGCTCATCTTGGTGCCTCCCGCCGCCGGAGAAGCCCTCTTGATCTACGTCGCCGCTACCACTCAGGTGGTTAGCGCCGCGATCGTGGTTGAGAGACGAGAAGAGGGGCATGCATTGCCCGTCCAGAGGCCAGTCTACTTCATCAGTGAGGTACTGTCTGAGACCAAGATCCGCTACCCACAAATTCAGAAGCTGCTGTACGCGGTGATCCTGACACGGCGGAAGTTGTGACACTACTTCGAGTCTCATCCGGTAACTGTGGTGTCATCCTTCCCCCTGGGGGAGATCATCCAGTGCCGAGAGGCCTCGGGTAGAATTGCAAAGTGGGCGGTGGAAATCATGGGCGAGACGATCTCGTTCGCCCCTCGGAAGGCCATCAAGTCCCAAGTCTTGGCGGATTTTGTGGCTGAATGGGTCGATACCGAGCTCCCGACAGCTCTGATCCAACCGGAACTCTGGACCATGTTTTTCGACGGGTCGCTGATGAAGACAGGGGCAGGCGCGAGCCTGCTCTTCATCTCGCCCCTCGGGAAGCACCTACGCTACGTGCTACGCCTCCACTTCCTGGCGTCCAACAATGTGGCTGAGTATGAGGCTCTGGTCAACGGGTTGCGCATCGCCATCGAGCTAGGGGTCCGACACCTCGACGCTCGCGGTGACTCGCAGCTCATCATCGACCAAGTCATGAAGAACTCCCACTGCCACGACCCGAAGATGGAAGCCTACTGCGGTGAGGTTCGGCGCCTGGAAGACAAGTTCTATGGGCTCGAGCTCAACCACATCGCCCGACGATACAACGAGATTGCGGACGAGCTGGCTAAGATAGCCTCGGGGCAGACAACGGTTCCCCCGAATGTCTTCTCCCGAGACCTGCATCAACCCTCCGTCAAGATCGACGACGCGCCCGAGCCCGAGAAGGCCTCGGCTCAGCCCGAGGCACCCTCGGCCCCCGAGGGTGAGGCACTGCGCGTCGAGGAGGAGCGGAGCGGGGTCACGCCTAATCGAAACTGGCAGACCCCGTACCTGCAATATCTCCACCGAGGAGAGCTACCCCTCGACCGAGCCGAAGCTCGGTGGTTGGCGCGGCGCGCCAAGTCGTTCGTCTTGCTGGGGGACGGGAAGGAGCTCTACCACCGCAGCCCCTCAGGCATCCTCCAGCGATGCATATCCATCGCCGAAGGCCAGCAGCTCTTACAAGAGATACACTCGGGGGCTTGCGGTCATCACGCAGCGCCTCGAGCCCTTGTTGGAAACGCCTTCCGACAAGGTTTCTACTGGCCGACCGCGGTGGCCGATGCCACTAGAATTGTCCGCACCTGCGAAGGGTGTCAGTTCTATGCGAAGCAGACACACCTGCCCGCTCAGGCTCTGCAGACGATACCCATCACCTGGTTGTTTGCTGTGTGGGGTCTGGACCTCGTCGGTCCCTTGCAGAAGGCACCCGGGGGCTACACGCACCTGCTGGTCGCCATCGACAAATTCTCCAAGTGGATCGAGGTCCGACCCCTAAGCAGCATTAGGTCCGAATAGGCGGTGGCGTTCTTCACCAATATCATCCACCGCTTTGGGGTCCCGAACTCTATCATCACCGACAACGGCACCCAGTTCACCGGCAGAAAGTTCCTGGACTTCTGCGAGGATCACCACATCCGGGTGGACTGGGCCGCCGTGGCTCACCCCATGACGAATGGGCAAGTAGAGCGTGCCAACGGCATGATTCTGCAAGGACACAAGCCACGGATCTACAACGACCTCGACAAGTTCGGCAAGCGATGGGTGAAGGAACTCCCCTCAGTGGTCTGGAGTCTGAGGACAATGCCAAGCCGAGCCACGGGCTTCACACCGTTCTTTCTAGTCTATGGGGCCGAGGCTATCTTGCCCACAGACTTAGAATACGGATCCCCGAGGACGAGGGCCTACGACGACCAAAGCAATCGAGCTAACCGAGAAGACTCACTGGACCAGCTGGAAGAGGCTCGGGACATGGCCTTACTACACTCGGCGCGGTATCAGCAGTCCCTGCGACGCTACCACTCCCGAGAGGTTCGGTCCCGAGACCTCCAGGTGGGCGACTTGGTGCTTCGGCTGTGACAAGACGCCCGAGGGCGGCACAAGCTCACGCCTCCCTGGGAAGGGCCATTCGTCATCGCCAAGGTTCTGAAGCCCGGGACATACAAGCTGGCCAACAGTCAAGGCGAGGTCTACAGCAACGCTTGGAACATCCGATAGCTACGTCGCTTCTACCCTTAAGATGCTTTCAAGTCGTTCATACACCTCGTTCACACACGAAGTGTAACCATCAAGTAAGGGTCAGCCTTGCCTCGGCAAAGCCCGACCCTCCCTCGGGGGCTAGAAGGGGGGAACTCCCTCTGCGACAAAATTTTCCTCGGAAAAAGATCTTTTCTGCCAGAATGTCTTTCGTGCTTTTCGACTACTTCGAAAGTGGGGTCCTGAAAACGACGGAGTACACGTAAGCAGACAAGGCTGACTGAGCCGAGGGACTCCTACGCCTCCGGGATACGGATACCTCACTCGTCACCTTCTGCGATAAGTAACTCACGCTCGGATAGGTGACTCCGCGGACCGAACAAGTCTTCACGCTCGAAAACTCTTCTGCCGAAACGATTTTTCGGGCCTTCTCGACTATATCGATAGCAGAATCCTATGGACGAGTAAGAGTACGCGTAAGCTGCAAGGCCGACCGAGCCGAGGGACTCCTACGCCTCTGGGATACGGATACCTCACTCATCACCTTCCGTGAAAAGTAACTCTCGCTCGGACAAACAATTCTGTTACCGACAAATAAGTCCAGATACTCGAAACAAGAGGAAAAGAAACGCAGCTTTACAACGCGACGACAGTATGTTTGGGCCTCGGCGGCCGCAGAAAACATACGCACACTACAAGATAAACCGATCCTGCAGGCTCGGACCTTGACAGTTGAAGGGAGCAGCAGCACCCTCGGCGTCAACTACACCTTCGGCGAAGTCCGACTGAGCCTCGAACGGCGACGCGGTTGGAGGATCTCCACTCCGAAGGACGACATCAGCACCGCGCCCGGGCCGTCGCCGCCAGGGTCTTCTCCAGGAATCCGGCCCGAGCAGACGGTTCGGCCGGCCACCCCGAAGCCTCAGCCAGCTGTCCCCCGAGGACATCAGCCCGGCTCGTGGCCTCAGCAACTTGACTCCGGCGTCGGTCCCGCCAGTGGATAGCCCGGCCAGGCTCCGGCCGACGAAGTCTTCTTTTCGAGCAACCTCCGCCTCTGTCCGTGCCGACGCCGCTGCCTCCGGCTTCGGCTCATCGAAGAGCGGCCAAGGGTTTCCTTTAACTAAGCAAGAGAAGCCTCGGGCGGCAAGGCCGACCGAGCCGAAGGATTCCTACACCTCCAGGATACGGATACCTCACTCGTCACCTTCGCACGAGGCAACTCACACTTGGTTAAGCGGTTCAGTTAGCCGACAGGCGAGTCCTAGTGCTCGAAATGAGGAAAAAACACGGCTCCGTGCCAAAAATACATACATGTTCAGGCCCCGGTAGCCACAATGAACAAGACACCGGCACTCAAAGTGCCATTACAAACAAAACTCTGGTTCCACCTCCGCGGGTATGAACAACCTCCCACATTGGGGGCCCGCGGGGCGACAAGGCTCCAGGTCGCCCACCGCCGCCCGCTCCGGCAGCAGCGACAACGACCTCCGCTCTGGGTGGCCGAACTGCAGCAGTGATGGCCTCAGGGCAGACGCCGCTGCAACAATGCCCTCGCCCACGTCTCCGCTCGAGGGGCGAGGACAAGCTATCAAAGCCAAAGAGCCGGAGGCCCGGAGCGCGGATGGTGGCGGTGATCCCGTCGGCGACGAGGACTTCTTCAGCCGCCGCCACCTCAGCACCGACGACAGGAGCCGTCTGCCCACCGGCAGATCCCCACTCGGATCCTCCCGGACGAGAGGGGCACCGACCTCCGCGCAAAGGCGTCGTACCGGGGCAAAGGCAGGACAACCCCAGAACACGAACGCCGCCCTAGCAGCGTGCGATGTCTTGGGCGGTCCTCCGGTGCGCGCAGCGCGACAGCCGCTTTTGCGGCGGGAAGGGGCACCGGGAGCCGAGCTAGAGCCAGCTGAGCCAGCGAGCCCAACACGCTGAAGCTGACGACTCTCGCCGCTGATCAGCCCCGCGTTGTCGAAGTCCGACCCTCCCGCTAGGCCGTTGAGCACCCTCTCCCTTGAATGCTGAGGGAGAAGGTGACCCACGAACCCGCGCGGGAGGTAGAGCTCCGGCTCAGCCCGGCCTCCGCCCCAGCCAGGATGATGAAGATCCTTGAAGCTGAGGGCGGGACCAAGATCGCAGCCCGGCTTGCTTCTCCCCACCCAGGAGCTGGTGGTCACCGTCTTGGGTGACCACCGGCGAGGGGATGCGGCCGAGCTGCCTGATGAAAATCCTTGAAGCCGAACGATGGCTGAAAGGTACCAACTTCCGCGAAGTTGCGTTCCTCCGACGACAAGGTGGAAAGACTGCGAGTGTCCCCCACCCGAGGGCTTGGAAGGTGGAAAGATGCGATGCATAAGGGGAGCGCGAAGACATGGTTGCCTTTCAAGGGGGTCACCCTCCTTTTAAAGGCAACTCTCCCCACTTGCGTCCTCAGCCATCGCGGGCTGAGTCTTCTCCAACACGCTCCAAGATCCTCCCCCTACGACACGGGGGCTGGGTCCCACGCGTCATGCAAGCTGGCCAGGGGCAGAAGAAGCCAAACCGCCACGCGCGGTGCGCGCAACTGCCCGACGGTTACAAGCTTTCCTCCGCTTTCGCCCAGACCAGCGGGTGAAAGGGCGGACCGCCATGCAGGCGGCATGCAACCGCACTAAGGGGGCGCACCCTTTCGACTTCGACGCGTCCAGCATGAAGGCCCAGGCTCGCACATCATGTAACCGGTGCGCCGGTTACTACGTGCAAGCAACTGCACCGCCACTCGCGCCACTACCGTGCCTCCTCGACTGCGGAACCAGTACCGCGACTCGAGTCAACCCTGCGTATGACCCAACAGTGCCAGCCAGGCACATCGGTCACGGGTCAGTCAGCTGCGGGAGAAGGCGCGACGGTCGATACGGCCAAAAATGGGCCAGCAGTAATGGCGGTGGCAGGCGGGCGGAAGCAGCGGTCACGTCGTCAGCCAAGCTCACATCCCCTCCTGGGACAGCGAGAGAACCCTCTCCCACGGCGTGAAGACGGTGCGCCCGTATTCCGTTCCTCGAACGGCTCGCGCACGCGCAACGGCTGCCCCGCGAACCACTCGTCCCGTTGCATTAACTCCGCGGTGGGACAGGCGGCACCTTTGGCAGGAGAAGCGGGCGACGCTTCACCTCCGCCATAATGACCGCGTCAAAAAGGTGTGCCACGTTATTCGATTTCGTATCATTTTCCTCTTCCTCTTTCTCTCTCTTACAACAGGGACCGGGAAAGGGGATACCCCGAAAGGGATCCTTCTCCGCGAAGGAAACGGGCCCCGAGCCCCCATACTCATCAGAGGTTCGAAGGCTGGCCCCTCGGAGGGGTTCAATAGCCACCTCAGAGCGCTTGGGCTACGCGCCCACTACTGGTCAGAGGTTCGAAGGCCGGCCCCTCGGAAGGGTTCAACGGCCGCCTCAAGCCACTCGGGCTCCGCGCCCACTACTGATCAGAGGTTCCTAGGCTGGCCCTCAAAGGGTTCACAGCCGCCTCAGACGCAGAGCGAGGGATGACCCTGGGTACGTTCGATACATAATCATGGCTCGGGCTACGCTCCCGAGGTACCCTAGGACATTTCCGAGACCAGCGGGAACGATATTGTAACGGAATCCCATTAGAGGGAGGCATCGAGCCCTCAGACCCCGTCAAAAGGGGACCGGGTCCGGCAGATCACCAGCAGGTACTTTTGGAGCGTGCCTCCGGGCCTCTAGCCGACCCCTAACAAATGGGGCACGGGCGCCCACTCAGATTACCCGTCAGCAACTCACTGGAGACACCATGTTCGGCGCCCTCCAAGGGCAACATGGCGCTTTCCCCCTCCTCCTTGCAGAAAGGCGACGCAGGGGCGTATGTAAAAAAGTCGAGTCTGTCCTTGACCGTCCTCTCGCTCTGTGCAGGGGCTCGGGGGCTGCTCTCGCAAACCCGGCTCCGGCCAAACCGTTGACAGCGTCAACATACCAGCCCGAGAACTTGGGACCCGACCGTGCACCCGGGCTACGGCCAGCTCGCATGAGGGAACAACCAGACCGGCCGAAGCATCACGAAACGCTTTAAGACCTCGAAGGAGTCAAACCACTCCTCCGAGGCCTCGGGGGCTACACCCGGCGGGTGCGCTCGCGCGCACCCACCGGAACAAAACGCAACCGAGAAAGGTTGGTCCCCTTGCAAAAAAGTGCGACAAAAGCCTCCAAGCGAGTATTAACACTCCCTTCGAGGCTCAGGGGCTACTGTCGGGGACCATAATTAGGGGTACCCCCAAGACTCCTAATCTTTGCTGGTAACCCCCATCAGCACAAAGTTGCAAAGGCCTTATGGGTGCGATTAAGTCAAGGCTCGGTCCGCTCAAGGGACACGATCTCGCCTCGCCCGAGCCTAGCCTCGGGCAAGGGCAGCCGACCCCGGAGGATTCACGTCTCGCTTGAGGGCCCCCTCAAGCAACGGACACACCTTCGGCTCGCCCGAGGCCCAGTCTTTGCCAAGAAGCAACCTTGGCCAAATCGCCACGACGACCGACCGTATCGCAGGAGCATTTAATGCAAAGGTGGCCTGACACCTTATCCTGACGCGCGCCTTTCAGTAGACTAAGCCGAAGTGACCACAGTCACTTCGCCGTTCCACTGACCAGCCTGACAAGAGGACAGCGCCGCCCACGCCGCTCCGACTGCTGTGCCACTCGACAGAGTGAGGCTGACAGCGGCCAAGTCCGGCCTCAAGCGCCATAGGAAGCTCCGCCTCGCCCAACCCAGGGCTCGGACTCGGGCACAGCCCCGGAAGACGACGAACTCCACCTCGCCCGACCCAGGGCTCGGACTCGGGCTCAGCCCCGGAAGACGACGAACTCCGCCTTGCCCGACCCAGGGCTCGGACTCGGGCTCGGCCCCGGAAGACGATGAACTCCGCCTCGCCCGACCCAGGGCTCGGACTCGGCCTCGACCCCGGAAGACGACGAACTCCGTCTCGCCCGACCTAGGGCTCAGACTCGACCTCGGCCTCAGCCGACGGTCTCCGTCTCGCTAGACCCAAGGGCTCGGACTCGACCTCGACCTCGGAAGACAGACTCGATCTCGACCTCGGAGGAGCCTCCGCCTCGCCCAACCCAGGGCTCGGACCGACCACGTCACAGGAGGGGCCATCATTACCCTACCCCTAGCTAGCTCAGGCTACGGGGAACAAGACCGGCGTCCCATCTAGCTCGCCCCGGTAAACAAGTAATGATGGTGCCCCGCATGCTCCATGACGACGGTGGCTCTCATCCCTCTTACGGAAGCAAGGAGACGTCAGCAAGGACTCGACAGCCCCGACAGCTGTCCTTCCGCCAGGCTCCAGCGCTCCTCCGACGGCCACGACATCACACGAACAGGGTGCCAAAACCTCTCCGGCTGCCACGATGGCATGTACTTAGGGCACTAGCTCCTCTCTGCTAGACACGTTAGCACACTGCTACATCTCCCAATTGTACACCTGGACCCCCTCCTTACGCCTATAAAAGGAAGGTCTAGGGCCCTCTTACAGAGGGTTGGCCGCGCGGGGAAGGACGGGACGGCGCTCGCGTAAGCCTCTCGCTCCCTCCCGCGTGGACGCTTGTAACCCCCTACTGCAAGCGCACCCGACCTGGGCGCGGGACAAACACGAAGGCCGCAGGTTTCCCCTTTTCACGCATGTCTCCCCCCTTCGCGCTCCGTCTCGCGCTGACCCATCTGGGCTGGGGCACGCGGCGACAATTTACTCGTCGGTCCAGGGACCCCCCGGGGTCAAAACGCCGACACATAGATATGTACTTTTTAATTGTGAAGCTATGATTCCTTACCTCAAGTAAGAGACTATACTTACTGTTTGATTTATTCCATATTTTTATTGTAATTTTGTGTTAAATACCATGTAGGGAGCATGCAAGCCATCTAAAAAGGAAACGACGTCAACGTCGCCTAACTCCGAAAGCAATTGAACAACTACAGAATAAAGAATTCCCTAATTGGTTTACAGAACATGTAAGTATGGGTTAAAACTAGTTATTTTTCAGTGGTTTTGTTCAAATGTGAATGGGTCGATGTGACTAGAGGTAAAGGAGTGCAAACAGATAAATATGGGTTAAAACTAGTTAATTTTTCTCATCAAATTCATAAAGGTGACAAGGTTGAGGATGACCCATTTGTATTTGCTAATCAAGTTGATCAAGTTTTCTACATAAGTGACCACATTAATGAAGGATGGTCAGTTGTTATGAAGATAAAGCCTAGAGATGTATTTGACATGGGAGATGAATGGAATGATGTAGAATGTGAACACTATCATGTCAGAACTATGGTAGAACTATTTAATAATGCATATAACAAAAATTCATGGACTAGGCGAGATCTGGAAGGAATTACTATAGATGCAGCAACAGTATATACTAGTCCCAATTCGAATGAAGAAAATGAGTAATAATATCAAAGGTGAGCGTTTTTTGTTAGCAGTGGTTAAATAGCTTTCTACTTTTTTGCTAATATCTTTATTTTTGTGCACTCAAATATTGGGCCACCTGTCTATGTGGATAGCTGATGTCAACAAATGCGTGGAGGTGTGATTCGACTAGAAGCCATGAAGCTAAAGATGGCGGATAATAAGTATGTTGAGGCTGGGAATGCACTGAAGGACTAGAGAATTGCAGGGTGCTCTTTTGGAGCTGATACAATATGACTATGGATATAATGCTTATGTTCTGGGATGATATATTCATTTACTTGTTATAGAAGGAATTCATCGCATATTGGAAGTACTTGTTATAGGATTGGAATGGACTGTTCAGCTCTAGTGCAAGATTTGTTTCAGATTATAGATATTGCTGTAATACATGGCTCCTGAATATTCAAATGTAGACATGAAGCTAGAGATGGTGGATAACAAGTATGTTGAGGCTGGGATTGCACTGAAGGAATATACAAGTGCAGGGTGCTCTTTTGGAGCTGATACAATATGACTATGGATATAGTGCTCATGTTCTGGGATCATATATTCATTTACTTGTTATAGAAGTAATTCATCGCAGATTGGAAGTACTTGTTATAGGATTGGAATGGACTGTTCAGCTCTAGGGCAAGATTTGTTTCAGATTATAGATATTGCTGTAATACATGGCTCCTGAATATTCAAATGTAGACATGAGTTTATTTGTATTCTGCAGAAACAAAGTGGAATTACATAATAAACCATCTACTAACTCCATATGCATGTTTTAGCACTATGATCTGCTAATGATATGTATGCTAATGTGTTTCTGAAATTTCGTCAAAAGTAGAAACTGAAAACGTCTTCCTCAAA